>NC_048603.1:7385411-7737911 GCF_003668045.3 Cricetulus griseus | reverse complement strand
TACATACTTCTGACAGGATTTTAGGGTTTGTTGATTTGAGCTGTGCAGTTACCTTTTAGAATTGTGCCAAGTCTCTGTTTAGCAGTTTTATTATAGCAATATACACAGTATGATGGCATTTTGAACATTTTTGTAAATGTACGTTTGACAATAGCAGCATTTCTTAAAGCCACTCTTAGAGGTTAAAAAAAAAATCACTCCATATAATAAGAAACTGTAGGAGCAGTTGAATGTCAGGGGTATCCTGGAAAAAGGACACCTGGATTCCATACATGGGATTGCTTCTAGTAGATACATTTTATTTGAAAAGTGAAGTTGTTTATGTATTTTCTGTATTGATTAAAACTTTTAAGTTATACCAGAGGACTGATTGTGGTCAAATAGCCAAGAAAAACTCTAATAAGTGTTTCGCTTTTTAAATTGTATTTATGGTAATCCTTTTTACATTTTTTATTGATTGATTTCATTTTACTTTCCAAGCACAGTTCTTCCTCCCACCCCTCCTTCCACTCCCCATTGCCCCCGTCATAGTCACCTTCCCCTAGCCCACGTCTCCTCATGGGTAAGGGCTCCCATTGGAGTCAACATCGTCTGACACAATAGGTTGGGTAGGGCCAGGCCCCTCTCCGTGCCTTAAGGCTGAGCATGGCATCCCACCATAGGGAAGGGGATCCAACAAGCAGGCTCATGTACCAGGTTTGTATCCTGGTCCTCCTGCCAGGGCCCCCTCTGATTTGAGAGTTTCATAGAATAATGATCATGTATTTTCATCGTACTTAACTTCCCGCATCACTTCTCCTAAATTCTCCCATTCAGTCCTCCATCCCAAGGGAAAATGGATAGGTAACAGTACCAAAATGAATAATCATGCCAATCCATGTGTATAGAAAAGTCATTCAGTTCAACCTATAAATAGTTACAGTTTCCTGTGAAATGACAATAATGGAAGGTGTGAAAACGTGTGGTGTTATGTTATCATAGAACTTGTAGATTATTCTAAAAGACAGTTTTATTTTGATAATTTCACATCTGAAAGACAATAGAGATGTACTCATCTCATTGCAGTAAGAAACTTCAATGTAATGTCACAAGAAATCAAATGTGATGTGTGTATTGAGATACTGTAGAGAGGTAAATGGAAAATTAAAATAGTTTTGCTCTATATGAAAGGCAAAAAAAAAGAACACTCTCCCTGTTGTTTTTCCCTGAAAAAAAAAAAGATGTAAAAACACTACAAAACTGGATCTAAAAATGGGGCCCAGCAAGATGGCTCTGTGGGTTCGGATGCTTTAAAAGATTGATGACCAGCACTCATTCGGGATTCACCTAGTCAAATGAGAGCCAGCTCCTGGCAAGTTGGCATCTAACCTCCTCATGCATGCTGTGGACCCATGGTCCTTCCTGTCACAAAATAATAATAGACTTGTTTCTACTGAATATAAAACAAATGGACTATATGTAAAGTCCAAAGTCATCATCTTTCATCTGTGCTGCCTTCTGTTTCAACTTACTTGATCTGAATGGCATATCTTTCATTTCTAATTATCACAAATAAAATGCACTCAGCAATATGAGTTATGCTTAAAATAGTAATGTTGTGCTTGGGTGTAACAGCCAGTAAATATTCTGTCCCCCAACCTTTGCCATCAGACTTACAGTAGAAGGGTTTTAAAATGCATTCCAATTTGATAGGACTGTAAACACTACACTCACAGTTAGTAATCTGTTCTCACTTAATAAATCACAGTCTGCAACTATCATCCATCTATGAATATATTGAATCTATACCAGGTAGATCTTGCTATATTTCTGCCTTGTCCTCAACTTGATGAAAATCATTGTATAACGTACAATGTTTATTTGCCTAAGGATACATTCATGAACATAATCTTTTTAGTACATAGTTGGGTTTTATCATGATTAATAAGAAAGGAAGACATAGCACAAGTATTACTCACCATTGATTTTAGCCTCTATGTGTTTTGCCCTTCCCAGGTTTACCATCTTAATTATTTTTTTCTACAGGCTAATATTGAAATTGGGTTTCAGTTTCTGAGCATAGTTATGAAGGATGAAGGACAGTTTCTATGAATGATGCTTTGTTGTAGAGTATCCTCATCTGGGAAACACTACAAGCATGGGGAGGATGTACCTATACACAATCTACACATTCAACTGCCTATACATACAGAGTAACATGTGGAGATCAGTAAAGTATAGCTACTCTATCTACTTACCTCATAGAATTCAGCAACAAGCTCATATGATATCATGATCATCCTGTTGTGATTAAGATATCAATTTGCAAAGAAAAATTAGTTTTCTGAGACAGCAAAGGGTAGTATTAGCTACATCCGTGCTGTTCTCATTGGTGAGCATCTTTGATACTGGATACCTTTTGAAGCAGACCATCAGTATTGAGTTTTGGTATGCAAGCCATTGTGTTGTTCTGGGGAAAGCTCCATACTGGTGAGTATGTTGGGGGGGGGGCGATTAAATCCTTAAGATTCAATGGAAAGGTGAATGATACCAGTATTGAAAAGACTTCAGCGTGAAAAGTTCTCAGAGAACAAGTAGCAATGTGATCATGTTCTGAGTTAGCAGTAAGGAAGCTTCAGTCTGCTGCCCGTTACCATGCATCCCCCTCAACAAGTGAGCTGGTCAATTAATCAACACAGCTCCAAGAGAAAGCAAAACACAGTGCTGATTCCAGGTTTCCTCTTCCATGGATTTGTTCTGCCCCGAAGACAAAATGATTTTGTCAGTTTCCATTGTTCTGTGCTGAATTGTGCTGATTTTATTTCTGTGCCCTGGGAGGCTGATTCTTTGGCTTTTAGCTCTCACCTTAATTCTTCTCAAGTATGTTTCAGCAAATAATCACTTTGAGACATGAATAGTCAAGAGAGCACTGTTTGACAGCAGGAAAAGTCAATGTGTACGGCACAGACCACAGGGTTCTTTGGTTCTTGGAACAGCAGAGATTAGCTCTCATTCTTTAGACTTTAATGGACAAAATGTTTGTGTGAGAGCGGGAACGATACCCATTTATTCATCTTCTCACTGGAATGTTTTGAAAGTCACCAATTATGAATTCATAATAAGGTCTTTGTTACACTCAGTGATTCAGTCAGTGTGATTGGGCAAGACATGGACAAAATTCTAATTCTCTCTTCTTTCCTGTATCCCCTCTTTTTTTTTTAATTTCGTTTAAAATGGAGCACCATTTTATGCATATCAAGTGTTATGGAATTAGGTCAGGAAAAAAAATCTGATGGCATTTGAGATATTTAGTTCTTTCCAAATCAGTGAACTGTTGAAATGTCCTTTTCATAGAGGAGACTCCTAAGCCAGCAGGGACATGCAAATTGAACTTACTTTAGGATTCCATCTCACTATCCTCAGAGTGGTGAACATCAAGACATTCTCAAAAGGAGGAATTTAAAGAGCTAGTACAAATGTTAAAAAGTATTGAAAAATCCTTAGTCATCTGGAATTTTCAAATTAAAAGAGTTTCGTGAATCCATTTCACCCCAAACTGAATGGCTAGCCTTAAGAAAATAAATGATAACATTGTCTAAGACATTGGGAAAGAGAAAGTTGTTCGGTGCTTGAGGGGATTTAAACTTGGAAGACTACTTTGGAACTCCTGGAGCTTCCTCATGAACCTAAAACTAAAACTACCATTTATCTAGCCATTCTGTTTCTGGAGGATTCTTCGTCTTCATACCAGAGACACTGACTATCAATATTTACGAAGGGATTTGTCACAAAAGCTAGATGTCCATGAGCAGATGAATGGATAAAGTCATTGTATTGCAGTACTGAGTGACTGTCCTCCCAGCCATGTAACTAACATCTTGGGGCGTTTATCTCTGTCCTCTTGCAAAATATCATCCCAGCTATGATTGTGACAACACACACACACACACACACACACAGAGGGACACACACACAGACGGACATGTGCGCATAGGTGTGCGTGCTAACCATGAGTATCCAACAGCTGCTTTGTATCAACTGAATGCTCAGCTTGTGGTTTGGGAAAGGGGATAAATGATGTAAAGGGGGGTGGGGAGGAGACTAGAGCTGGCACTCAATCTATATAGCTGGGGAGAAGCCCTGGACCCTGATGAGAAAGGCTATGGGAGCACCCACTTCCTTGAAAGTAATCTCTCACCTATGATCTGCACGGAAGCTCTGCAAATGCATGGGATCCTCAGATTAAACTGTGTTGGAATCCTAACTTGGAGGCATTTCTTTTTTCTTTTTCTTTTTCTTTTTTGAGACAGGCTTTCTCTGTGGCTTTGGAGGCTGTCCTGGAACTAGCTCTTGTAGACCAGGCTGGTCTTGAACTCAGAGATCTGCCTGCCTCTGCCTCCCGAATGCTGGGATTAAAGGTGTGCACCACCACCACCTGGCTGAAGGAGGCATTTCTTAAGTCTTCTCCTAGGAAGGGATTTTAGCAAAAGCTGTATCCACAAAGTGAATTTTTTTTTCAGCCAAGAAGAAACAGAAATGATATTTGCATAGGAAAAGATAAAACTGAAAGTTATATTAAGTGAAGTAACCACATATATATATGTATTCAGAGGATCTGTATTGGAAAGTACAAAGCAGAAAAAATTTAAAAAAAAATGTTTTAAAAAGAAAAGAGAAAGCCCCGTTACTTCATCATGAGATAAGAACCACCAAATACGCATTGAGTTTGTGTTCTATTGGGCAAGTGTCCTATCCTTAGGAGTAGTTTGTTTCCCAAGTGAAACTTCCTTCAGGGAGGCAGCACACACAGGGTTTGCACCAGATGAGGTCTGAGAACTGGAAAGAGAAGTGAACACACACACTCCTCTCTCTAATCCAGAATCTGTCTCCAATGATAACCACTTGCAAATGAAAATTTAGTTTCAGGTATTATTTTCTAAATCAATATCCAAAATCAATTCTCTAAAAAACTTGTTAGTATTACTTTTTTTCATGTTTTAGCAAATGTATAAATGGTATATCTTCATGGTTTAGAACATACCCAGAATAGATTCAGCATCCTAAACATTCTCCTACATTTTTTCAGTTCAAATAGTTCTTTCTTCCCTTTATTAAATGACAACCAATCACTTCCATTTACATTCTTATAGTCTAGCTCTTTCCAGAAATTCTTGTTTGTTTTTCAGGTTAGTTTGCTTCATTTAGGAGTATATATCATTTTTATCCATATAGGCTATCACCAGATGTTGCTTTTTAACACCAAATAATATTTTACTGCCTGTTATATCAAAATTTATCCTGCATTAAATGTCATTTGTGCTTTTCCTTTTAAAGTCAGTGCGAATAAATATGTCATCAAATTGTATACAGGTTTCACATGGACATATCTGCAAGTGGTTGAGGAAAATCTGTAGGGGCATTTTTCTTAATTATATAGTTGTCTGCATTTAACTGTGAGCATAAGAGTATTGCCAACCTGTGAAATGTAGTGGAACAGTCCGGTAATTCTAGCTATCAGAAAATGAGCTAAGAAGAATGTTTCAGGACATCTTGGGACAAAGAATGAGACTGCATAAAAACTACAAAACAACTAAGAATTGGTAATCTGACTTTCGGTCTTCATATGGCATGAACTTATTTATTGTAATTTATTTAACCACATTTCTCCCTCCAGCCCTTCCTCCCAACACCCTCACTTCTCCCCAGCACACTCCCAGTCTACTCTCCTCTTGAGTAAGGGCTCCCATGAGATGTCAATAAAGTCTGACACAATAGGTTGGGACAGGGCTAAGCCACTCTTCCAAGAGCATGAATTTATAACTGATGGAAGTCCTGCTGGTTTGTAGCCTAGCTGTTATAATTTGGCAATTAGATTTCTAGCAATTCAACAGATGCTTAATGATATTTCATTATTTATATCTGTAGTTCTATTATATCACACACTGCTTATAATTGTCTTTCATGCATTATTGTCACTATACAGAATTTTGATGAGATACCCTTTTACTAATTTTTTAGATTATTTTCTAACTGACCTATAAATGTTTTTATTTAATATACAAGATATTTTCATATATGTCAATATACTTTGAAAATATCTACTAGTAGCTTGTGATCTGACATTGTAATTCCTGGTACTATCAGAGCAACCAGAGGAATGGAACTAATAGTTTTAATTTATGTATAAATATATTCTATTTGTCTGTTTTAATAGATGGAAGCATGGATGGACTGTAAGACAAGAGCAGGCCTATACAAAGGGAAATATCACATGAAGTTAAATTCATTCAGTGACCTACATATTTTAATGAAAGTAATCTGCCTTGGATGGTTTATCAATTCCAAAGTTAACCTCACTCAAAAAATATCCTTCAAACATACAAAATAGCATTTAAGAGTTATTAATATATAGTTATCTTATATCCTTCCTACTCAAGTTGATGAAAAGAGATCAATGTAACAGAGTATGCCTTCTGATTGGACCTTTTAATTGTCAAAATTATAGACCAGAATTGTAAAAGAAGTGATAAGGAAAAGAAAATTGCTGTGAAAAGAAGAGATAGAGTTGTGGTGAGATGCTTCAGAAAGGAACCACAGAAGATCTCTGGGGGAAAAGATGATTTTCAAAATGATTTAAGTACAAAAGCATTGTGACAGCTGTGTGTCCATAAACTCAAAGACGAATCTAGATATATATTTTACACTTAAAAAAAAAAAAAACTAAGACAGTCTAGATATATGGCTCCATGGGTAAGCGCTATGTTGAGAAAACCTGAGTCCCCAACTTCAAATCTTAAGAACACTTAAAATCTAGTGCTATAAGATGTATCTGTAATTCCATTTTTTATGGTGTCATGAGAGATAGGAACAAGAGTATCTTGATTCCTGAGGGCCAGCAAGTATGGACTACGTAGTGGCAAATAACAAGAGAGTTTGTCTCAAAGAAGGTAGGAGAAGCCTGAAGACACTCAAGGTTGTCCTCTGACTTCCACAGAGTAGCAGTGGTTTGCATGTATGCATTTGAACTCACACAAATAGGCACACACACATACAAATGTATTTTAATGTCAATAAAAATAAGCCAGATGTAAATGCAGCATGCTGGACTACAAAATATTTAGAATAATACACATCAGGAAGTTTATGTGAACTCAGATTAAACAATAATTATTTAGATAAAATATCCAAAATATGAGTCATGGATACAAAACATTAACAGCTTTATTAAAACTACATATTCCTCTCTTTTATTTTTATTTATTTGTGATTTATTTACAAGAGAAAATCATACATGTTTTGCTGTTCTTTGGGTACATGCTGATGCTCACTAGAGACTAAAGATTTTAAAGACAGGAAACTTCTATATATTTTTAGACAAATTTGTGGAAAAAAAGATAAGATAAAAGGCTATGAGTTGGGGCAGTCCATTCCAGGACATCACTAGAAAATACAGGGAAGTGGTAAAGCTGCCAACAGAAGGGTTACTTCAGGAATGATATTTATGCAGGTTCATTGCAACAGTTCTGTGTTACTCTCATCCTGGTATAGAGAAGGCTGCTTGTGCAAAATAATTCTTGCTGAGTGCTCTCAGTAGGGAAGAAGAGGCCAGTGAGCTCTTTCTACAAGTAGAATTTCTTGAGGAGCTGCACTGAAATAATCAACAAACCAAATGGACATGGTTGGGGATAATCTTCCTTAACCCACTCACGTGGTACCCACAAAATCTGTTCCATCTTCGGAAGACGAAGGATGCAGAGGTCATGAGGGAGCAGAAAGGTTGAGTCAGGTGTAGATCAGAAGAAAGGATATGTGATAGGTATGGTTTTAGTTGGTGGTAGGGGAGGAAGGGAGGGAGAAGGGAACTGGGATTGTCATGTAATTCAGTCTTGTTTCTAATTCAAATTTAAAAAATGATAAAAAAAAATCTGTTCCATCTCCAACGTCTGCTCAGGCTGTTCCTTTTCATGCTTATTTTTTCTTAGCTGCTTTATCTTATGTTTGTTGTCTCCTGTAAAATGGAGCCAATGGATCCCTTCCACCTGAGAGTTATAATAGCAAATGAATTGAGCCTTTCACCCTTCCAAGAGTGATAAGTATTTAATGAATTAACTCTAAGTTGCTCAATAGCCCTCTTAGATGATAGAGATTCTACCCTGCCTGGAAAACTGAGTTCTCAGGAGTCTGATTCCCAGGAACAGATAGGTCTATGTGCTGTTTAGCAGGCAGTAATCCTGGCAACTGCAGTCAAGGATAGAAGAGGGTGTCAGATGCATCCCACAGAGATAATGGAGCTTGGCTAAGCTTTCTGTCAGTCCAAGATGGGGAGACTGGACTAGGTATCATGTTTTGAAGATGAGCATGAACTTTGGTGGTACCAATATTATCTACCAAGAATGGTCATTGCTGTCTAGCAGCTGCACAGTAAGATTTACCTTCCTGCATTAGCATCCCAGAGTGTATTATAGCATCTTCTGCAAGACTCCAGACAGAGAAGTCATGGAATTTCCCTAGAGTCACACAGAATTGTGAGTGTGTGTGTGTGTGTGTGTGTGTGTGTGTGTGTGTGTGTGTGTGTTTGTATGCCGTGGAGGGTACTATGGTCAGGGTTAGATTCATTATATAGTGTCTAAAAGAACTCTAGTGTGCATTTATTTTTTCGTATATTTTGTAAATATTTCTGATCTTTGTTTGAACTGAGCATAGAAAGTGAAGTGTGTCATTGTGGTTTCTTGAGTGGGTCTCTGCATCTGTATCTGCTCATTGTACCTTTTCTAGGGCTCTTTGCTTCTATTTGTTTTGTCCTATTCCAATGTGTTTTATTATGTTCTATCTTGGAATAGTTTGATATTTTATTTTATTAATGACCCTTAGAAGCCTGGTTGTTTTCTAATAAGAGACAGATGAGGATGGGAACATATGTGGGAAGGAAATGAACTGGGAGGAATACAGAGAGTGAAATCATAATTGAATGGAAAATCTATTTTTTAATAAAAGGAAAACAACAAAAACGTAAAAATTTAAAAAATAGAAAATGATAAAGAAAACAAAAATTGTAACAGCAGTGTGAGGAATACTGTCCTCATAAAAAAAGAGTGGTGATGTGAGTTACTATATTCAAAAAATTTGGGACTCACACATTTCAGTGTAAAAGAAATTGCAGGGAAGTAGTGCATAATCCTGGGACATACACCATTACACTAACTCTACTTGTGACTCAAAGTTGAACAGTGTCAGAATATAGACACTCCAATTCTCACTATTGAAGATACTGAGGATAAAGATAAAGAAGGGAGGTAAAAAATAGCTATATTATAAACATGAACTCGTGAATATGAAAAGACAGATAATTTCATAGAAATACAAGTGGTTAAGTGTAAAAAAAACAGAATATTTGTGCATACACAATTTTGTTTCCTCTCTTTTAACTGGAGGACTCTAGAAGTAACAATAGAACAAGATCAGTGAGAGTAACAAACAATCAAACCTTGGTTTCTGGTAACATTGTTTGTACAATAAAATGTACCAGTGCTCCATGGAGACATGCTTTGGTCTTGAATAGAGCAGACAGTATGGAAACTTATCCTGCAGTATTTTGTGACGTCTGAAAGTAAGAATGCAATTATTAAGAATCCACAAAGAGGAGAGCATATTAAATATTCACAGACCCAAAGGGAAAGACATCCTAAAGACCAGGTTGGAGCAACTTAGGCAAAAAAAAAAAAAAAAAAAAAAAAAAGACAATGCAAAAGTGCTGGGTTATAAAACAAAGTACTATTAAATATCCATGTTACCTTAACAGGATAAATTAATAGTTTAATAAACAAATAGATAAAAACAAAAACTGTGTTAGTCAGACTCCTCCCAAACATATAGAAGCTGTGAGAACAAAGAGTGGGCTATCACTCCTACATTTAACTGTGTTTACATGCAGTCAATTCTGGCAAAGTACATATGTGGAAAGAGCAATAAGGTAGAATCTATAATGGAAAAACCTGGCTTTCATCACCTCAGGCGAGAGCTCAAGGTTATCATCCATAATGATGACATGTTCATGATAGGAATCTTTGATTTTATAATATCGGTAATTTTCTTTCCTGAAGTGTTAATCCAGTTTCATCCTAAGAAAAACAGCTCAAAGTCAATGAAAAGACTAACTACTGTGCCCCTTGTCCAGACTTTTCATAGATAATTCAATGCCATCAAAATGAGGAAGAGCAGATTTTTCTTCCTTATCACTACCAGGATAAGCTACAGAAGACAGGACCACCTAATGACTACAGAACACTGGGTCAGATATAGGACCTCAGGCATCAAAAAATTCAATCTGAACTAACGTGAAATCTGAGGTAGGATAACCATGTGTGTGAGGTCACCCTGGACTATACATATTGACATCACAACCAAACAAAAGCATATCTGATTAAAGTATGCATATCCCTAAAAACATATTACCATTACTTATTTGTGGAAAATTCATATTACCATTACTTCATTACTTATTTGTGGAAAATTAATATACTAAGAGTTTAATAGAGGGAGGAAAATGGAAACTGGGTATTCGTTATGTAGGGACCCTAATAATCAAATATTCTATAAATTTGAACCTTACATGTAATATGGAGGAAGGAATGAAGACATGAAAGAAGGAAAAAGGGAAGCAGAAAGAAAGAGTAAGGAACATAGAAAGAAAGAGAGAGAGAGAGAGAGAGAGAGAGAGAGAAAGAGGAGAAAGGAAAGAAAACCACCTTCAAATATTCCACTTTATGAAGAGGCTGGGGGTCTTTTTTTCTTTTTATTTATTCTTCTCTCACATGGTACATCCCAACCACAGGTTCACCTCCTTCCACTCCTCCCAATGCCTCCCCACCACCTCTGCTTCCTCCAGATCCACTGCTCCTGTGTTTCCCTTCAGAAAAGAGCAGGACTCCAAGGGATGTCAACCAAATGCAGCATAACAAGACTGAATAAAAATAAGCACACACCGTCACACCAAGGCAAGACAAGGCAACCCGTCATGAGAACAAGGGTCCCAAGAGCAGGCTAAAGAATCAGAGACACCCTCCTCTCCCAATGTTAGGAGACCCACAAAAACACCAACCTAAACAACCACAACATATATGCAGAGGACCCAGGAAGCCTTTAAAACAGGGACTTCAGAAGTTACCCAAGTTGGTTCTGAAATTGTGATGCCCCTGCCTCAACACCCTGGATCACCTGCATGGCTGGGCCATGCCTTCAGGTACAGCTTTGAATATTTACAGGATCAGCAATAACAGCTTTCAGATCTGAGATGCTTTTGTGCCGAGCAACTGTGAGGAACAAAGTCAGGATAACCAGAGCCCACAATAGCATCTGGTAGACTTGGTGTTTAGCTATAGTTCCAGCCTGGGACGGTAGCACAAGGGCAAAACTGGCTACCAGGACTATCTTTGATATGATTAAGATCCCTGGCTTCCTGGGTCCTTGGGTAGGTGTTCCTGGGCTCTATAAGAAAGCAGGGTGAGCGAGCAAGCCCATGTGAAGCAAGCCAATAAGTGGCCCCTCTCCATGACTTTGAGTTTGTTATTTCCACAGTGAAGAAAGCAGTGTCGTAAATAAGTTGTATTTGGAGAAAACTCCATGCTGACTAGAGCCCCAGGTAAAAGCTAGTTTAACAACAATAGTAGTATCTTACTTGAATACATTCATAGATTTTTGTGTGATATAATATAATCCCAACATTTGAGAATACATCCTTTGAGAATAGTCTATATGAGGGTGAAGCTTGACTATGACCCAAGAAAAGAACTAGAACTAGAACCCTAATCCAACCCTAACCTATTCTTTCTCAGTGGGAAATATACCAAACGCCTTTACAAACTTTAAGTCATGTGTCTGAGTTTGATGCATAAAAATAAATTCTTATTGTGTAATGCATACTTCATAATACAATTTCATAGTAAACACAGAGACTCAATGATAATTTCTTGAATCTTCAGAAAGTATAATAGGCCCCTGAATGGCAGAAATTATTTAAATATCTTAAGCAGTTTATATAGTTAGCTGCTAATATAGTATGAATACTAATTATTCCTCACCCAGGACCATATGCATTTATCTTGCTACTTCCGTTCTCACAGGCATTAGTGCTAATGTTCTCAAGCTTGAAGAAGAATTTATTTACTTACGATCAACATTGATGGCTGTGACGAGTTTCCATTCATCATTTCCCATTTTCATTATGTTTGAATTCCAGATGAATTTGATTCAAGATCAGTAGCCTATGGCAATTTCTCTGACATGAAGGAAGATGAAAATAGAAAGATGAAAAATAGAACTGACAAGGTTGTGTGGAAAGTTAGTGATGTACAGTCACTAAGCTCTCTGCTCAATTTCATAATCACTTCACAGAAGGGCTGTAGATTAGAAGACACACGGGCTGTACAGAGCAACTGATTTCAATATACACTTTATTATACAAAATTCAAACGCTTCTCCCATCACAATATTTTTAGATGTCTTAAGAAAGATGATAAATAAAAATATATTTTATATGATATTTGCAAATCATTATGTCATAAATAATGTATTTGGAAAGGGTGCTCATTAGAATCCATAAAATAACTTACAAAAGACAACAATTTAGTTATAAAAGTGTGCATGTTGAGAAGGGTCCTCTTAATGTTTTGAAAACCAGAAAGTAAATTATTCATTTGCTTACTTGCTCAACTGTTATTTATGGATTGCTCTAGGAATTTAAGAACTGGCATTGATCTGATTCAATAATGAACCAAATCTACACTGTCCTTCATACATTGAGCTTGAAATCTAGCAACTGTTACAGAAAGCACGCTATCAGTATCCCAAAGATGATACACACAGAGAGGAGTCTTCAGTGTCCTAGAAGAATAGTTGTGGGTCAACAACTCATGTTTCTGGCTTGGATGGGGTCAAGGTTATCCTCATTACATATGATTTACAGACTGAAACCAGAATAGAAATATTTATTTACTAGACAAAGCCAGAGGATGATATTTATCAGGAAGAATAACTCAGATCATAATGATTTTATAAAGTACTTTATTGCACTTATTTTAACTAGAAAAATAGCCATTATGGTATTTAAACTTCAAGAAGTAATCCTTCATCTTAATTCTTTTACTGAACAATATAGCTGCAGTATAAAATGAGGATAGGAACTCTTCTAACCTGACTTATTGGACCAGTTGAAAAGTTTTAGAGTTTGAATCTATTTATTTGAACTTACAGAGAATACTGTAAATAATAAAAGGTGGCAAAGAAGAAAGAATAGTAGACATTGGAATTCTCATTTACTTGAAATTAAGTTCATGACCTAATTACAATATTTTCACTACAGGTAAACATATTTGGCAATCAAATTTACACAGTGAAATAGCTGTGAACTATGTCACTGAAATTAGATATAAATAGAAATTAGATAAACTATATGCATATGTATGTAGTGTTTTAAAAAGTAAAATTCTTTGGAATTGAATTCAAAAGCAAGCAAACACAGAAGCAGAAATAATAAACCCTGATGTATTCTCTGAAATAGTTTTCTCAGTTTTGATTGAAAAGCACCATTAATGTGAGTCTGGCGGACTCCCCTGTGCATGGGCATATTTCTTCATGTCTCTGCTTTCTAGAGTATGTGACAGGATTATAGGACATTATGCCATAATGCAGGAAAAAATGCCTCTTGTAAACCACACACCACACCACATATCCTGACATAAATGAATAGTACTGAATGCGTGTTGATTTGCTGATCATTATTTTAATATGTATCTTTAAGTGTGTCCAATAAATACCAATAACTACAGAGTGGAATTCTATTTCAGCTTTTAATGTTTTCCAAAGAAAGAATTTGTCTTTTCCTGAACTCTTTCATCTCAGATCTTATAAATTTCGTTCCTAGCATTTTGTTCTTCTTAAGCTTGACAATGAAATGCACAGCATGTAAATCATAGGAGAGCTGTAATACTGAAGAAAATCTCCTTGGTCAATGTCTTTTAGAAAACAAGTTAAAATAAAGGCCATGAAATGAGTAGTATCATGAAGCTGCTTATTTAACCCCCAAATACCATCTATATAGCCTGTATGTAAACACACACACACACACAAAACCTAGGAAGAGCAAAACCTGGTTTTCAATGGTCTTTTATGAAGGATTGGGAGAGATATTGTCCCATAAAGTAATGGGTCCAAGTAAACTGGCATCAGCAAAATAGACGAAAAGATGCTAAGCTTTCAAATATTTCTATGGGAGACAAGTGTTTGTGAAGTCCCCAGACCATTTCTGGAGAATGCACATTGTCAGAACAATGAAGGACCTGACAATTGTCACTTGACGGTAGGGGTCACTTTCTTGCCTATGCCTATAGCATTTTTCTGGCTAAGGCTTTGCAGCTTGGAACAGCCTGTTCCTTGATAGAGTGGGAACAGATTCCTGGTTTCTCTAACATGACAGGTAACTCTATTGGTACCGGTATTGTTTACTTTTCTCATTGCTGTGAAATAATAGACGTTATAGTTGACAGTTTCCAGTACCAATGTGGTGGCTCACAAGTCTATCTACAGTGGATTTGACATCTTTTGGCTTCAACAGCACCTGCATGCATGCACGTGTACATGGTACACACACGCCTAATAAGAATAATAGTAATTAACTAATAACAATCAAAATGAAAGATGCTTTAATGTTAAGTTTAACACTAGAGGATAGTGACAATAAAACATCAATCAAGCCAATTTATCTAAGAATGATGTTTTTACCTTCTTAAATCAGTTTTAGAAAAAATGCAATTGCTTTCCATGTGGCAAGTCCTCTAAATTATGCTTTCTAGTTTAAAGTTATATGTGAAGATATACTAGATTGTGTATATTTTCCTACTAACCTAACTAGTGCTTATTGTCATATAAGCCATTGTAGAGTTTACCTACAGCTAAAATAAACAGTATTTTGCAGATACAACTTACTTAGGTTGAGTTTCATTTCAGCCATTACTTCTCATTGTTAGTTATAAAGGAAGAGACTTGTTTGAAACACTCCCATAGTTTTTTTTGTTGTTGTTGTTGTTGTTGTTGTTGGAAAGTTGAAATTGTGTACTCGTTTACAAGTGTCCATGCAAACTCTCTTTCACATCAAAGTTATTTTACATGCATCCACAGACATACATATATTCATGCACACATGGTACACAATTTCCAGACTTCTGTATCAAAATGCCTGTCTAAGTATCTATTATTGA
Organism: Cricetulus griseus; assembly: GCF_003668045.3. NCBI lineage: Eukaryota > Metazoa > Chordata > Mammalia > Rodentia > Cricetidae > Cricetulus > Cricetulus griseus. Next base: position 7,722,681 of record NC_048603.1, on the reverse strand, counting down.
TATCATTTTGGCAGAAAGCCTCATTTTCTCTTTCAGAAAAAGATCTCTCCCTTTTTCCTCTACATTTTCTGGAGGCCATTCCCTATCTAGCTGCTATGTTCATTTTCTTTTGAAATTTAAATCATTGTGGCAGGTTTCTGTTCCAAATTCTCTAATGGCTTCCTGTCTAAGAGGGAAAGCCAATGTGTTTATGTATATGGTTTTCAAATTTGGCTCTGGACCAGGTTCACCTGGGTAGATTTATAAATTGTCCATGACTGGATGTTCGCCCAGATCAATTGAATCAGAGCGTCTGGAATCACTGACCAGACATGAGTACTTTTTGACTGGCGATCTTAGTGGGCAGCTGAGGCCCATTAGACAATTATGTCTAGCTCTTAACTTCCCCCTGACTTCATCTTTTGTTTTTTCTTAGACTCTTCCACATATAATGGCCTCCTGGCTAGTTCTCAAATGGCTACTGCCATAAGACTTTGGAAGTGCAGGTCTCACCCATAGCTGGATATTTTCAGTGATCAAATTCTGGCCTTCCTCCAATTGCACACTTTCCATAAATGGGAGTCTGTAAAGACAGGAAGGCAAGTACATATACATTCTCATCATAGTTCCATATTAAAAGATGACTCACCTCTCGACTATAGATCCTTCCCACGCCTCTTTCATGGACCATTTTCCCAAAGGTAATTCATCCATCAGCATTTCCACTAACTTTACTGAAGATTTGATTTAAGGATATATTTATGGAGAAATGGAAAGCTAGATATGCAAATATTGAGAGCCATCTGTGGGATGGGGCAAAACCTGAGAATGTGAGAATAGGGGAGACACAAGCAAATGGATGCCATAATTTAAGGGCTTGCACTTTCAGAATAGTATATGTTCTGTGTGGAAATCTCTTAATACTGGGAAATTAAATTTTTTTATTTGCAAAACACATATACTAACTTCTAGACTGATTTATGCTTTTAAATTTTAAACATACAATTTATAAATGACTGAGTTTACTCATTTGTCAAAGTCAGTTAAGCATATGTAAGCATGTCTATTTATGAATTCTGCTTGGTTGCAAGGAAGAACTGTTCTCCTTCATGAGTGGACTAGTCCAATTGCATAATTATTGTTAGGTTTACCTCATTTCTGACAGATAAAAATACAAAATAACAATTGCAATCATATAATCATTTATTATAATACTATAATAAAAATCTGATATACATATTAATATAATTATAAAACTACATATTTATACAAATATGCATGCAATATTTGATGTCTGTTGACTGTTAAATTTAGTATTTATGAAAGAATCAAATCCTATGCTTTTTTATTTTTCTAAAAGTAGAGATAATGTAAAATATAATAGTTCAGTTTTATAATGCTTAAATTATCACTTTATTGTAACATTTTTTATCACAATAAGAGAAACAAAATCAATAAGAATGATTGATAAAGTAGTCCATAAGTCTGTAGATTATTGATCAATTCAAGTTTTAATTTCCCCAGTGTCCACAATTCTGGTGGGAAGGAATGGAACATGACACAATGAAGGGGAAGCCACTGGCAAGGTAGACTATGAGAGAATAAGCTGTAGGTCAGGAGTAAAGACAGCGATACTAGCACATAATATTGATGATTTCAGAGACCACCAAAAAGCCTGAAAACACTTGATCATAAAACTACGTGCACATAATTCATATGATATACAGACCCAGATGAAAAAGATTGGGTAGGAACTATGTAATGTAGCCATTTCTCAAGGCCTACAGAAATGAGCAACACAATCTCTGCTAGGGCTATGCTGCAGTAACTCTTGGCTGGACTCTATTTTAATGTGGTGGCCGTTATTCTGCCTTGTATTGCAAATCATTTAGAACATCTATTGACTAGGTCAGCATTAACCTAGCCCTATTCATGGAAGGCCATTAAGGAAATACGTGCTGAGCTGAGCTAAATCAGTAAATGTCAAAGTCCCCATATTCCATTTATTGCCATCTTGTTTTAAACAGTACAAAAAACTTCCAAGTGATAACGGCAAGATGGCGTGGTACTCTAACTGGAATAATGCTGCTGTCTATTATACAGTTGAAAACCAGAATAAACTCTGCTCCAAAATAGGACACAAAAGCTACCTAAGCATCTTTGAGTGCTGGTCACTCCATGGCTAGAGAAACCACTTTCTCACGGTTTCATTGGGTTCAAATCCTGAGCCACGCCATCAGTTTCTATGAACATGTTTATGAGAAGAACTAGTTGTGTAAAGATCCAAACGTGTTCACAATAATTAAAGGAACATGCTTAGAATAGTGTTGCCCTTGTTTCTGTAGCAGTTACTGTAATCACTGGTGTTTAGAGCTATTTTAATCTATACTTCTTCACTTTCTGCCATGGATTGTCTCTGTGGCTGTTTATGTATTCTTATTTAGTAGATAGAGCCAAACTCCATTCCACAATCTTCTGGGTCTTGAGTTTTGTAGTTTTATTATTTTTCCAACATAGCCTATAGAATGTATATTTTCTGTTTTTCTTTTTTTTAAACAATCTTGTTTTACCTACCAATCACAGTTCCTTCTCCCTACCCCACCCCACCCACTTCCACTCCGCAGAGTGGGTGAGTCCTCCCATGGGGAATTAACAAAGGCGCCCCCATTGTGTCTAGACTGAGCAAGGTATCTTTCCTTAGCTAAAGGGCTCCATAAAGCCAGTTCATGCACTAGGGATAAATAGCTATTCCCCTGCTAGTGGCCCAACCAACTGCCCATGCCACCCAATAACTAATGGAAGCAGATGCCCAGATCCACAGCTAGGCACTGGGCAGAGCTCCTAGAATCCAATGGTAAAGAAGTGGGAGTGGCCAGGGCATTGGTGGCGCTCGCCTTTAATCCCAGCACTCGGGAGGCAGAGGCAGGCGGATCTCTGTGAGATCGAGGCCAGCCTGGTTTCCAGAGCGAGTGCCAGGATAGGCTCCAAAGCTACACAGAGAAACCCCTGTCTCGAAAAACCAAAAAAAAAAAAAAAAAAAAGAAGGGGGAGGGATAATATGAAGAAAGAGGTCAGGCCTATGATGGGGAAACCCACAGAAACAGCTGACCAGAGCAAGTGGGATCTCATTGAGTCTCGAGTTTTATAGTTTTAAATTAACTATAGGTATCTGTACAGGGCTTTTAAAAAATCCTTCAACAGAATCACCTAAATTTCAACAAAATTTTTCTTACATCATGGGGCAATACAATCCTATTTTTAAAGATGCCACATGATCTCTCCTTCTGATCATCTTTACTAGCAGAAACTCCTCCTCTGACCACTAATTAATTGCCATTAGGAGGCTGGAGTGGTAAAAATGTCAATTCAAATTTTGCTCATTCAAGGCCTGTGCGCTGTATTTGTTTGCTGTAAAATTAATGTCATGTTCAGAAGCAATGCTATAGGTTGCACTAAGGAATGTTAGAGGAGGCATTTCCACGATTACGTGCCTACGCCAGAGAGTCCATACCATTCCTTGTCCATGGTGGAAACTTCGCTATCATTATCATGCCAGTAGAAGGGTTGTTGGTCTTCCAGAAAACGGCTTTGTGTTAGAGCAGGTTAGTCATTCAGTCATAGTTCGCCTGCCTGCCAAATTCTGTAACAGCAAATGGAAATATAACATCAACCCCTACTGCAATAACCACTAAATTTGTCTGTCTGGTGGAACAGAACAGGAATATCTGGGGAGACAGGAGTTGCATCAGCAGAATGGATGACTTTTGTCCACATAGTTTTGACAGTTTCCTACTCAAAAATGTAATTTTCCCTTTTTATATATACCACAAATGGCTTCATATTTCATGCTCATTCAGGAAAAAAAAAAAGCCTGTCCACATAATTCTTCCCTAGAATGCTTTACCACCAATTTTCTAAGGATGCTCTTTCCCTGTCCTTGATCAACCAACCAAATAATTTGCCATTTGTCATGAATCAATTTACATAATTATACCACACACTTTCTCTTTTGTAGTAAAATTAACAACTTCATGTTCTCAAAATCCTAACTGTGTGAATGATTTTATTTAATTTCCTTCGAGGGATTTTCCAGAAGGAAGCTATAATTCTAAAATTTTCCATTTATAAATTCCATAATTTAGGGGGTGCCTTAATTTTGCGCTGACTCATTAATGAATGTCTTAAAACAATTTTTCAGTTTAACGGGCAATAGAGCTGCATACAGGATTGAAATAAAGTAGCAAGTGCAGTGGACATATCAGAAGTGAACCGAACATGAAAAAGGGAAACAAAATAATGAATGGGATTGGAAAATAAGCTTGACACAAAGTGTTGTGTCAAGCCAATCTTTCATAGGCTGCAATAGGTGGCCATTCCTTTAAATGTGATAGAATGGAATTAATTATTCTGAGGGTACTCATGGGTACAGCATAACCTTAATAACCTTTTGAAAGTCACCCTGTTTTTGGTGAATAGAATGGACTGATTAATGAACTATAGATAGAAAAATACCAAGGGAGACACTACAGTTGTGTCCATTTTCTAATTGTAGTGAAATAAAACTGGTCTTTGTTCTGATACTGGAAAGAAATGGCAACTGATATTCAGAATGTCATGTGTGAGGGTTTTATATATTAACAACCACGTGACAGGGTTGTTGCTTTAGTTAAGAGGAAAGTGTGTGTGATTAGTAGCTTAAGCAACACCAAGAGGGAATCACGAATTTGAAAATGTAGTGTGTGTGATTACTCCATAATGTCAGTGTAAAGATGTTGATTTCCATGAAACATATAAAATATTCTTTCCATATAAAACGAATGCCATCAGTTGCAAGCAGCTTTGCCATCTAACGTTATGTACATACAAAAATGACTCAGGAGTTCAAACACAAGTTCAGAGTAACAGAAAAATTTGAAACCTCTTGAGATATTAATATCCTATGAGGTCAATAAGCTAGATAAGATCATGAGGCAGTAATATGCTTTAAAAAATGAGCTCATAGGTGCACTTGGAATATGATAACAGATTTGAAATAAAATCAGAAACATCAGAAAAAGCAGCAGAATTGAGTCAAATTTTATGTGTTTTCTTGAATAAAATATTCTATTCTTGATTTTAATGGCAATGTGCTGCAGACATTATCAAACTAATAAGAGAAATACAATTTTAATTTAATTTTTTAAAAATAGTAATTTTAAAATGTATCAATACTGGAAATTGCATAGGTATAATAACTCAATATTAGTTGTCATATAAGTTTATAACAATTGTTTCATAACATATTAACAATTTAAGATGATAAAAGAAGTAATATTCAGTCCTAATATTTTTATATTTACTTGACAGTGTAAAATAATTTGAACATTTTAATTTTCTATTAGCCTTGAACAGATTGTTTCTGTCTTCATAGTCCATAATCTAGGAGAAATATATGTTAATTTGTACTTATGTACCATTTTTATATTTCTTGCACTAGATCACAAACACAGAAATGTAACATAAAAATGCAGATAGTTTATTGGGACAACAGAAATTTCCCCTCTAGAGAATCTGAATGACAAGGATAAATTTGAATGGACATATTTTTAATTGAAATTAATATTAAGAACAAAATTCCTAGCCAGAAGATACAGGCTATTTAAGCAGACTGTGTTGATGCCAATACTAGCATTATAAGTACAATAACCCTGCCACTATTTATATTCATTTTCAAGGACCTTAACTGCACTTTCAAGTTCTCTCTCTCTCTGTCTCTCTCTCTCTCCTGTGAGTCTCCCTTAATACTCATTCTCTTCAGAAAGAAAATATGATTTGCTATCTCAGTCTCAAACATCTGGGCCTATCTGCCTTTTGGATCTGGCATCTCAGTGTTTTGTCAAAGTGTGATTTTGAAATGTCAGGTGTTTGAGTGCTTGGTCCTCATCTGTTAGAGACTGTTCCATGAGTTATGGAGCCTTTGTGACATGAGGCCTAGCTGAAGGAAATAGGTCACTAAGGGACTGACCTTGATGTCTACAGCCAAGACCAAACTCTACTATCTCTCTGTTTCATGGTACCCTGAGATGTGAGTAAGCAATTTTATGTTCCTTCCTAGACAGACATGAGCCACTTTTTGCATGATGATTTTTCTGTCATGCTGGGGCTCTATTCCTTCAACAGCCAGTCAAACATTCCCTTAAGAGTCTTCTATCTGGCATTCATCACACAGAAAGGAAAAGTAACTAATGCAGGATACTGAACATAGGATAACCGTGGGGATGTTGGAATGGCCACTGAGAGTGCAGTGCAATATTACTTTAGGTACTGAACGATGTGTTACATTTAGTCATGCTACATTTGTCTAATGATGTAGACATGTGTTGCATTTATTTTCCTATGCCTATCTAAGTCACCGGATTGGCCCAATAAAAAGCTGAATAGCCAATAGCTAGGCAATAGATAGATGGGAGTGGCTAGCCAGCAGAGAGGCAAAAATCTAGGCTTAAGAGAGAGAGAGAGAGAGAGAGAGAGAGATTGATTTCCAGGGCTACCCAGCCAGGCAGCTGCCAACAAGGCAGACACAGAGTGTGACAGACAGAATAAAGGAAAGGTAAAAAGCTCCAAGGCAAAATGTCAGTGAAGAGAAACAGTTTAAGTTATGAGGACAAATATAAGGTAAGGTGGAACATTCATAACTAATATTAAGTTTCCATTGCCATGATGTGGGAGCTAGTTGGAGGCCTGAGAAAGTCTTTACATAGGTGCTGTAATCAATTTTTTTGTCTAGGCATACTTTAGGTTACCAAATAAGTAATGGTGAATTAAATCAAGGACAAATATTTTAATAGTCCAAGTCTGACAGGGAACAGCAGATTGCCCCAGCTGCTATGCTAGTGCGAAGTCGGGGAGAAGGTATGTAAAGTATAGAGCCATTTTTAGTCAAGTATATCATACACTCTTACTGTATTTATCACCCATCAAATTCTGTGACTTTCCACCATCCAGTTCTATGTCTCAGGTAGGTCTATTTTAAATAGTTTTACTAACATCTTCAGGACATAGAGTTACTATTATTTAAATAATTGCCATCAACACTTTTAAGGCTTTTTGGGGGGAGGGTGGGCAAATATTCCTTAAACTGAATGGAAAATAACCTAAAAAGCAGAGTGTATTCTAAAATGCTAACTCTTCGGTGTTTCTATTTAGAATCCATCTTAGTAGTTATAAGGTACCACTTGGGGAATATATAAATTTCTCTCTGGCCTAGAAAGCACACTCAGCATAAAATAGCTAAAAATAGCTGGAATAATCTGTTTGATATATGAACCGTCTCTAAGAATTTATATATGTTTTTATTCAAGTGTAAATGTGTACACTCATATGTGCGGTCTTCATACTTTAAAAGTGGACAGACACAAAAGTAATTTTTGAAGGAAGGGTTTGTTTTATATACAGTCTTGTGTGTATTTTAAAATTCAGGCTTACTGGTACATGAGCTAGGTTGTTGGAGCCCATTCCTCATGGTGGGATGCCATGCTCAGTCTTAATGAATGGGAGACAGGCTTGGCCCTGCCCCAACCTATTGTCAGACTATGTTGACTCCTCATGGAGGCCTTACCCATGAGGAGGAGTGGACTGGGGATGGGCTAGGGGGAGGTGTGGGAAGGAGAACTGTGTTTAATTTCAAGATATTAATTAAATAATGTAATAGTGTAAATCTTTGGGTAATAACAAACCTCAGAGTCTAGGGCAACTTGATGCTGAGTAGCAAGATATTTGTGTTCACACACAGGTATCTCACATTAGTTGAAAAATTATTCTACGTTTTACAAACTGGAAACAGATGAAAACAGAGTGCCCTGAGTGGTTTTTAATAAACAACTGAGAAATGCATAGTGGAAATCCAGTCATGTTCCCAACAATTTTGTCTCCAACTAAATATAGTGATTTGGCACTAGTCAGATAATTGAGCTGGAATGTGTGTGTAGAAAAGGAGACATAGCAATTCAACACACACCTACATGCCTTTCTGAGTCTTTTTCCTTTGAAGGATAGTATAGGGAAGTTAGAGATATTACTGGATTATTATAGAAATGTAATCATAACAATGACATCTACCAGACATTTAGAAAAAATTGTTTATGCATTGGTTAATAAAATTAATAGAAAAGTAATGGCAATTTAATGGCATGAGGGAAAATTCTAGCCCTGTAATTCAAAGCATTGTCTCATATTTTGACTGCACAAAATTATTTCAGTTTCCATTTACTTGCTTTCAGGATTTCATAAAGGGTTATTTTAGTTTAGTGGGTTATTTTGGTTTTTAAATCAGAACACCTGCATCTAGAGTCTTACACGATTTTGTTATGTGAAATAAATTTAAGCTCTTCGGGCTTCTGCACATACACCGAATGTTCTATGGTAAATAGCAGTGAGACAGGTGTCTTCAGTCAGCCTGTTCAGTTTGTCAAGCTGAAAACAAAACAAAATACTGTGTCTGTTTTGCATTTTAAATATCAGAGAAATACCACATTCAAGGTTATTAAAGCTTCAGAGTTGTTTCTTTTCTTTACATGCAAATTTTATTTAAACTTATTAATACTCCTAAAAATCTTATTCCTTTTTCTTTTTCTATTTTTTCTCCATTTTTTATTTAATTTAGAAACAAGATTGTTTTACATGTCAATCCCAGTTCCCTCTTCCTCCCCTCCTCCCCTGACCCCCCTCCCCCACTAACACCCTACCTATCCCATCCTAATTCTGATCCCCAGGGAGAGTGAGGTCTTCCATGGGGGGGGAATCTTCAGAGTCTGTCATATCCTTTGGTATAGGGCCTAGGCCCACCCCCATGTGTCTAGGCTGAGGGAGTATTCCTCTATGTGAAATGGTCTCCCAAAGTCCATTCCTATGCCAGGGATAAGTACTGATCTACTCAAGAGGTCCCATAGATTTCCGAGGCCCCCTCACTGACACTCACATTCCTGGGGTCTGCATCAGTTTCATTTTGGTTTCCCAGTGATCATTCTGGGGGCCCAGAGCTCCTCCTTGATCAGGTCACCTGGTTCTGTGGGTTTCACCAGCCTGGTCTTGACCCCTTTGGTCATCATTCATCCTTCTCTACAACTGGATTCCAGTTCAGTTCAGTGTTTAGCAGTGGCTATCTGCTTCTATTTCCATCAGCTGCTGGATGCAGGCTCTAGGGTGGCATATGGAGCTCGTACAGCTGATAAACACATTCAGCAAAGTGGTAGGATACAAGATTAACTCAAAAAAAAAAATCAGTAACCCTACTATATGCAGACGGTAAGAGGGCTGAGAAACAAATGAGAGAAACATCACCCTTTACAATAGCAACTAACAATGTAAAATATCTTGGGGTAACACTAACCAAACCTGTGAAAGACCTGTATAGCAAGAACTTTGAGTCTTTAAGAAAAGAAATTAAAGAAGATACCAGAAAATGGAAAGATCTCCCATGTTCTTGGATAGGTAGGATCAACATAGTAAAAATGGCAGTCTTGCCAAAAGCAGTCTACAGATTCAATGCAATCCCCATCAAAATCCCAACACAATTCTTCACAGACCTTGAAAGAACAATACTTAACTTTATATGGAGAAACAAAAGACCCAGGATAGCCAAAACAACCCTATACAATAAAAGAACTTCTGGAGGCATCACCATCCCGGATTTCAAACTCTTTTATAGAGCAATAGTCCTGAAAACAGCTTGGTATTGGCACAAAAACAGGTAAACCAATGGAATCGAATAGAAAACCCTGATATTAACCTGAATACCTCCGAACACCTGATTTTTGACAAAGAACCTACACATGTACAATGGAATAGAGAGTTGTTTTAAGAGTTTCTCTAGTCTTCTTTGGAAACCCTTCCCGCTCACTTTTCTATTATTTTGGTCTTTCATAGCTCCATGAATAATTGTTCAAAGAAACATTTTCCCCCAAAGAGAGTCTTTGTTTTATGTTGGTGCTCTGCTTGTGTGGATATCTGCTATTAGTTTAGATGCAAGAGTTCTGTAATATAACCGTGTTTTCTACTTAATCATACTTAAGCTTCTTCATTTATTTGATGACTTTTATATTAATATTAATTGATCCTTAGGGTAGTAAAGGTTTGACAATTTCTGTTACAACACATGGAATTTTCCACATATTGGAAAATGTCACATGTCCCATATCACATGTTCCTGAGAAATTAGAATGATGTCACTGTTGCTCATCTCTCTCTCTCTCTCTCTCTCTCTCTCTCTCTCTCTCTCTCTCTCTCTCTCATATTTTTTCCTTCTCATTCCCTCTCTTTTGTCTGGCAGGGTTCTTTATATTTTATTTTCATTTTCAGCTATATTTTTATATGTCCATAGATACATTCTGGATAATTTTTATATTTATATTCACATATTCTACAATGGACAAAATTTGAATCAGACACTTAAACATTATTGTAACTGGCAACAAAGACTGTCTTAAGGAGAATTTTCATGCTGCGGACTCTTTTCCTTTCAATGGTTAGTCTTAGCTTAAATGGAATCCATGAAACCTATGTGGCATAGTGTTGGTTTACACAATGCTAACTCAGTGAAATCCTAGCTAGGAGAAACAGAATTTGGAAATATTGAACTAGAAATATTGAAAATCTGACATTTGCATTTCTGATACCTTAGTGACTCTAAGTCTCAGATCTAAAAATTATTAAATATTATCCCCAGACCATACTTTTATTCATGTTAATTCCGTTAGGTGACACAGTAATTTTGAAACTTTAATCACTTAATTAACAAAGTTAATGTTTGAAAGTCAAGAGGAACAGGAAATAAATTTGTCTTCGAGGATGAGACTATAGACAAGGCTTTCTCCTTTACTTCCCAGCTTCTGGATAACAAAGGGAAAGCATTAAGAAAGCAGGTGTTTGATTAGGGAAGGAGGTGGGGAAAAAGCCCTGGAAGCATGAGACTATTGCTGATTTTAACCATACATGAAAGCTGGGGTAAATTGGGACTGCAGCCAAATGGAAGAGAAAAGGCAAGAGAAACGAATCACGCTGTGCTTCACTGAGGATCTTAGCAGCTTGATAATTGTGCTTGAAAATGCCTCCCTTTGTTTCTGTCTAATTGCCATTAAATTCATCATTTCACACAGAAGGTAAAGCCAGAATGCAAGGAACATTCTGAGCCATGTCGGTTCATTTTAGGACTTGTTGGGCTGTTTAAAAATCAAGCCAATTTTCTACCTTAAAAGTCTTTAATACCAAAGAAATGATTATAAATGGCCTGAAAACATTATAGGGTAGGTGCTACAGGATCAGGCATGCCTAGTTTTCTGCTACCTTTCTGTCACTAATATGAATTAAAGACATATTTTCCCATTTTAGTGATGAAAATATGTATTGGTGATTAGTAAAACTTGATAGCTAGGAAAGGGCCATTAAATGAAAGATTCTGAATATTGGTGACATAGATTTTAACCAATCAAGGTTACTAAGCAAATAAATTTCCCACACATATCAGTTTCTAAACATTGCAGTGGAATTAAATTCAAAAGCATTTCCAAAGTGGAAAGATGGTGTCTTTTCTCAGGGTTAATATACAAAAGGGTATGTCTACACTGATAAAGTCCACGATTACATGCAGTCTGAAAGCCTTGTCCCTGAGCAAAGGAAGTGGAGTCAGGAAGTCACAGACATACATAAAACCAATATTTTTAATTCCAGGTAAACGCTTGTTTCCTTAAAACATGTGATGGATATAGGTTTGGAAAGGGATCTAAGTTATGAGGGATGGTTTTACCTGGTAGAAACTCCAGGATAAGAAGTCTCTTTCTTTTTAAGAGATTTTTTATGAGAACTCTGTCACCTGGCACAAAGAAAACTCAGCTGTAATGTGTCCTCTGACTATGCCAGTCAGAGTCCCATATGTTGGCAATGAAAATTAAACACTTGCCAGTTACTCAGCAAAAGAGGTTGCTATTCCAACAGTCTTCTCCCTAGGACCATTCCTATGAGAAAAGATTGTCAGCTGAGATACAGATTTCTTTTCCCTGTATTCACGAAAACAACACAATTTTTCTTTGATTGTAGATCACTGAAATATGGCATTTTTCCCGATGTTACAATCTAGACTAAAAAGAAAAATAATTCAATTTGGAGAGTTTAACAATTAAGCTCCTCATACTCCTTTTGAACTTTGTATATTAAGCATTAGCTTTTTTTTTTCCAAAGGACAAGAATAACCCAAAAGTACCTCCTGAGAATTCAAATCAGGATCAGCTGGTCCAGAGAACTTAGCTAAATTTTTCAAATAACCTAAAAAAAATTCAATTCGTTGTGATTTTTTTCTGGGAACCAGATCTCTTTACTTCATTAATGAAAACTTCATTATTTCTGTAATAAATGTATTTCTGTCTTTCTTTTGTTCAAAATATTTTGGCATATACAACTTCAATGTGATTCATGAATCCTATGAAACGCAATCATGAACCATATCTAAACTGATGTACTTTATAAAGACTCCAAGCATCATAACATAATTTTTTGAATAATAGAATAATAGAGTATTGTTAAAATATTGTCACTGGAAACATCCTATATAAAACATCTATGTGTTTCTCTTTTGTTTGTTTGCTTTTTATTGCAACTGTATATGCTGGTAGCCAAGTCTTAACCTCTCAGCAATCTTTAGGTCATGCATCTTCTTAGGGTATCCTGCTTCCAGTTACTGGTTGCTTGTCTGAGCCTGACCTGACTTCAAAGACTGTTTAATATTAAAAGCATCACCTGCAAAGTTGCCCATGGGATCTTCTGGTACTGTTTTATAATAGAGCTTTCTGGTATACCCAATCCACAGACTGTTTATTACCTACTAAACTTCTAACTGACTAATCTCCAGCATAGAGCCTGCTTCTGGGATCTACCTTATACTGTAATGCAAAAATATTTCTGAGGGCTAATGGAGGTTATGCTCATTGGTTGCTCTTCATGTCTGAATGTTTTATCTTTATTTTCCAAGGATTTTTGGAATAGTCTCAGAAAAACACTCCCAGATATTGAGTGAACAGTATTGGATATAATTCTGATCTAAGAGCTTCATGGTCTAGTCAAGGTCTCTTAGGCAGAAGCTGATAAACTTATACCAATTTTAGACTTAGTATTTCATGACCTAGACAATACAGAAAAACATACATTTGAAATTTATTCTAAAACATGTTTATGTCATAAAACTCTAGCTGCAAATGCTTAAGCCACCAATCAATTATTTTATTTAATTTATTTATAGACAGAGTAACAATATAATTTGTCATCCACACAAGTAGTGTACAAAGTGAAGGGGTCCTAGTTATCAATCAACTTAACATGACAGGCATAACCCAGAATCCTATCAGAGAAGCAGTCATTATATTTTCTGCCTTACATATACTTTTCTAATGACAGGATGTGAGCTCAATTGTTATTATATGTCACTTCCCAAGAACTTATCACTAAAAATAATTCTCACCAATTTTAGAGACTAGTAGTTTTAAACTTAACATAGATGGACATGAATTTATTTCAGGTTATTCATTGGGGGTATTAGCAATAGATTAAAAGGGAGATATAATTAATGGCTAAAAAATTTGTCTTGGCTTAATGACACAGAAATATAGTCATTTGGGGCTTGTAGATTTACTATGGGTGGGTCTAATTTGACCTTGTACATTTCTATGATCACCCCATATATATAAGTGTGTGTGTGTGTGTGTGTGTGTGTGTGTGTGTGTTGTTTATATATACAAACAAAACAAATATAATTTTTGATTATACACACGTACATACACATATATAAATATGTATATATAAAGTTTTGTTTTTCAAGACAGGGTTTCTCACCATAGCTTTGGGTGTTCAGGAACTCACTCTGTGGACCAGGCTGCCAGTCCATGTTTTGCAGGTATTAGAATCAAAGGCATGCATCACCACTTCCTGGCTCATATATATCATTCACATACACACACTCAATAGATTTGAGGTGAAGCCCAGAGTTTCTGCATCCGTAACAAGTTCCTGGTAACAATAAGGCTGTTGGCCAGCATGAAACCTTCTAGTGCCAACAGTCACATTAAATTCTAGAAATACCCATCCTTTTAGTGTTTTTGATAGCCAATTAAATCAGTCATGGTGTGGAACTAAAGTCCATTGGATTCAACAGACGAATTCACAACACGTCTGCATTACTTAAGAAATGAGACACAATCAGACAGTGGCAAGGGCATTAGTAAAGCATCCTGATCTTATTTTGTTCCCACTGTACCTACCTATACAATCTGGTATTCTTATCTTTTCTATTAAGGCAAGCTTCACTTAACTAAGCCCTGCTTTTTGAGCAACAGTATTTTGTTTTTGAAAACTGAGCAAAAATTCTAAACTAAGAATGGTTCACAATGACCTTTCTTGCCATGTGGTAAGTTTCTTTTTATTGTCACAAAGTCAAGGCATGACATACAGAAGATGTCTTCTTGATGCCGTTTAACATTAGACTCTTTTAGATGTATTTGTCAGACACCATTCCGAGATTGACAGGGGTTGGTTTGGACCAATTCATTTGAGTTCAACAAGGGATTTTGGAAGACTCTGCTACAAATTGATTGGGAGGGAACAGTGACATGTTTAAGGACACAGTGACTAGCTCAAAGTAATAACTTCAAATATAAGTAGAACATTTCTTTTCCTTTCATTATCAAGTATTTTTGTGACTTATTCAATTTACTACAGGGAGTCAAGATACAGATTTTTTTTTAGGGGACATAAAATCTATGATGAAAGAGAATGATTCAAAAATTAGGTGTTCATACTATACAAATGCAAACTTTGAACCCTGATAGTCACTCCAAGAACGTGTTTTCGTGGTGTGATGTGGAGATCTGTGGAAAAGCTTGATTTTTCTTTCCTGAGAAAATAATGGAGTGTGGTCTTAAGTGAAATTCAATTTCACAGTTAATGAGGGTTGCATGAACAGATTCTTCCAGTAGAATAGAGAGAGGCATGAGAACAAAGACAAGCTGAAACAGTGAATAAGAATAAGATGAAAAAAGATTAAGGTACAGAATGTGTGGTGGTAAATGCAACAGCAAATAACTCGTGCCCACACAGGCAATGGCAGAATTAGTAAATGAACCAAAACTTTTCTTGGCTCAAAGAACGTCCATAAAATGTTACTTTATTATGGTAGACAGTTTTCTTACTTTAATATTTTTTTATCGGAATTATATGGCTGACACTTAATACTCTAAAAGTTCATTTAGTAATTGTGCAAAAATACATATCCTACAATTGATGTACTAGCGCCTCTGTAAAGAACAGTTAATGAATAATATGATCCAAATAAGCAATTCCTATTGCAGACTCTGATGAGCCAGCACATTTACAAGTGTAGACAGTTAAAATACATTACCTAATGCCCAACATACATTAGCCAAACTTCATTAGAGACACAATGCATATTGTTTATCTGTGTATTTTGCAATTCACTGCACATATTTATCATCTAATGACTTGTGCTCTATTCACAGTCATATTCAAGAGTGTAGAGAGGTGAAAAACTGTTCAAATTCATTAGTATAGCCTGGGACTCAACGTTTGCCTGGAAAGTACATTAGTCAGGGAAATGAATGAGAATCTAATGGGTAATAAGAACAGGGTAAAGTTTATCACACTGGTTTAAACTATTAGAAAGTGTTACACCTGACGGGAAACCTCCCTCCTAACTAAACCAAGAAGAGATTCTAGAATAGTAGTCTCACATTCACAATGCCATAAACAATTACTTTAGGGCATTGCACTTACTATGAATGGCCATGCAAACTACAATTTGACTATTTTCTCTCTCCCTCCCTCCTTCTCTTTTATTTCCTCTCTTACTCCTTCCCTTGGTTGCTGGGAGTACTGAAGTATTATAGCAGGCTTATACTGATACTATATTGGATGAGGGGATGTTTCTCAAGGTTCTTAATTAAGGTAAATGATAAATACAGATTTCAGTTAATTTTATTAATTCAGAGATAACTTCTATCAAGCATCAACATGCAGAAATGCTCAAATACTATGTTTTTGTTGTTCTTGTTCTGGGGGCACAGTATTTGCAAGATAGGTACACACAAAATTTGTTAAGTACTACCAACTGGTTTTCCTAATTTAATTAAACACTGAATGTGGGGTATGGATGAAGTCCTGAGTGAATTTTTATCATTTACATAACTATTATGATGTCAGTGAACCTAATATATCTGTCCCATGAGAATGGCAGTCTTCCACAGGCCAGGCTCAAAGAAATGGCAAAGCCTTCCTCTCTCTGGCCATGTGCAGATACGATAAATTATTGAATATTAGTGAAAACCAGAATATGCAGAAAATATTAAGTGCAGCTTCCTCTTCCCTGATGACTGAAACTAGAAATTTTTCCCCTATAGAGATCTCCCTCGATAACTCTTCTCTTCATTCAGCTATAAACAATAAACCTATCTCCTCTTTTGTCTTTTAGCTGTGTACAGTAAACCCCTCTTCTCTCTCATGGTATGTGTAAAATATTCTGGGCTGCTAGTCTGTCTCTGTCAGATCACATGGCATACCTGATCCAAGCTCTCTCTCTCTCTCTCTCTCTCTCTCTCTCTCTCTCTCTCTCTCTCTCTCTCTCTCTCTCCCTCCTTCTCCCTCCTTCTCCCCTCCTCCCCCTCTCTACCCCTCCCTCCACCCCACCCTCACTCTCTGTTATCATTATTGCCCCAGTCAGGTCAATAAAATTTCATTATACATAAAATAAAAATTTCACTTCCTACTCTATCATTTCTGTCAGTATGCCAGGACTCATTTCAACCTGCCATGTCCTAGATCAAATTACATTAGCTTCTTACCCCCTATTCTGACACATCACACTCTTCATATACAGTTTACTCTGACCAGCGTTAATGGCTGGAGTGATCTCTGGTACCCTCCTCTCTCATCCTTCTGGATGGGAGCTTGTTCTCCTCCAGATCCCAGAAGTACATGACCTGTATCTCTATATTTACATATCTATATCTATATATGTCTATATCTATATCTATATCCATCCACATATATATATGCTTTTCCGTCATGGTAATCATTTTATTTTCGTTCAGATTTTGCAAGTATTTGTGTGTTGTGTGCACCTGCATGAATATGACCATGTGTGTGGTACTGACTCCATCATGCACATGTACACCTATGTACACGCGCGTGTCCCTGACTCCTTTGTGCGCATGTGTGTCAGTATTCATGTATGTGGCACTGACTGTTTCAGTAGATGGATTGCTTCACATAAGAAGCAAAATGTTATCATCATCAATTCACCATTGTATCTTTAGGGCGTGGCACATAGCATGTGTACCAAGTGTATTTGAAATAATTAAAACTACTTTTATATCTTTTAAAATACTAATCTAGTGTTTAGTGATCAATGTCTGAGCAAATCTCACACAGGTATGTTCCCATGATAATTTATATACAAAACATATAATACATATCATTCATATATATATATATATATGTATATGTATATATGTATATACATATATCACCCAAACTCCGAGAAATCATAACTCTCCTGTATAGCTTATTTTAGCTTAGAATAAGAAATGAGAAGAAACATAATATTTTGTGTAATAAAAGAATATCCTTAAAAAGTGGATTTTTACACAGATTAAGTAAACTTAATTTGATCCCATTTATACTCGCTGCTTTTTCATTTAGAAGACAATTTAACAGCATAGCTGGTGATTGATTCTACTATTGTTGCTTCTTGTAAGTATAATGATCTAAACATGGTAATTTAAAAGGTATTGATAATACCCAGGTACTATGGATTTTTAGGTATCCTAATACTTAGAGAGTTTTTTAACTTCCTTTTCATTTATTCTTTGTGTCATTCACATCCTAAATCTCCACCCATAATTAAATTTTGTTATTGCATAGCTTCATGACTATATAGACAATATATACTGACCATTCTTTTGTTTTTCTTCTTTCTTTTTTTGAGACATAGTTTCTTTGTGAAGGTCTCTGTGTCCTATAACTTGCTTTGTATACTAGGCTAATCTTGATCTCACAGAGAGCCTCCTGCCTCCCAAGTGCTTGTATTAAAGGTCGCCACCCAAAATTACAGACAGCTGTGAGCTGCTGTGTGGCTCCTGGGATTGAACCTGGGTCCTCTGGAAGAGAAGCCTATACTCTTAACCACTGAATCATCTCTCCAGGGCCCTTGCCACTCTGACTTTGTACCTTTTCATATCTTTCTACTGAACACTGTAGTTGTACCCTTCAAAAAATCTCTCTTGCTTGTGGCTTTTCATTTTACTTCTCTCTCTCTCTCTCTCTCTCTCTCTCTCTCTCTCTCTCTCTCTCTCTCTCATTTTCACACCTATTAATTTTATATTGTCATCTCTGGGTTCCATCATTTGTGAGACCACATGTTTGGAATTTTCTGTTGGAGCCTTGTAATATCAGCAGTGGGTACACAATGGGAGACCCTGAGTCTTACTTTCCCAATGGTTCAGACTTAAAGGGCTGGGCCCTGTGAGACACCACGCTACATGACTTATCCACCCTGTGTTCACAAAGAACTTATAACCATTATTGTTGTGAGTTACTGGACATTAAAAATTAAGAGAAACTGTATGACTAAGGCTTGGAAAAGCTATTGTCTATCATCATAAGCACAGATGTTACAAAGCAGTTTCACAATGTATTGGCTGAGTTAAATAATAGCAATAACTCCCTGTCCTAAGTTGTTAGCAGGGCTAACAGTGGTAGTTGTGGACTTCTCTCTGTATAGGGGGCTTCAAATCTGATGAGAAGACAGTTGGTTGTCTCCACAACACTCAAGCCACTATTGCACAAGTCCGCAAATTGGTCTTTTGTTTCATAGGATTTACAAAGAAGCCTGCACATTCCTCCAATGCTTTGAAAGCTATGTAGCAGGGAAAACTTTCTCACTCTCTTCAGCCTAGAGGCATTCTTCAACTTGACAAATAGAAAAAAAGAGAACATGTTAGTAGAGAGAAATAGAATCCTGCTTAATAATGGATATTGTATCTATTGTTACGTAAAATATCCAATATATGCATATATAACTGCACTTCACAAAGTCTATCTTCCTCTATGGAAAAAATTTGGATTTTCTTTAAGGCAGTATCTGGGGAAATTACCTTTCTTTTCACTCTATGATTCATGGGCATTATGTGTAATGATTTCCAGTTATAAGGAAATGACAGTTATCTATTTCTGGTCTTCTTTGAGTTTTTGACATTGATATCATAGAAACACCTTGAAAAGCAATGCTCTAGAAATCAACATCTTAAGCTTTCTCACATATTCATAACTATCTCTGGCAATAGTTTTATCTTTTTTTTTTCTCCAGGTGTTTGTTGGGCAGGTTAATTTCTCAATTTTTTTCTAGAGATGGAAGATTTATAGAAGAAGACTCTTTTTTTAAAAAATCAGCTTTCACACTTGTTTCTTCTCCATTTTTGCTAAGGCACATTAATACTGGATAAAATTATATGATAATTGCATTTTAGAAATATCCTGTGAATGCTACAGCTTTCTCCAATATTTCATTTTCATTCAAGAACAAGCTGATATATAAATTATAATAGGAAATATTTTCCCATTCTTCCAGTCATAGAGTGGATCATAAAATTTTTACTGCTCTTTCCTCCTACTTTAGTTTCCTGTTGCAATATCAAAATAGTTCAAGATTTAAGAGCATGAAAAACAAAACATTATAATTCTTCTTTAATGTGATCCATGGATTTAGAAGTAATTTTTTCTGACAACATTGGTTTATAGTTTATGTCCAACATGTTATACAAGGCAGTCACTTGAGGTTTGACAATGGGATTGAAATTCTGGAAGTCCAGTTGTGAACCAGGAGAAGGGCAGTATGACTCCACCATTTAAAGACGTGTTCACTTTGTGGTCGTATTTAAGAAACTTTTGTTATAAATAGATAAATAATCATCAAGAGACTGAGTAGGCCTTGTGTGGGTTTCTCCCCTAAGCACAAAACCTAGGCTTTGGCACACAGTAATTTTCAAATAAATGCTTATTGGAAACTGAATATTCACCTTAGTGGTTCATAATGCCAAAGAGTAAAACTATCTTCAATTGTTGGCAATCCATCTGTTAAATTTATTTATTATATCTTTTGTTAAATACTATCAGTTATTTTGATGCAATAAATAAGTCTATCCATTTTCTATGTGATTTTGTAATTTAAGTGTTTAATTTTAAAAGGGAACTCTTTCAGAGCTTCAGTTAGAATTCTGTTGAGGCAAAATAAGTTATAAGAAAATTAATGTGTGATGTTGGTTAAACAAATCTTTCAAAAATGTTTTATCCACAGTAGCACTAATTAAATCAGAAATTTAAAAAACTTACAAAGCACATCATATAGGTAAATTTTTCCAAGTGCTCGATAGTTGTATAATGGAAGGGATAAGTTTGTTATGATTGGAATTGCATGCTTTAACACTTTATCTTAATTATAATGACATAAAGGAAAATGTTAGTCCTAGTTAATCCTATATTATAGGTGATATTTTTTATAGAATTTTTCAATATGCAGATGTAATAATTTATTGTTTCAGCTACTTCTCTTTAATCATCAGAATAAAAATTTTATGGATATATTTCAAATATTGAATAGAAAAGAGGCAATTCTATATTTGTAAAACAAGCTCCTAAAGATGCTACAGTTTATCAACATAGTTTATTTTAATTTACTCAGATACAGTCCTCCTTAATGTGGTTTTAGCAAGTGATGTTTATTTGTTGTTTTTGCAAAATGCTTCTGTGAAAATAAGAAAAGGTACTTTCATCTAAAACTGAAACTCGAAACTATTACTAATTGCTAGCAAAATATTTGACTCAGAGTAATTCTTTTAAATGTGTGCACTCACACATAAATCCTTCTGTGGTTCTCAGAATTTTTAAGACACCGAGTCTGCCTCACATTATTATATGTATAGACAATGCTTGTCCAGAATATCAATTTAGAACATCTATATATTTTTTGTGAAGAGTACAATAAACTATTGTATAAAGCACACATGCTAATTAAAATATAAAGCAACAGTGTATCTTACAGAAAGGGAAGATCCTGAATCTAAACCTCTTTGAAGGGACTGGAAGGCAAAGCTAGGACCAAAGCCTCCTGGTAGACAGGAAAACAACATTTGCAGTGGGGACTTGTCTAGTTTATAATTCTATACCTGTTGGAGTGTTCAAGTCTCACAGAGACATGTGATTCCCCAGGGAATGACAATGAATCCACAGGTGGCTGTAGCAGCTCTTATCATGCTTTGGGGTTGTTATGACAAAAATACCAGGAACCTAGAGTCTCATTGCAGGAGAGTATTTATTTCCCAGAGTCTTGGAGCTCAAGCTAAATATCAGTTCAGGGAGTAAACAGATTCTGTGTTTCATGAAGGCTCTCCATCTGGTCCACAGAGGACACCTTTCACTCCAGCTCAATTGTG
The DNA here is from genome assembly GCF_003668045.3 of Cricetulus griseus. Classification (NCBI taxonomy): domain Eukaryota; kingdom Metazoa; phylum Chordata; class Mammalia; order Rodentia; family Cricetidae; genus Cricetulus; species Cricetulus griseus. The sequence continues at coordinate 7,701,184 of NC_048603.1, read as the reverse complement.
GTGAGTCAGTCTTTCCTCTCTTCTTTCACAAGGCAGTAAATCCCTCCCTAAAGGATAATGTCATTTTCTTTTGTTTTTCTGTTTATTGAAAATAGATTTTTTCATATAATATATCCTGATAATGGTACTCCTTCCTCTCAGCTCCTGTCTTCCTCCCCTCCCACTCAGATCTACTCCTTTTCTTATGCTCGTTGGAAAACAGTCAGGATAACAACATAATATGTAAAGATAAATAAAAAGGAAACATCCCAAGAGAAGGAACAAAAAAAGAAAGACTCACTCGTTGGCACTAAGCAATCCCATCAAAGCCCCAAAGCAGAAGCTGTATTTCATACACAAAGGAACTTTAGGCTAAAAGGAGAGAGAAGAATATATAAATAAAACAATAAATTTTAAAAGGGGTGGAGTCCTGGTATGCATTATGAGACAAGGCACCCTTAAGGATGCTTGAGTTCAATTCGGTTGACCAAATACTGCTGCTGCTTTAATAATTGAATCACTCCGCAAATACTCCATCAGTGAATGCCATCAGACTGAGATGTCACCACACAGATGGAACATGTGTCACATAAACATTCAGACCATGGCAACAGCTGTGTGACACTACAGAGGTGTAAAGAAAGGAAGGATTGCTCTAAAATATTCAGAGCTAACAACTCCCTGTCAAATTGAGGTTAAAGTCATTACATTTCTCTCACTCTTACTCCTCAAGAATTGTTCTAAAAGGATTGCTGGGCTAAATGAAGTGATTCTAGAATAGTTTCTTCAAAGAATAAACATGTTTTTTTTCAAGTTTACCTGAAAATCCAAATTTCATTCAGTAAATTTTATAGTATATATTTATGATTATGTGTTAGAAATACAAAATTGCAAATGTATTGTCAGGTTACTTCATATCCAGTGTCAGGAAAACCTTTATGGATCAGGGGATTTAAGGTCTGTGAAGAACCTAAGTAGAGACTTAGATACATCACCAGGCCAGGGTACACTAAATGTCATTTAAATCCACTGTTTTTGCGTGTGGTTGAGGATATAGCTGAATACCTCATTCATCAGTTTCCTTTACCATTATATGAGTTTGCTGAACATTAAAGATAAAAAGAATAAGTGATAAGGCTTCAGGAGAGATTAGCTAAATGTGAGAAGTTCATGGGACAAGAAATAGATGTTCAACATGAGTTGTTTGCATTTGCTAATTTAGGAGTTTGTATACTTTTACAATGGGAGAATTAAATGGAACCATAGAATTGGCTATAAAATATAAAGAATCCAAAGGACCAATGAAAGTACTCAGGCTGAAACAGAGGCAACAGTGTCACACAGAAATTGTAATTTTTTAACTCTTCAACACAACTTAATAGCTCAGTGTGAAAGAAAGATTGAATTATTTAGTGGTTTCTGTGAGTTCACCATCAAACCATCCATCAGTTGCTTAGATGCTAGTCTTACTTATTCCAGAGCAGAGTGTTTGGCATTCAGTCCTGATTCTGTATTTCACAAGATGAAGGAGATGCTTTACAGAGTAAAAGGCAGACAGAGCATAGTTTCTTGTTTCAAAATAATTTGTCTCATCAGATATGGAACCAATTAGGAATGTATGTAAGAGTCAATCAGGTAGAATTTTATTTTCTTCCAAATACGATTTTGCACATATAAGTAAAACATAAAAATGATATCTGGAGTTATCATTTCTTTGGAAGCCATAAGTCAGTGATTTACAGCTTTCCTAATGCTGTAACCCTTTAATACAGTTTCTCATGTTGTGATGACCCCCCAACCATAAAATTATTTCATTGTTACATCACAGCTGTCATTTTGCTACTCTTCTGAATCATAGTCTAAACGTCTAATTTCATTCCCTGCTGAAAGTGCCATTGGACACGCAAAGAGGTCATGACCCACAAGTTGAGAAACACTGCTTTGAATTAAAAATGAATGTATTAGATCTGTTTGTGGTTTTTCAGTGATAATAAATTGTACATTTATGTGCTGATTGTGTAAATTCATATTTCAAATATTAAAAAATCAGTTAATGTATGTCATAATTTAAAACTCTAAATGTAACACATTTTACCTAACAAATACTTGTTTGATTCCATCCCAGTGGGTGAAATGGGACATTAAGTAATATTGGACACTATTTTTTATTCTTATGTGTGAGAGAGTTTACAGGCTTAGACTAAGCTATGGGATTTTTATTTTCTTCTGTTGTTTATCTCAGTGGCTGTAGGTTAGCTATAGATTGATTTCTACGTTACCTATTCTATTTTTTACTGTATGAAAATCATATATCTCCAAGGAAGTCACTCAACACTTGTGCCATTTGAAGACTTAATCCGGGCAATTCGCTAAAGTTCTATTCTAATTTATCTAAATAGTGCTTGTTTCTCTTATGCAGCTCTTACTCCCTGTGGTCACCTTGTCTGAAACTATTTCTTTTTCTCTGGATTGTATAAAGCCATGAGAGCAGGTAGGGTGTCAAAGATTATGGTCTGCCTTGCTATTGCCACTGTTCTTTCACCAGTTTGCCTTCCAAGGGTGAGATATTAAAACATGATGAGGAGAGATGATAGATAGGTCGATGGAAGATGGAAGACACACAGATATCATCCACCATTCAGTTTTCTATGTAAGAGTGTGCGATTTAATAGGATTTTTGTAGATTCAGAGTTCTGTAGCCATCACCAAAAAATCAATGTTGCAACATTTTTTTGTCCCCGTCAGAAGAAATTCCATAACAAGCTACAATGTGACCCCAGAGTAGCTTTCTTTGGCTTTAGCAATTCTCTATTGGAAGTTAATTTCCCATGGATATATTTAAAAGGTTTTCTTCTTAGCTTTATGTCTTTACTGAATCTAGAACCTAATGCAAAGATATTAGCACTTTTATATACTTTTGTAACACAATACAACCATACAAGTATCTACTACAACTAAAATATAGCAGATGTTATTTTTTGATAGCACTAAATATGGCATGAAAATTTTAATGCTTTTTTCCTGTAAAATGCCCTTCAAGCATTTTTGCAATAATTGTGCACATGTCTAATTATGAAGGTCAGTTTAATGAGTTAAATTTTCCAGTGTTATTGACCAGAGAGTGATTTATCAAAACACTGAATAACAGCTTTTCTTATAAAAGAAAACCCGAAATCAACAAGCTTCATAGTGTCTTTCAAGTCAGCAGGGAAAATAATTTATGAACAAAAAGTTTTAACACCAAATGACACCACCCTTAGACTCGTAAGTAGAAACAATTTATAAGATTTGTTTATTGTAATGATAACAAGCCACCTTCAAAGAACACCTTTCTGTCAGAGAAACTTAATTTTTTTTCTCTTCTATGTGGGAGATAGCTGACTGTAGAGTGAAATTCTTAATTTCCCATGAAATACCTGTGCCTCCAGAAGAAAGTGTCTTTTAATAATAATTTTATAAAGGAAAAATACAGAGTGGGGGCATTTTCGGGTGAAAATTGATATTTTTTGTAAATATGGCTATTTTGTACTCATGTGCCAAGTTGCCGAGGGTCAGAGCATTCAGTGATATTCAGTCTTTACACTTACGTGTGTTGGTTAGGACACCCAAACTATACAGTACTCATAGGAAATGGAAAAAAATGATAACACGTCTTGTTAATGGCCAAAGTCAATTATTACCTGTGTTGTTTTAGACAGCAAACAACCAATTCACATTTTATTGGGGGACCAAAAATCACTCAAATCACTCTTTAGGAGACAAACAAATGCTTGCACAAATATTGCCACAGTGTGGATTATTTTCCATAACCCATAAGATGTTGTGATGAGGTTATAGACACTCAATCTCTATGCATTACTCTGTTGTTTCTTGATAGTGGGAGCCTCCAAATTACTTTGATTTAAGACCTCATCTAGGATTAAACTTGAAGCTTGTACTGTGCTTCTGAAACAGATGCTGACTGCAGGATATAATTTCTTGCTAAAGCAGCCAAGCAACGTTGCCTCTAGTGCAAGACACAGCTATCACAGAGGTAATGAACTGCCAGAGAGCAGGAACCTACTTGGAAATGGAGCTTATAGATTTTTCCTTAAATGGGAGCATTTGGCTGGTAAAACAAGTGTACACATCTTGCTCTCAAGTCACCACTGTCTAGGCAGTGCATTATCAATGAAAAGACTCAATTTTTACCATGTCTTCACAATTTTAAACACTTCCCATATGTTATATGTACTGTTTTGTGTGATAGTTTTATTATCCTTTACAAAATATAGAAGTGAGAAATGCTATTAAGTTTTGTTGAAATTCCGGTTTACCTTTAAGCATGAAAAGGAGCTAATTCTAACTGAAACACTGTTTTTCTAAATTTTTTTACTTGAAAGTGTTTTCCTTTAGAAGAACATCAAGTTATCTTTAAGTGGATAAATAATTTTGATTAACGCATATTTAATGCAATATTGGTTAAATAACGCAAAAACAAATCATCTCTTAAAACACAGACAACAAATACAATAAAAAAGCTCCAGGGGATGAAATACATGTGCTAACTAAAACAGGACAGTCAAATTATGCTTCATTAATATTCGTGAGAATGTAAATTGAACTTTGCTGAAAGATATTTGATAATGAGTAGGTAGGCCATAGCCAAAGTGTAGGCAAAGTGAAGAAAACAGAAAATTACACAATTTCCAACAGAAGTGCAATCTTCAACACAAACATGAGAAATAGTTTGAACCCACTGAAAGTGAATGAACATATAAGCAACATAGGACCTGGTCACATGGAACAGTTGCATTGAATGGCACATGGGAAAAGCAACAAGTTCCTCAAGCAGGATGGATCACAGAAAAAGAAAAAAGGTAAAACACCGGGAACCCTTTAAGCATTTATTAACAGGAAACGTATTACCAACTTCTGCTACAGACACACAGTATAATAAAAATGAGTGAAACAAAGTTGGCTTCACAAACCGATGTGATTGCAAATCAACTACAAAAACGGATGTAGAGAAGAAAATTAAAGTGCCATGGGATTTTCACGAATAATAAAAATAAATAAGGAAAAAGAATTCTTTTGTGAGTCCATGATTCCCTAAGCGTGGTGATGGCAAAAATTAAATTCAAAATAGTTTTGTCTCCAGGGCAATCATAAAGAGTGGTATGTGAGACTTCACAGAGGTCCATTTTAGTTCATACTCCTGAATTTTATATATAGAACATTATACTCATTATGCAGTGATTTTATATATATATCATATATAACAATATTATCAAGAAATAGGAGTTTGCTGGGCATTGGTGGCACACACCTTTAATCCCAGCACTCCGGAGGCAGAGGCAGGTGGATCTCTGTGAGTTTGAGGCCAGCCTGGTCTCCAGAGCAAGTGCTAGGATAGGCTCCAAAGCTACACAGAGAAACCATGTCTCGAAAACAAACAAAAAGAAATAGGAGTTTGGTTCCCCTTTGAAATTTATATATTCTCAAAAATTACAGATTTGTTCTTTTCAATATCTGACTTTTAGTGTGCGGTCTGATTTTATTGAAATGTATCACTGCATGTCATATTTATTGTCACTTATTTCCATCTGGGTACAATGATTTGCAGTCTGATGCCTTATCTTATAATTTAGACATATTTAAGAAGTGAAATTTCTTATTAAACAAATTCTTGCACCTTAATATTATACAGACTCTTTGATATGAGTTGGTCAATATTAAGATGTAACTGAGTTACAGTTAGTTTTTTTTTTTTTAACTGAGAGTTTATGTTGGTGAATAATAGTAAAATAAATTTGGAAGCTCACATAACTTTAGAAAGTTGGAGAAATCATTTTATGACCTTCTATTTTCCAGGAAAGATACACTGATTCCTAATTTGCATTTTGGATTGAATCTTGTGTTGTTCTTCTTGCTGGGCTACTGTCATTACAGATGCCACTATGCATTTTGCCAGCTTATTTAGTGATGTGTTAAAAATAAGTCTAAGCTCTTACCAGTTGCCTTTTTTGTCTTTGTCAGATTTTCACAAAATAATAAATCCTTCTTATATGGCATACATAAAATGTTGCACAAACTAAATCTCTTGTGCACTTTATTCGGTTGCTTATAAGCATATTCTATAGATTATTAAATTATCATTGTACAGGATTCTATTTGAAAACCTTAATATATATTGCAGTGTCACTGAAAAGGATCAAAAATGTTTGGATATTTGTGTGTATTCTTTTCCTTCACATACTGTCTTCGTCCTTGTTATATGGCTCTGAAAATACCATGACCAAGACAACTGTCACTTAAAAAGGCACTTAGTGGGGGTTGCTTGCAGTTTCAGAGACTTAATCCATTATCATCATGGCAGGAAGCATGGTAGCACAGATAATCCTGGGGCTGTATCAAAAGATACATTAATGTCAAGCAGAGAAAAAGGAGAGAGACAGAGAGTTGTGGAGTTTGACCTAGCATGGGTTTTTGAAATCTCAAAGTCCACTCCTCAGTTATAAACTTCATTCAATAAGGTCACAGCCCTTAATCTTTCTAATTCTTCTCAAATAATGCTGCTCCCTGATGATGAAGCATTAAAAAATAGGAGCCTTTGAAAATAAACATTCAAATATATTCAACTATATGGGGGCATTCTTATAAATAAAAATTTTGAAAATGTTAATATAGAGATATGGTAGCATTGTAACTATTAGGTGAGCATTATGCATTACAAACAAAACATCGTAAGTATTAAATGTATTTATAAAGTACAGTATTTTAAAAACTAGTGTACAATTTAAGGTTATTGGATAATTGTGGTAATTTCTCAGACAAATTAAGAAAGGGAGTTTGTAAAACAATATTGTATAATGGCTATAGCTACAGGTTTTTAAATGTAAGGCAAGATTCTACTAAGAGTAATTTTATTTTCTAATCTCATTTGTAAAATAAATAGGAGAATTTTACTTTGCAGCCAGGCCTATGAGTGGGACACACAGATGTTTTGTTTCCATATGGCCTTACTGCTGAAGGACACTGATGGGAAATGTGCTGAGTGTAGTTATCTATTGAACCATAGCAAATGGGACTGAAGACTGGGGACATAAGCATCATGATTTTTGCTTTACATCCTTAAAATCTCTGTTTTCAAGCTGGACCTTTGCTTAGCCAGGGTCTTTGTTTCATTGTTTCTCACCTGGCTGCAGTGGAAGAGCCCACCACCAGGGCAATAATCAACAGGAAACTCAAACAGTGAAGAATCACTTCTGTCCTCTTGAATTGCTATAATGAATTAGTAAGCACTATGTGGTTTCTGAATAATAGGAAATTGTTACTTTTCATTGTTGTTGAAAAGAATTCTGTGATCTTGCTGCCATCAAGATACATGTCAACAAAACTACTGGGTTAAAAAATATGAAGTATCAGGGCCTGGAGAGATGGCTCAGTGGTTAAGAGTACTCACTATTCTTCCAGAGGGGCAGGGTTCAAATCCCAGTACCCACCTGGCAGTTTAAAATTACATATAATTCTGGTTCCAGGGGATCTGCCACCTTCATACCAATGTACATAAAGTAAACAGTCATTCTAACTATTAGAAGGAACTTACTAGTAGTGTGTGGCTTTACTTTTAGTTAAGCTGTGATTTACATAGCAGAACTAACTATCCAAAGTTTATGAAACTGACCAAATATTGGCTTAAAATTCCCATGATGACATTCTAATATGAGCAGAAATGAATTCAGTGTAAGTTAATACAATAATGTTTTAAAGAATTTAGGTAGGTTTTATATTTATCTCAGTAAGTATGACTATCTAAGAGGAAAATGCATGCATTTTAAGACCCATGGATTAAAAAAAAATCGTTGATACTATTATGGGTTGAGTATATTGACAATAACCAGAGAAAGTGACAGCACATAAGATCTCCTTTTTGTCTTGACTGATGAACAGATATTAACAGTGTTCCAGAACTGGAAAGTTAAATGCCAGTTTCATTTCAGTAGTCATATTATTTTTTTAACCTTGGAAAATAGAAAAATTCATTTTTCTTGGATGTTTCTAACTTTAGCCAGTGTCATTTTCTGTGTTCCTTGTCTTTCTCACTCAGGGTTGTATGAATCATTTTACTTTTTTTGTCTTCCTCTGGAATAAAGATGGATTTTTAATGTGTAAATATTCATAATTATAATGGCCTCGGGGGAAAGATGTTAATTATGGATCTGCCAGTAAAATATGATACCAGGGTCAGGTTCAAGTCTAGGTTGCCATGTCAGCTATAGTCATGAGGACCTGCAGGAAAATTGGGGCCTTGTAAAACAAAAAATAAGGTTAAGGATCCTAAGGGTGTGTGACCTGGATGGATTTGCTCTCCTGGGCAGAAAAATCTAAGAGTTCTGATGTCATTTTCCTCACCTCACCCTAATTGTCAGAAAGAAGAAACTTATTGAACCTAATTTTTCCATATGGTTGGTCCTAATATGGTGGAAACCACTTAAAAGTGTAAAAATCTAACAATATGATTAGGAGAGTTGCATTTTTGAAAATAATTTCATAGGTGATAGATAATAAAAACACAAACATATTACATAACTATTCATTTAAAGGGTAGTTAATGCTCTAAATCTGTTATGCACTAGAAAGTGTAGATACAAAATTCAGGGGAGCAGGGCTGATTTCTGCAAGCGAGGGAGGATTTACTCAAGCTCTAGTGGGATTAAGTCCTTCCCAGTGCCATGGACGACATGGCACTGGGAATGTGCTTAGAAGAATTTGGATATCACAGAAGACTAGAAACAGGGGGTGAGAGAGAGGATGCAAAGGTAGATACCATTTTCAAAAGCCCATGTCTGGTGACTTCTACACACCCACCTGCTCACAGTTCTGGAGCTTCCCCAAAGTAAGTGACATGCTCAGAACAGCAAGCCGTACAAAGATATTTAATATCTGAATTTTAACAGTGACTGTGCTGACATAACCTTTAAATGTGTATAAAGGAGGTGTGTGCATGAGTGTGTGTGTGTTGTATCTATCTATGTGTCTCTGTGTGTGTATGTGTCTGCTGGAGGATCATGTGGAGCCCTGGTTCTGGAATTTGCTGAATGCAAATCATTGGTTGTTTAAAAACCTGAGAGCATAAAAACCAATGGTGTGCATTTTAGTCTGAAAAGTTAGAAATTGTGGCGGTAGGCAATCAATGCTCTAGCTCAAGCAGTTGGACCAAAAGTAAACGCAACCTTCTTCCTTGTAGGCATTTTAGAGTAGCAGGGACCAGATAATTTCCATCCCCACTGGGAGGACCATCTGTTTGGCCCATTAAGTCTATTCAGTTGCAGATTTCTTCTGCTAACACTGTCACACACCAATCTGTAAATAATATTTAACCAGATATCCACGCTTTCTTTGTCCCAATCAAGTTGACATATATAATTAATCTCACACTACTGAAAAGTGACGCTAATTCATCGCATGCTCAATCTAAGATGGCACCAGTGACTTGTGTGATCTTGAAAAGCTTGCCATTTAGGCCTAGCATCCTCTCTAACTATCCCTACAATGTGTTCTATGGCTCCTATCATCTAAGTACCCTAAGCTACATGGAAGTTCTTAGAAAACCAAACACCATATACATAGAGACCAATGTCATGCAAGCACAAGATGCAGAAGCATAGAAACCACTTTATACTGGAGTCCTTCACAACATGTCAACATAGGTGTGATGGCTGTTTTTTTGTTGCCAACATGACTCCATCTGAAATAGCCAAAATCCATGATGCTGAGTAATTCTATGAGGGAGTTTTCTTTATTGCTTTATTTTATGTAGTAAGACCCACCTTAAATTTAGATATTTTCAGGTAGAAATAACCACCTTAAGCCTGGGTCACACCTGCTGCTGGCAGGCTGCATAAAAGACAAGGTACTGTTCCTTCTCTATCTCTCTGGAAGGTTCCTTCCTCTACTAGTATTAGAAGATAAGATGAGATGTCCACAGTCCTGGACCAAACAACAGCTGGATTCTTGGACTTTCCAGCATTAGACAGCCATAACCTATAGGCCACACTAATAAATCCCATTTTTTAATATAGACATTCATTCTATCCATTCTGTTTCTCTAGAAAACCCAGACTAACACAGGACTGGGCATTATTTTGAGAAGAACCACTCAGAGAATCTTTCTCTTTCAATTACATAATCAATAGTCATTAAAAGGTCGGAATGTTTGTTCCAAGATTCACACCCATAACGTATATGCAGAGGACCTAGCTCAGGTTTAAACAAGCTCCTCGATTATCACCTGGGTCTCTGTGAACCTTTATGAACCCTGCTTGGTTAATTTTTGTGGAGTGACCTTATTCTTTTCATGTCCTCTACCCCTCTGACTCCTACAAGCCTTGCTCCCAATATTCTCTGGAGTTCCTTAAGCTCCACCTAATGTTTTGCTTTGGTCTCTGTATCTGTATCCATCAGTTGCTGGATGAAGCCTCTCTGATGATGTAGGCTAGGCACTGATTTATGATTATAGGAAAATAACATTAAGAATCATTTCATTGACTTTTTTTTTTTTCCAGTTCAGTTTGGCTCTATCCTAGGAATCTGGGCTATCCAACCTCTGATTCCAGAATGTCTAGGCAATGTCAGGCCGGGTATACCCTACATGGTGTGGGCTTCAAGTTAGGATAGTGATTGGTTGGCCATTCCCATGAGTGTTATGCCATCATTATCCAGAACATCTGGTAGGCATGAGAAAGAGTAGGTTGAAGGTCCTGTGTCTGGGTTGATGTCCTGTAAATAAAAGTGTACCCTCCTGATTACCTGGTACCAAATAACCATTCATTAGTTACAAATGCTAAGCAAATAGCTCAGACTTATTAGTACCTAGCTCTTACATTTTCAGTTAACTCATATTCCTTATCTATGCTCTTCCATACAGCGGTACCTTTATTAACATGGCACGTTCATCTCTTGTTCCCTCTGCATCTGCATGGTGACTCCTTGACTCTGCCCCTCTGAGTCCTCAGTTTGATTGTTGTGCTTCACCTTATCCTGCCTTGCCATAGGCCAAACAGCTTTTATTGTTAACCAGTGGGAGTAATACATATGGTGCACAGCATCCAGAAAATTCATCTCACAGCAATGTCTCGGTCCCCAAACTGGAATACTTGCCTGGTTATGGAAGATGGCCAGCTAAGGCTCCCCATCAGTAGTGGTCCTTGCTAGGGTGACACTCATACATTCCATGGAGTTTTCAATGCACTAGTTTTCCATGTCACCACAAAATAACCCCTCCCCCAATTCCAGGGTCTTTCCCAGTACACACTTGGTGTCTCCCAATCTCCCCATACCCAATCCCTCCTTTTTCCATCCCTACCCACCCCCAGCCTACCTGAAAACTCTATTCTACTTCTGCTTCCCAGAAAGATCCACATTTCCCACCTTGGGCCCTCCAGGATACTTAGCATCTCAGGGGCTATGAATTGTGGCTTGATTATCTATACCTTAACAGCAAACATCCAGTTGTGAGGCGTGTATACCATGTTTATCTTGCTGAGTCTAGGTGCCTCACTGAGGATGAGCTTTCTAGTTCCATGTATTTGGTTCCAGTTTTCAATGTTATTTTTTTTAACGTATGAGTAATACTCCATTGTGTATTTACATTTGTGTTACACATATCCTTTATCCATTCTTTAGTTGAGGGGCATCAAGGTTGTTTCTGGGTTCTAGATATTATAAATAAAGCTGCTATGAACATAGTTGAGCAAGTGTCCCTGTGTTAGTATGGAGCATCCTTTGGGTGTAAGCCTAGGAGTGTTATCACTTGATCTTGAGGTAGATTGATTTCAAATTTTCTGAGTATCCACTATATTGAATTTAAGTTGTATTTGGACATACCCACACACATTTATTGTTATATTTTGTACCACTGTTCCTATAGGGAAAGAGTAGATTTTACTGTCGCAATAGGACATATGTTATGGAAAGTCTAAAAATGTTGTTATTCAAGTTTTTATGAGCAACTTGCTGGTGGAGGTTTAGTGGTAAGATGATAGGTGAGTGGGTAGTCTCTTTGAGGTCTAGTAAACAAGAGTGTCAGAAATAGAATTTATCCTAAAAAAAATTAAAAATGAACAGGAAAAATGCTTTGCAAAGGATTGCATCAACCTATTTCTACTATTGGCATAAGTAATGCTGTAACTCAGGTCCTGCATGAAAAACCAACAGTGCTAGCCACCATTGATGAACCAGCCTAGAATATATGTTACTCTGCCATTTCTTCACAAGGGCATGCAACTCTCTCCTCAAACCATATCAAGGTCCAGGTGGAACTTGAAGCATTCTTGTGGTTTTGTTGTATGTTGTCTCTCAGCATCATCAGGATGCCAGTCACGTCTACTCAGATAACAGGGAAGAAATCCAGTGGGATCCATACTTTTTCTACATATCTAGTGATAGACCTAGCATCTGCAAATCCAACTACAGACCAGAAAATTGACATTCTTGTCAGTGTCAACAACACTAATCCAGACCCTGAAGGGATCATCTGGTAACATATCCGGAAAAAAAAAAACTCACTCAAGCCTTAGTAACATAATCAACATGTACACACTCCTCTAAATACACACCAGAAGCCATGTGTGGAAAAACTACAATAAGAAACAAACAGTGAGCAAGACATTATTAACTTGCCGAGTAGGTTTAGAATTGCTGTGAAGCTAATTGTTTTTATTAGTAATGTCTTTTGTTATTCCACATTTATATTTGTTATTCAGAAAAGCTGAATGCAAGCAAAAAGGATCAAAAATGTACATATGAAAATAATGACCAGAGAAAAAAAAGGAAAAACAAAAAAAGGAAAAACAAAACAATTTCAACACAGAATTCTCCATAGAAATGTTTTAAGAAGAATCATGACATGTTCTACAATTATATTTATATTCATGAACTTATACCTTTTCACTAAGAAAGTTCTTTACCAATTATATTGAAGTTATCTGTAGTATAAGTCTTTATTGCTTAGCTGAGAATTACTATAATAGATTTGTGTTAATGGTCTAAGGATGGCTTTAATTATCATTAGAATAACAAAATAATTATTTTATGCTAGTGAAAGAATCTAAACACAAAGAAATTCAGTATGCTGAGGGATGAATAACAAAAGTGAAACAGTTTGTGAGAATGTTAAAATTATCTGCTCCTATTCTAGTTATAAAACGTCAGTAGCTGGGGCTTAAGGATAGACAATACATTATAGGTAATTTCCCAAATATTAAATGTCTAATTTCTCCACATATCCTGCAATACTTAAGATAGAATGGATATCCTAAAACAGTAGGAAGACACATGAAATGGATTAGTTTATGTGAAAATTATTTTAAGATGATGCTAATATATTTCTAATATACTGTGATGTCATGGATTAAACTTAATTAATTAAAAATGAATGCTGTAATTGATCATTTATAGATTCTCTAAAAAATAGGTAGATAATAGGGACTGAGCATACTATCAATTTGCAGTGATGATAAAGGTCTATCTCCATGCCTCAATAATTATGTTAATTAGATGTAATATTTAATGGTGATTAATACATGACTAAGAAGAAAATTTAATTGGAAAACACTTTCATTGGGAGTATGAGGACCTGAGGTCAGTTTCCAAAACGCAGGTAAAAGATACACATGCACACACACACACACACACAGCTAAATTTGAACACACTTGCACCTATATAGGTGAACATGTAAACACACAGAAACACACACATGGACACTTTCATGAGGCCACCTCGGTATATCTATATCCTAGGCCATGGAGAAATCAAGCTCTTACCATTCTGGAGGGCTCGTGCCTACTGGCCATGTTTTTATAGTGGTGGAAGATGCCACGCATGCTATCAGGGAAGAAAGGTCATCACTGGTCATAGCAAGCTGTGACAGCTTGGTACTAACTGTATCTATTAGGTAAGATTGTATTACTGGAAATCCCATGTCCTTTGAATGCAAGATATATATAGAAAAAAAAAAACTAGAACTGAATTAAAACTTTCTTCTTCCTTATTAGGTGTCTTTTATAGACACTAAACAGATGCAAACAGACAAAACTCGTTAAAACTCTACCTCAACTGTGGACTATAGGAGCTATAGTAACAAAGTAAGATGTACCCAATAGTTAAACAGTAGGACTATTATGGAGACTAACGATCACTTCCTGAGTAGATTTGAGATCCACTCTACAAAATGATCAAAACCCATGGCTAGGTAGCTGGGAAGGCCATAGACCATCACAAGAAATTAACTACTGCAGTCTTGCTAAACATGCATGCAGCTAAATTGCCTTCTAAATATTTAGATTTATTCTTATAGCTTGGCATTAATCTTTATCTTAGCTCAGAGAGGCTGTGTTGTCATGGCTGACATTTAATGCAGAGAAGCATAAGTGCTCAAAAGATGAAAATAAGTTAACTATATTGTGCTCAGCCCCAAAAGGAACATATATGTCAACCCTTCCATGGCTCTGAAAGAAACACCTAAGAAGATAAACAGCATTAACAAGATTGCTCAGTAAATAAAGCTGATGGTGCCAACTGTAATGAGCTAAATTTGAAGTCTGGGCCATACAGATAGAATAGAGAAAACCAAATTTGTCAGCAGCCCTCTGGAATTTGCGTGTGTGGGGGGCAATGACCCCCTCCTCACCCATACACATAATAAACTAATTGATTAATGAACATTTAAAAATCTACTTAAGAAATTCATGGGTCTGCTTGGCATGTAGTGGACCAGCTCTGGCACTCTGGACCATCAGGAGTCTACCCTCATCACAGTCTTGGCCCCCCTACTCTCTTTGCTTGAGGTGAGTATGGGCCCACTTAGGCCCAACTCCCCCTGTTTGCTCCTTGGAACATGGTGGGTTAGCTCTACATAGTGCACCTGTCCTCCACAACAAATCATCCAAAGCCTGCCCTCATGGTAGTCTTGGCCCCTCTACTTTCTCTGCTTGAGTATTGCCCCCTCCCAGGCCCTCTGCTTCAGTGCAGCCATCTGGAGTCTGCCCTCATTGCAGTCTTGGCCCACCTATGCCTTCTGCTTGAGAATTCCAAGAGAGCTCACACCATCCAGAGTTGTTGACATCAAAGTATTGAGCCACCGACACCCATCAGGAGACAAGAGGAGAGAGAGACCCCCACCTTCAGGCACTGGAAGAAGGAATGAGAAGATGACAGCACCAGAATCTAGGGGACTACTCCAGCAAGACCTGAACAAGCCAATACAGATGAATCAGAAGAGAAGGACCTTAAAAACAACTTTATGAAGATGATAGAGACCCTCAAAAAGGAAATGAGAAAATCTCTTAAAGAAATGGAAGAAAAAACAAACAAAAAATACAGTAGAGGAAGTAGAGGAAAAGAAAAACCAAAAAATTCAAGAAATATATAAATCTCTTAAAGAAGGCAAGGAAAGCCAAGCAAAACAACCAAACAGGTAAAGGAAACAAAGCAGTATAAGCCTTGAAAACTGAAATGGAAGCAATAAATGAAACACAGAATGAGGGAATGCTCAAAATAGAAAAGCTGGCTAAATGATCAGGAACTATAGATATATATAGTATAACCAACAGATTTCAAGAGATGGAGGAGAGAATCTCAGGTGTTGAAGACTCAGTAGAGGAAATAGATCATCTACCAAAGAAATTCTTAATTCCAACAAATCCCTAACACATAATATCCAAGAAATATGGGAGACCATGAAAAGGCCAAACCTAATCTAGGGACCAGATTCTAGGGACTCTACTCCAGCAAGGTATAGAAAAAGGTAAGGCAAAGGACACCGTCAATAAGACAAAACAGCAGCCCACAGAATGGGAAAAGATCTTCACCAACCCCACATCTGACAGAGGGATAATTTCCAAAATATACATAGAACTGAAGAAGCTAGTCTCCAAAACCCCAAACAATCCAGTTAAAAAGTGGGATACAAAACTAAATGGAGAATTCTCAATAGAGGAATCCAAAATGGCTGAAAGACACATAAGAAAGTGTTCAACATCCTTAGCCATCAGGGAAATGCAAATCAAAACAACTCTGAGACACCATCTTACTCCTGTCAGAATGTGGAGAAAGGGGAACACTCCTCCACTGCTGCTGGGAGTGCCATCTTGTACAGCCACTTTGGAAATCAGTATAGTGATTCCTCAAGAAAATGGGAATCAGTCTACCACAAGATCCAGCAATTCCACTCTTAGGCATATACTCAAAAGAAGCATACAACAAGGACATCTACTCAAAAGAAGCATACAACAAGGACATCTATTTAACTATGTTCATAGCAGCATTATTCATATTAGCCAGAACCTGGAAACAACCTAGATGTCCCTTAACTGAAGTACGGATGGAGAAAATGTGGTACATTTACACAGTTATTCAGCAGAAAAAGAAAAACAATGGAATGTTGAAATTTGCAGGCAAATGGATGGAACTGGAAGAAACCATTCTGAGTGAGGTAACCCAGTCACAGAAAGACAAGCATGGTATGTACTCACTCATATATGGATTTTAGACATACAGCAAAGGATTACCAGCCTACAATCCACACTTCCAGAGAAGCTAGGAAACAAGGAGGACCCTAAGAGAGACATACATGGTCATGTATGGGGAGACATACATGGGGAAAGGCACAAGATCTCCTGAGCAAATTTGGCACATGGAGAGAGAGGGGAGGAGGGAAGGAAAAAGAGAAGAGGGGAGGAGAACCAGAGGGATCAGGAAGACTTAATCAGGGCTTTCCTGATTCGGAGGGGAGGAAGAAAAGAGATACCTTAATAGAGGGAGCAAGTATAGGATTAAAGGAAATCTGGCACTATGAAAATGTTCAGAGATCCACAAAGATGACCCTAACAAAGAACCTAGGCAGTAGTGGAGGGGCTGCATTTGATGCCCTTCCCCTATAATGAGATTGATGACTACCTTAATTGCCATCCTAGAGCCTTCATCCAGTAGCTGATGAAAGCAGACTCCCACAGCTAAGCACTGATGGAATCCAGTTGTTGAGAGGGAGGGATGATGAGCAAAGAAGTCAAAATCATGCTGGAGAAACCTACAGAAACAGCCAACCTGACCTAGTGAGAGCACAGAGACCCCAGTCGGAAAGCTGGTACACTAACATTGGACTGAAACAACCCTCTGAATGTGGGTGTCAGTTAGGAGGCCTGGGCAGTCTATGGGACCTCTAAAAGCAAAACCAGTATTTATCTGTTGTGCACAGACTTTGGGAGCCTATTCCCTATGGAGGGATATTATTTCAGCTCAGATCCACGGAGAAGGTCCTAAGCCCTCCGGCAAATGAGTTGGCAGACTTTGATGATCCTCCACAGAAGGCCTCACTATCCTTGGGGACAGGGTTGAGGTGTTGGTGGGGGACTGAGCAAGGGATTGATATGTAAAATAAGATTGTTTCTAAATAAAAATTAAGAAAAGAATATAACAAAGTCAAAATAAATAAAAATCTACTCAAGGGATTTTCATGCATTCAATGTGACACACACAGCAGAGAGAGAGAGAGAGAGAGAGAGAGAGAGAGAGAGAGAGAGAGAGAGAGAGAGACTATAAAATAATATCTTCTGGACATAATGTAGCTATAATATCTTTGTATCATGAGTTTATCTTTGAAAATGAAATGCATCAATATTCTCTGATGATTAGTCCAGAGGATGGCCATGTTCTAACTCTTACCTGTATCTGGAATACTTTTGGAAGGTAATGGTATTTGTGGTATGGTATGTGAGTTTTTTAAGTGGTGTAGCCACTGCCTAGAGTCCATGACCCCATATTTAACCACATAATATATATAATTTATCTTATAATTTAAAAGTAAGAGTATGAATCTGAGTGTAAGGGTTGTGAGTAGAGAAAGTATATAAATCCAATACTCATTTACAAAATTGATAAAAATATACAAAAAAGAAACTGAACCCAACAAATACTTTTTCCTTTAAGCCATTCTGTGGCACATTCTACACAGACACACAAAATTAACTTATGCCCTCTCTTAGGCCGAATTTTCTGCTGATTAATCAGTCACATTTCCACCCGAGAGGTAGAGATTAGAAAAAAACAGAAGGGATTAGGGTGGGGGGATTTATTGTAAATAATTGTCTCAGTGATTACTCACAGCCTGACTTCACAAGTGGGTGTCCAAGTCCCATAATGTTGGTGCTGGTGGAAACTATTTCCCATTAGAACTTACTGACTCTCAGGGGAGCCTGATGTGACTTACAGTCTTTCATCTGGCTCAATCTGGCAAATCTTGTTTACCCATGATAATTTCTCTCACATAACCCCAGGTGAGCAGTAATGGACTTACGTCTGGAAAATACAGCACAATATCCACATGGTTGCAGGACTAAGCACCTACAGATTTGTAGCTGAATAAATTGGCCATCCAAATACATTCTTGGAAGCACATGAGATTGTTTAGTATTCTTAAAATGCAGTTATCCTGCTCTAATAATTGGCGAGGTGTAGAATTTCTGACTAAACAATTATTCTCCATCACAAACCTGGAGATTATGTCATTCCTTTCATAATTTTATACTGACTGGTGATAACTCTGATGCCAACTTGATTTCAGATCTATGTAAGAAACTATTTGTCTTTCTGTCGTGATTTTTTTGTAAAAGTCTGTTTCCATGGTTCTGAAACTTCTCATTGTATTGAATATGTGTGGATAATTTATCTACTTATTTTTTAAAAATTTATTATTCTGCTATATTATAGAAAAGTAATTTGGAAACTCATCTCTTTTCAACTTCTGTAAATTACTTTTTCCTCCCTTTGGCAACAGTCTCCTTTCCATTTTCTCTGTTAACGCTCTCTGGGACTGCTAGTAATTGAATGTTTTATATCCTGAGTGGACAGTTATATATTTCAGCTGAATTTCCTATATTCTCTTCAACAGCTTTATCCTCCCCTTTGGTAAACTTGAAAATTTATTTAATTTTATTTTCTAATATTTTCCCCTCGCCTATCACTTTCAATATCTGGGTTATTTTTGTCTGGTGGTTAGTACTGTATTTTGGTACCACTGTGTCACACTTTCAAATTACTCTTAAATATCTCTCTGTCTATGTGTGTGTATGGTGTGCACAGATGTGTATTTGCATGTGTGTATAGGTATGTGCATGATTACACATAATCTTACTGCTGTAATAATTATCTTGACAAATATGCACTCAGGGCACTTTTTAAATACTTGTTCACATTCAGTTTCATCTAATGATCACTGGAGTTACTCTAGCCAGTTTGCCCTGTTGATAATATCCTGAAAATCTATGTGATACTATAAAGAGCATATAACATTTTAGCACTTTGGGAATCCTTTAGGCTGACATCTGATGTTCTCACCCACTTTCTCCCCTGTATGTTCTCATTTAATCCTGGCATTCACAAAACTACTATCCCATTTTATAGGTTTTATTTTCACTTCACTACCTTTACATAAATATGAACAAAGAAGACCTAATTCGTTGAGGTTAATCTTTTTCATTTAACAAGTTCTGTTGTTTAAATTGTGCATGTGACTAACCAGTTCCTTTATGTGTTTTGTTGGTTTGTTGTAGATGTCTTAGTTATGGTTTCTATTGGTGTGCAGAGACACCATGGCCGTAGCAACCCTTGTAAAGAAAACATTTCATTTAGACTGGCTTACAGGTTCATCATTTGGGACATGGCAGCATGCAGAGAAACATAGTGCTGGAGAAGGAGTTGAGAATTCTACATTGTTTTCCAAAACCAACAGGAAGTGAAGTGAGTGCCCACCCGTACAGTAACACACTTCCTGCAACCAGCCACACTTCCTAATACAATAGGGCCACTCCCTATGGGGGCCATTTTCTTTCAAACCACCAAAGACGCCATTAATAACAAGCAAAAAAAAAAAAAAAAAAAAAAAAAAAAAAAAAAAAAAAAAAACGCAGCCTAGCCAATTTAAGGAGCTACTTACTTTTTTCTCAGTTTTGGATGCTAAAATGTGAAGATCAGTAAGATCAATGTGTTCTAGTTTTGTTATCTTCTAGGATTCTCTCATTTCCTTGCAAATAACCACTGTGTGTCTTCATTTAGAATTTCCTCTATGAATACGTATACATTGTCCCTTTGTTAGTGAAAATGTCTTATTCTTACACTGAAGAGATGGCTTGGAATTTAGGAGCACTTGAAGTTTTTGCTGACAACTTAGAACCTGTTCTCGGGATCTACATTAAATGACTCCTAACTGGCTACTAAATTCAGTTCCAGGGAACTTGACTCCCCCTGCTGGCCTCCATGGGAACCTGAATATATGTGGTGTACATATAAACTAATACAGATACACACAGAGACAGAGAGATTTCCTCTTCCAGCATCATCAGACGTATTTCAGTATTTCCCCACCTAGATGGCTTTCAAAGCTTAATTTATGGTATGTGTGCACATGATATGTGTGTATGGCTCTATGTCCCATCGCATGCATGTAGAAGTCAGACTTTCCACTAGACCCTACAAAGCCTCCCCTTCCTAGAAACACCACACCTTCCTCTTCTGTGTTACATATGTTCTGTTTTTATCCCTCTCCAACCATATATTATGAACTTTCTTCATTGTCATAGCTCCTGGTATGTATTATGGATTGCACCCACCCATCTGTACACACACATGTTCATGTGGATGAAAGTTAAAATCTAGAGTCTACAGAAGAGTGAAAGTGTGGTAATTTGTCCTTCTTGGTCTAAAAAACATAACTTAATATATCAATGTCCATTTCTTCCTACTTTACTGCAAATGTTATAATTTCATTTTTCTTTACAGCATAATTAAGAATCCCATTATGAGTTTGCATCACATTTTCATTATGGATTCATTTGCTGATTCATCGCAGCTGGTTCTAGCTTTCAACTATCATTAGCGCCTTAGTGACATGCTTAAAATTTCCCTGTCTTGTTACGAAGCCCCTTTGCAGCGCTATGGACTACAGATGTAACCATTTGTGGGATCTTTGGGTTTATAATTTGATATTTTCAGTACAATTTTCAATAGCTCTAAGCAAGACAAAGAAAAATAATAGAGTTAGCAACCATGTCATCCCTTAGGTCTTGAAGACCCTAAGTTCTCTCCTATAAAATTTTCTTTATTGTGCCATGTGTATAACTTACTGAAGTATCATTGTATTTAGAATGAAATTTAGTATATTTTACTTCATTTTGTAAGTAGTTCCCAGCATATAATTGTGTGTTCATTCATTTAGGTCTTTCATCTTCATATAACTGGTTACCTTTTTGTCACAGCTTCTCTTTATTGATTGGGACTCATGGCTCTTTGTGAATGTTCTGGACACACTGTGTATAGTGCTTTATGATAAACAGATTATCTTTGAGGTTGTTTTAAAACATGACCTCTAAATGACATAGGTGGGTTTCTCGTTTTCCTTTATGGCACTTAGCCTCATTTGAAGGGAGAAAGCCATCACCAGAGGAAACAGAACAGGGTTTCAGAGAAGGTGCCTTGTCACTGAAACCCAGTCTGCATTACTTTTCTTTTGCTGTGACAGACCATTATGGTCAAGGCAGCTAATGAAGCAATGTGTTTATTTTGTGCCTTACACTTTCAGATGCTTAGAGTCTATGATGGAAGAGTAAAGGCAGGGTGATAGGAATAGCTGAGGACTTAAATCCAGTATGAGGCAGAGAGAAAGACACTGAGAATGACATTGTCTTCTGAAACCTCAAAGCCCACCCTCCGGTCACACACATCCTCTAACAAGACTACACCTTGGAATCCTCCCCAATCAGCTATGACTTGAGATCAAGTGTTCAAATGCCAAAGGCCTGTGGCAGCAGATATCCCCTTCAAATGATAGCATTCTACTCCCTGGACCTCATAGTCTCTTGGCCATCTTAGAAAGAAAAATGCATTTAGTTGAACTCTAAAAGAACCCATAATATTTCACAGATTCAGCCTCATTTAAAAGTCCAAGTCTTTCCAGGGATGAAAATAAATCCCTTATTATAACCTGGTGTAAAATCAAAAGCAAACTATACAGTTGTAACAGGCCCTGGGACAGAATGCATTCCAAAATAGAGGAATCAGGACAGAGTCAGGAAATAAGAGGCCACAATCCAGCAGTGTAAGCCCCAAATCTTGAAATTCCATACGTGGATCTGGTATCAGAGGGATTAGTTCACTCTAACCTTCCAGCTTTGCTCCCTGCAAGATAAATCTCATTCTTGAGCTGGCTCCACTCCTTCTGTGCAGCTATTCTTAGAAGGTATCCTATGGCTCTCTCATCTCTAACACTTGGGGGTCTCCAACACAACTCACACATCACTTTCATAATCCCATGCAATATCTTCTCGGAGCTTCTGAACCTTTCAGAACTGTCATACAGGGACACACAATTTTCTGGCCTCGGAGGCTCTCCTTACCCATAGAGGAAGATTCACAACCTCTTGTCTTGTGTATCCATCATGACTCTAATGAAAGAACCATGTGGAACGCTCTCCTGTATCCAGCTACATGCTTGGGATGGAGACTAGTCACCTTGAATTATAATTTTAGTCGCTTTGGTTAATTTCCTAGCTCTTTTCCTGATGTCAACTTTTTCCATTTTCTTTTCTCAACACAGATTTAGCCTTTCTTACATTCATTTCCTTTACCAGACGTTTTGGCTCCAACATTCAATATTCTCAAGCTTATTTTCTATGTATATCAAAACTTTTCTTTGTCATTGTAGACTTATATAACAATGACTGGTAACAAACACAACTGAGTCAGCATTAGGCGGCCTTGAAATGTCCTTTGCCAAAGAAATTAGTTCATTGCTTTTTAATTTAGCCTTAGGTAAATTCTTCAGGACAAGGCCAGAATGTGGCCACATTCTTTGCCAAAACATCACTACAATCTCTGTTCCAGTTGTGTAGAGTCTTACTCTATGATGTCCCTTGACCTAGGCCTCCATAGCCTACAGAGCTCTCAGCAACTGAGTCTTCTAGTTCCTACTAGGATAGGCCATTAATCTCTGCTTACAGTGTTAAATAAGTTTTCTAGTCCAATCTCTCAGTATTCCACATTTTTCCAGTGAAGTATTACAGGGAGCCCACCAGAGATGGCCACTCATACACACAGTTTATAGCCAGATGAAATTGTTATTCCAGCCACGTTGGACTATAGTCATGACCCAAGTGTAGTCTCAAGTGTTTCAAGTAAAGGGTTTCATGGCAAAAGTCATATCCTAGTATTTTGCTCTGTAACTATAAGGGGAATTTTTGTGCAAGCAAGAAATTTAACAGAATTTAAGATAAGGGGTTAGCTGGAGGTTTGCATATGGAGGCTGTTTAACAGAAGCTAAGTTAGCTGAGGCATCCTGACCAAGTGTTCCTAGAACAGAGTCGGGTAATTTTTCACCAATTCTGCATGAACGAGATTATATCCTAGCTAAACCTAAAATTGCCTCAGCAAGAAGGCAAGATGGATGAACTTCTGCACTCTTTCACCCAGTCACAAAATAACATGTTCAGGCCTGTGTTACAGCAATCCTTTAGTACCAACTTTTCTGGTTAATTTTCTATTGCTGTGAAAAAATGCTGTGGTCAAAATAAATTACAGAAGCAATCTTTTAATTTGGAGCATAGTATCAGAAGGTTAGAGTTCATGGTGGTAGTGCAGAGGCATGGTAGTAGAAAGAGCTGTGAGATTATATCGTTATCTTCAAGTAGAAGAGAGAGACAACTGGAAATGCTTCTGAGACTTTTGAAACCTCAAAGCCCATCTCCTGTGACACACCCCATTCAACAAGCCCACATTTGAGACCTTCCCAAGTAATCACCTCCTGTGAACGAGTATTCAAATCTTGTGAGGGATACTGCATACAAATCAATGTAAATGAAAATTTAGTAATTTCTTAAAAGTCAAACTTTTCCTGCAGGAAACATACATGTGTTTTTAAGCCTCTGGAGAGTTGGTTACTCTACAGCTATTACATAACACATCCCACTGTGACCTTGAGCTTGTAGAGAAATCTATCAACAGGGACCAACAGATTGAAGACAAAGGACAAAGCTATAAGTTGCCAGGCTTTTTCTCAAGTCAAGAGGGTGATGAAGAACCTGGCCATCTTGGAAATGTGTTGCCTTCATCCTGTAGCCATGGCCCCTCTATCTTTCTGCCTAGAAAGAAGTCTGCCTGCCTCCTAGTGACTGTGGGTGTGATGTGACTAATTGTTCAAGGGTCCCATGCTCTGACTTCCTTGCCATGTTAGCCAGTAACCTGGAATTGTGCGCCACATAAACTCTTTCTCCTTTATGTTGTGATTATTGAGGTATATTAGTCACGACAACACAGGAAAATGAGACAACAAACTTCAACTCATCTCTTGCTCGAGAAGACAGGTTGATACTGCCTCCAGGCAATGAAACTTGTAGGATTCTGCTCTACGAGTCTGATTCTGTAGCCAAGGGTGCTCTTCTTGTGGAATGGTACCGATAGAGAATGGGACCGAAATCAGTTGCCAAATGATGCTCCAAGTCTCTATTTGCAACTCAGTGTTTGACACTATCCCGTGCACATCAGCTACATGGTCAAATGTTTCATGAAATCATGAAGCTTTATGTGTCTACTACAAAGAGGGGCACTAAAGTATGAAATTGCAAAGATCTAAATCTAGAGCTTTAAAAAAAAACATGGGAAGAGTTAAAAAATTGGGGAAGAGGAACATTTCCCTTCAGTTTAGCTTTATGAGGAAGAAGTTCCAAATTGAAAAAGTCATGACTATTAGTTTCAATTCACCTAAAATAGTGGGGAAAGTAGAATTTTAAGTTACCAAACCTGACATAGCTGTGAAGCACTAACTTCATATTCGCATGTAAGTTCATATAGATCTTAAGTTTAAAGCAAAAAACTAAACAAGTGCATAAAAGTACTTACTATTACATTTAACAGCATCTTGGAACTTATATGGAGGGTACCAGTGGTGATCAAGGCAGGAAAATATTCACAAGAACACCTAATGCTTAATGCTCAAATTGCTAAAGCCCATACTGTTGCATTGTAACGCAGTAAGATGGAAATTTGTCGATTACCCAGCTTGACTAATTACACTTATGAAACTTACATTAACTGCCTACTTCCTAATGCTTCACTTCACTGACTGAGAAAACCCAAATGTGACACATTCCATTTTAAAAGGCAAAGAGAAGTCACACTATGTCCAATAGCATCTTAAAGAAATAGACCGAGCATGTATTGACACACAGATAATGAAGTAGAAAATTAAGATAATTATTTAGCTAAATCAAGTGAAAAAATAATACTAATCCATGCCCCAGTTAGTTGAAATTCTGGACAACTGAAGGAGTGCCTATAAAGTCAGAACAAATGTTTCAAAAATCTCAGCCAATTACAAAACAAATTTATATGACCATATGTTGTTATTTAGAAGGACAAACACACTAGGAGTTTGCAAACCTTTCATGCTAAATATCTTCATTGTTTCCTGTTTTGTTTTCATTGCATTGAGAACATATTTACAGCCACAAAATTCTATAGTTTTAATTATAAATCTTGTGAACTTAGAATTTCCATTTACTGTAAGAGGGAGGCTATAGTTTGTGAAATATTTTTATGAGTGTGTACCATGAAAACACACGAAACATAGTGCACAGAGAGCCCTGTATCACTATGAATTAGTGGAAAAGTCATTTCTTTTAGAGACAACGCTGTCATAATAAGCCTATAAACAACTGGTAGGCTGAATCCTGAAGGATCAAAAGCTGCTGGATACTATGGAAATAAATCAAAATTTGTATCTAGCTCACTGTTTACTAGAAACTGATGAGAAATTTGTCACTGAGCAATAGAAAAATCACATTGAGAGGTTAAAGACATTTTTGAGAAGTTTTGCATGTGTTGTAAGGGCCAGGGGAGCCATTGATTACTTTTAAATAAGAACTCCCTGTGCTTTTAAACTTGGAACTACAGAAATCCCAGACCAACAATACAGAACCAAATTGTTACTGAATAGAAACAAATATTACGCTGACAATACTGATTACAATGCAAAGCATGCTTCAAAATGAACTATCAATATGTATAAGACTGTTAAATACCATATTTTATATCCTTGCTCATCAAACCTTCTTTTGAGTTCCTAAGAAGGAACATGGCTGGACCACTAAGGAAAAGAAAGATAATTACTTTGAAAAAGTAAAAACAGGCTCAGTTTTTAAGAGCCATCTATAATGGGACCTGATGTCCTCTTCTGTCACACAGATGTACAGGAAGACAGAGCACTGATATCCATAAATAAATAAATCTTTAAAAGATAAAAAGTAAAAACAAACAAAAATAATGCCAAATAAGGATGTATATCTTCAGTAGACACATAGACAGAAATTGAATGAAAATTAACTCTGGATTTGAAGTAATTGATGCTAACCGTGAACAACTCCTATTAAACCCTAAGAATAACTTGCAATAATTTTTAAAGCAAAGTTTCACCATTAAAAATCAATATATCTTCTAAGCAATTAAAATCTCATTATACATGTTGACCTATGAATTTCTAAACTTTCTGAAAATTTTTAATGTTGGGGAATAATGGAAACTAAACATTTTCAAATAAGATTCCATTCACTTGGGAAGTAGAGCCAATATTGAGACATTGGACACTATGAAATTAAAAACCTTCTGCATATCAAAAAATGGTTGACTGAGTGAAGAGACAGCCTACAGGATGGATGGAAGTCTTTGTTGAAAATACAGCTGACTAGCAATTAATATCTAGAATATGAAAACTAGAGCCATGAAAACTTAGATACACAGAAATCTAACAGCTCAGTAAATGACCTAATGAAATAAACAGACACATTACAAAGTTTGAAGTACAGATGGCCAATAAACATAAAAATAACATCTTCAACTTCACTAACCATCAGAGAAATGCAAGGTAAAACTACAGTGTGATGTCATCTCGCTCCAATCAGGTGGTAGTAATTTAGAAAATAACTAACAACAAATGCCACTAAAGAGAAAGACAGAAAAGAATCTCTTCATGCTGATAGTGGGAATTTAAAGTAGTCCAGCAATTAAATAAATACGGAGGTTGCTCAAATCAGTAAATTATATATACTATGTAAACCAGCTATACCACTCCTGCAGGCTTACCCAAAGGGCTCTAGTATAACAAGAGAAGTGTTTACTATCATATTTATTGTGGACTTTTATGTAATCTAGAGAAGGGCCTAAAATATATTTTAATGTATATAGGTATTTCATATATTATATAACATGATTTATAGTATAATAGATTGTTATTAGTGTGAGTGTGCATATGTGTGTTGTATATAATAGAATATATTATATACAATAATCCTCCTCCTCATCTTCTTCCTCCTCCTCACATTTACTCTAATTCACTGGGTTGCCTGGGCCTATGATCCACCACAAACACATATGCCTTTAACTGACTATTATACTTGCCAATGCTGTGTTTGAATTATTTTGTAATAAATACATTCATATTTTGCCTTTATGTTTCCTTATTTTTCTTTTTTTGTGCCCATAAAATTAATATTGTGTAATCAGTTCTTCCCAGTTTTCTGAAATGGATTTTCAGTATCCCTTGTTAGGTTTTCTATCCTGTATTTGCTGCTGTGTTAGAGACCTTGACCAAAAGGAACTCAGGGACAAAGAGACTTACTGGATTAGACCTCCACTTCATAGTCCTGGAAGTCAGGGCAGGAACACAAGCAGCAACTTGAAGAATGAACTCTGTTGGAAATCTACCTGTGAGATTGCCCATAGACTACAGTTCAGCTGGCTTTCTTATAAAGCCCAGAGCCTCCTGTCCAGAAAATGCCACCCATAGAACACTGAGCCCTTCCTCCTACACCAACAATGAAGATAGTTCTTCAGAAACATTCCCAAAGGCCAATTCAATTCGGAAAACCCCCCAAATGAAAAATCGCTTCTCAGATGATTCAAGTTGACAGCTAAAGCTAACGAAGCTGCTAGGCAACTAATAAAACAAAATTTAAGGCACTGTTGTAATGGTGCTGAAAGACAACTTGACTGGGTCCTGGACCCTGGAGCAAGAATGAAGCCAACAGTTTTCATGTTAGGACTTTTCACAGTCCCCTTGAAAGTTGAGATTTTTAAAAACAATTATTATTTTATATATATGCATATGTTTTAATCAATCCCTATTCTCTAGCCCTTCCCCCCCTCCCCAATGTCATGTGCTTTGTACATAAAGCCCCTGAGTCTACTTAATGCTAGAATACATTTTCTTTAAAAACTGAACACTGCTACATGGTGGCCATTAAACATTAATAGCTCCATAGCAGGAAGAATCCTTTCTGCTTCCCTACTGGAATTTTGGCTGATTTGCTATTGCATAGATTTTAAAGTTGCTTATACTACTAGTGAGGGGAGAAACTAATACCAATATTCTCCTAACGTGTCACAAAAATAAAATGTCCACTAACTATTTAGCCTTATACCCATAAACTTGCTTGTCTTTCAGCTCTCATCATAGAAGCTTCCTTTTATAGTTGAGGGTGATATAGAGACCCACAGACGATCAAGATGTCGACAATATGTCGACTATGGAGAGCCAGCTCTAACTGGGGCTTCTGTATCACACACCCTCACTCCAAGACTCAAGGACTATTACAGAAAAGACGGCAAAATTATTTTAAGAGTCAGAGGTGGTAACCATTTACAGTGATGCCATATTTGCTCAGCCTAATAGGACTATTGCATATACAAACTCAAGCTGCTGGGATTACATGCTCAAGACCAACATGAGATCAAATTATATCCTGAAAATCTTAATTCATTAAAAAGCAAATTTTGAAAATTCACAGTATAATACAATAAGCTTCAGGGCACATAATGTTAATGAAATGTAAGGAGTGCTATTTTTATTTTGTGTAATTTTCAAGTTATGGAAGAGCCATATTTTTTTGTTTTTGACAGGGTTTCTCTGTGGCTTTGGAGGCTGTCCTGGAACTAGCACTTGTAGACCAGGCTGGTCTCGAACTCACAGATATCCACCTGCCTCCCAAGTGCTGAGATTAAAGGCATGAGCCACCACTGCCTGGCCAAGAGCCATAATCTTAAACTCATGGTTGCTATCCAAATGAATGATTATGGACTGATTTCCTGGATTATATAAACTATCTATTTCCATTCAACATTTCTTCCTATCGGCCTGAAGAAATATGTCAACAGTTCTGTATTTAGTTACCATGATAGTCCTTCCTCCTTGGTAGAAGATTTGCAGTCATTTTAAATTTCTAATCATAAGAGTCCTTGATATGACATCTTAAAAGGTATTATGGGACACACTCAATCTTTTTTGCATATTTTTCTATTATTATAGTGTCTTAAATAATGTTTGTTCCTTTTCTTAATTTGATAATCTTATAATTGATAAAATAATCACTTAGAATATCTAGAGCTTGACAATATGAAAACATTATATGTCTTTCTCATCTAAGTCATGACCTATAGTAAGAAATTACCAATACGGAGTCAGGTAGAAATATAAGGGTATTTAATAGGGAAAAGCCTTACTTACAGAGCGAACCAGCCAGCCGGTGGTAGTCTGTACAGCAAGAAGCAAAGAGAAACCGAAACCGAAAACGCAGTCCCCCTACTCACTCTGACCACGCCCTCACAAGCCCTCAGGTACTCCTGTAGCCAGCCCCTAAGAAGGCGTGGCTACAGCTTCCCCTACAATGACCATGATTTGTTCTGCCTCACAGTTTGAGAGGGATGCATGCAGAGTTTATGGCTCTGCAATATGCTGGCGCTCTTCATATCATAGCAGGGCTATGATAAACATGGGCTAGAAACAATGCTAAGTTCAAACCTTCAAGGCTTGCCCCCAGTGACCCACCCTCCCAATCCCATGTCCCAAAGGAACTACAGCCTCCCACAAGAGCATCAAGAGCTGAAGACTCAGTATTTAAACACATGAGAATACATAGGACGTCGAACATTCAAACCACCAGAAGAATTAAAATCTATATAGTTTATAAATACAACAACCTTGAAAAATTAGCACTACAAAATAACACGATTGTAATAAGCACTTGTCTATATGACAGGAGAAATGGAAATGACCCATCACCTTACATTTTAAGGTTTGGAAAGTGCTTTCAGGGTGGGAAGTAGAAAGTTAGCATGCATTATAAAAATGTGTCATCTGTAAGTTCTTTGTTCTCATAACTTTTAGAATACTTGACCTTGAAACAACTCGCTGGCAATTAGGAGTTTGAACTCCTTCAAATTTCTTGACGGTAATAACAGTTGTATGGCCATAAGTAGCAGCATGCCAAGAGAATAATATCCTTAAATAAACTAAAAAGATGCAAATTCTAAATATTTATAAAAGTATTTCTAATTTTGGTAAGTGCTTATAATTATAATTGTAGGATTAAAAGCCACCTACAGGACCTGTGGTGTTTGCTGTTAAGGCTGAAAATCTGAGATCTACATGGTTGAAGGAGAGAGCCAGCTCCCAAGAGTCGTCCTCTGACTACTTCACTTCATTGTGGCACACCACCAACACCAAACACTCAAACATATGCACACATAGAGATAGATAGATGATATATATAGAGAGACATAGCAGATAGATAATGTATAGTAGATTGATAATAATAGGTAGTAGATAGATTTTAGATGATAGTAG
This sequence comes from Cricetulus griseus, assembly GCF_003668045.3. NCBI lineage: Eukaryota > Metazoa > Chordata > Mammalia > Rodentia > Cricetidae > Cricetulus > Cricetulus griseus. The sequence goes on along the minus strand of NC_048603.1, from coordinate 7,670,504 downwards.
ATATATGGATGATAAATGATAGATGATATCTAGATGATAGATAGATGTATAATAATAAAAGGAATTTAATATCTGAATTGATTTTAGAACTCTCAGGGGCTTCCTGTGCAATAACTACATTTTTGTTGTTCTTTTTGTATAGTTTCTTCTATGTTTTGAGATTATAATAATATTGCAGAGGAGAGGGTGTAAGATTGCAAGAGCCAGAACACAAAGGAGTTGGCTTTGAGAGTGTGGCTTTCTGGCCGTGTCAGAAGTTGTGGACTTACTATCTCACCAACATAACTGCCCAAACGGGAGCTCAACAAGGATGACACTGATCAACACATGAGCGTGATGAAAGTCCCCGATGTCTCAGCCCTATGTAATGAACTATGGAATGTTGAGAGTGAGAGATACAGTCTTTGCCAGGGAAGCACTCACCCACTGTTTGTGGTGCTTTCAAACTGTCTTCGTGCACATAGCCTTTCCTTCCCTCAATGGAATTGGTGACGAGCTTAAAGAAATTATATATTTTCTCTCTTGAAAGTCATTTTCCTGTGTGAAAATTTCAGCACTGTCCTGGAATGCAAGCCTGCCTAAGTTTAAAGATACAGATGAATTATTTCTGTAAATTATGAAAGTGTATCGTTGCTGTAATTCATACCTGTCAAAAAGTGCTGGTTCCTCTGGAAGGAAAAGTCAAAAAAAAGAACTGACAGATAGAAACACAATCTGTATCTACAAGGACTTAATAGTGTTCCGCTGCTTACTGTGTCTAATCTTATCCTGAAGTGTCATCTAAATATAATAAGCTGGTGATATCCAGCCCCTAGTTTATTAAATATTAAAATATGAAACACCCTTGATATTCAAATTCTCAGTAAGTACATATATTCTTTTCTTGAAAACAGTAGGAGGGATCCAGCAAGGCATAATATACTGTCAGTTTTCTGTATGTATGTGTGCTGTGGGTAAAGGTGGATATGAAGGACAGAGGACAACCTCATTTGATCTTCCCAAGGTATAACCCACCTATTTGGGAGACAGAGTCATTCAACAGCCTGGAATTGCCAAATAGGCTAAAGTGATTGGCTTGAGAGCTCCAGGAATTCTCCTGTCTCCACCTTGCCAGCTCTGGGGTGGCAGGGGTATGTGCAATCTTACTCTCCTTTTTTTTGTTCACTTGAGGTGTGAGAATTGAACTCAGGTCCCTGAAGGAAGTACTTTCCAACAGAGATATCTCCCTTGACCCATGCTCACTTTGTATGTTAATTACGGTCACTACTAACATTTTATCCCAAATTCGAAGGGTTTTGTTACAATGAAAACTTTACTTATTTTTTAAAAAAATTGCTGTTATGAACAATAACTGCAAAAAAAGAACAATAACTGAAAATGCTCAATGAAACAAGCTTTCTGTTTCAGAACTCATTGCAAAGCAATGAACGCTTTAAAAGATACACATGTATTAAATAACCAAAACTCTAAATCATGGATAATACACATTTCTATATAATAAATGTGCTTTTAGAGGCACAAAGAATCTTTTACAGTGTGGACTTACCTTTGAATCATATCCTGACCAATAACGGTGCTACTAAAATTATTTAACAAGTTTACTGGGACCCCTGTGAGCTAACTGCATGTCCTGGAAATGCCTTTATTCTGACAATTTCTCCCAATGAAACAGAAGTATTTTTGCATGCAACATCCAGTCTGAAAATTCTTGGAAATGAAGTTAAGACTGCTTATCACTATACAACCAAGAGAGGCTATTTAGAGTGAAGAGAAGAGAGGGGATGACCTATGTCTATGCCTTCATAAGTCTTAGATTTCAGATTAGGCACAATTACACCTAAAGACTTGGAGATTGCCAGATAGATTGCTCTGGCTAATGTCAGTCTTATTTATCCTCTGATTTATCTTTTCCCTGATTCAAAACCAATTCCAGTTCTCTTATGTACTAGGAAGAATGCAGAGATTGTATGATAAATAAGAGGGAAATAATTAAGTTTAATTTTTTAAATTTTATGATATTGATTCACAGTTGATGAGGCAGAACCCTTCTGATGTTTACAGAGTCTTGACACCAGACTAATTATCTTCAGAGAAGCTTGATATAGTATACTATCCAATAGTAAGAAAAAAAATACTGCCTGTAACTTTTCAGATATTTTGTGATGGGAAAAGAACAGCCAAAATCAGGAAGGCTACAGCCATGTTTCTAAATATATTCCTGTCAAGCACACAGCGGCAAACAAGGCCAAAGCCGAGGTCTGACAAATTCAGCCAAGGAAATGCAGCAAGGCCCTTTCTGATACAGACAGTTCATTACTCAAGAGGAGAGAACTCACTTCACCATCTAGCCAAGGCAACAAAGAAGGCGATGCTAAAACCAAAGGGGCGGTCGGGCAATACAATGCAAGCTGTGGGGTGTCCTGTTCCTCAGGAACCAATTGCACAAGACACTTGAACATATTTATAGACTGTATTTATAATCCTAAGAAGTGCAGGAGGAGAAGGCCACCTACCCCATCAGAATCTGGGGAACTGGGCCAAACCAAGGCATGTCAGTCTCCACAGGACACACAGAGGTGAATAGAATCAGCTCATAGACGATTCCCACAGGTGTTGGTGTTCCAGAGAGTTCACAAGGTTTCCCACCAAGACTAAGTTCATCTGACCTGCAAATCTTGGCTGAAGTGACCTATAACGTGGAAACATGCACAGAAAGAGTTTGTTTGCTAAAATACCCATGCAAGGATACATTTTCCTAGACTATGATTTTGTGATCATTCATTGTGTTTGCACACACACACACACACACACACACACACACACACACACACACACACACACACAGAGAGAGAGAGAGAGAGAGAGAGAGAGAGAGAGAGAGAGAGAGAGGCGTACACAGAGAAATGCAAGAACAAAATAATTTAAATTGGGGGCAAAATACTCATAAAATAGCTGTGATGATCCTCACATTTACATCTCTCATTAAGCAATTTTAATGTTAACTCTCAGGTAATAAGATCATAAAAAACTTTATACCATCATTTAGTAGGTTACAACAGAAATGGTTCCAGTTTTCCACACCCCTTAATAGTCATGAATATTGTAAAGGGAATTTTTTCTTCTTTAATTAAAGGGGTAATGTGCATTTCCTTGGAATTTATTTTTATTCCATGTAGGCACCATGGAAGGCATAGAATATGAGTGCTGAGTCACAACAGCAGGAGGCCTGGCGTCTTGTCTCTTCCCTCAAATTTGGATACCATCACGGGTGGACTGCCTCGTATTCAACTAACACATCTGAATGGCACCAGGTAGCAAGCAAGCAAGCTTCAGCTACATGGATGAATCAGTGGGGTCATGGATCTATTCATCTCATCTCTCTCCAGCTATCGGATTCTGGGTAGTAGCTGCTTTAAACCAATACAAATTGATCTTTTTTTGTTATGTAGCTAAAGGTAACTGATATATGCATTCATTCTATTAGAAAAGAAACTACACTCACTGCAAAGAGATGCCCAGAGTACACTGAATATTTTATGTTAGGCCCTTTTAACCTGGGTAGTTTCTACATTTTTCATGTATGTACAGTCGAAGACAATTTTATAATTTTCTAAATTAATCACTACAAGGAGGACAAAGTTCTGTTTTTATAGATGTCCAGTGTCTTGTTCCCTTTTTAATTGTGTGAATGATGTTCTGTTTTTGCAGCAGGGATGGGAAGAACACTGTGGTAATTTTAATGTGACTCCCACAGTTTACTTGATTTTTCTTAATGACTTCGAATATCTCAAGCTGTGACTTAAATAACAAATGATCAAAAGAATACCCACTCCCGTTTTATTCTGCAATGAAACTCAATGACCTGCAAGAGGTAATTTAATGACTTAAGACGTCGATATATAGGTAATGGTATAAATGGCTTTTAAATTTGTCCCTTGATTTTTCTTTTTCTTTGGTTTTTCAAGACAGGGTTTCTCTGTGTAGCCTTGGAGCCTATCCTGGCACTCACTCTGTAGACCAGGCTGGCCTTGAACTCACAGAGATCTGCCTGCTTCTGCCTCCCAAGTGCTGGGATTAAAGGCGTGCACCACCAACGCCCGGCTTTGTCCCACAATTTTAAGAATAGGATGTCCCTGAATCTCAAATGAGAGACTTTATTATGAATTTTCAATTTGTTTTTTAATAGTTACATAAAATGGTCAATAATTTAGCATATACTTTTCATGGACTTAATAATATGTTTAAAATTATGCTGAAACTTACATAGAATGCAAATAGAGCAATACTTTCATTGTGGAGAATAAGCACTTTCAATGTATATAATTTGTGTAGCTGAAGAAATCATACCTTTGATTGAAAGTATTATTTTTGTGTCAAATCTTATCAAGATAGATGTGAAGATGAAAGACGAATTGTCTAAATAATATTGTATCTATCACTTAATTATGTAAAGTGGAGCTTGAGTTTGCTAAAAAGAAAACTTTAACATCATTCAACAAGGAAACTATGTTTCCTTTTAGGTAGCATTAAGTAATAAACAGTGAAATATCCAGAAATCAGCATGACTAATTACTTTTTTTTAATTCACTAATTTTGTTGCCAGAAAGGTGGCCTGGCAATTAGCATCATTGCCTGCTCTTTTAGTGGGCCCGGCTTCAATGACCACTATCTACATAACAGCTATCAACCTTCTCTAACTCCAGTTCTAGTCTGTCCAATGCCCTCTTTCCATCCCTAAAGACCTTAGGCATACACATGGTGGCCAAAGATTCACGTAAATAAAATACCCATATACTTTTTAAAAATGAAAATACTGTTATTTATTTTTCTGAAAACAGTTTATATTTAATATAGCGATTTCAGTCAACTTAAGAACCAGAAAAAAAGCATTATTCCACAGCTAGCTCTTTTACTGTTAATATTTCTAATTTTTGAGACACTTTAATGTGGACCGCCCCTTTAAAGCACATTAACAAGGGTGTGGCCTTTTGACTGCCTCCTGTGGTAACTACAAATACCTCCCCTTGTGTTGTACTCCGTGTTCCCTTTTATTCATGGCTGTAAATCTAGTGGAGAATAGAGTGCTTCGTACTCTACCATCAGCCATAAATGGATGCAAGATGAAACTTTAAAGAACTGAAGGATTATGAAATAGTATCTACATTATTGGTAAAAGTAATATAAAGAATAACACTTGGAAACCAAATGATATGCCCTAACCTCCTTATACCACAACTCATTGTCATAGATGAAAGTAGTCAACTCCCCAGCAAGACATAAAGATAAACAGCTTGAAAACTTCACTGGGTTTCAAAAAATAACTTTTGAGTCTATTTGCAGCACAGTTAGTTTTTACACCTCAAATCATTGGTACTTAGAGAATACCATGATAAGAATTTATTATTTGAGTTATCTCAGAAATGAACCCATTTGTTTCAATGTAGGAAGAAATGTATTTACTTCAAGGTGTGATTAAGAGTGTATTCAAGACTATAAATCTTGGTGTATTACACAAATTTCAATAATTATGATGACTATAAAGCTTTTGCCATTCTTCTATTGATTTATCATTCCACAGTTTCCCAGATTCTGGGCATATACATTCCACAGTTTCCCAGATTCTGGGCATATACATGAGTGTTTCTAGTTAAGAACCCCCAACATGCAGCAGGCAATGAGAGGTGTAGGTCTTACATACTCTCTTATTCACAAAAGCACTATTAGGCAGCATGGTATGACCCAGGCTCACACCCCCCACACCATGGCTTTGCCCCACAGAGGAAGTACTGAAAGCTCAAATGACTCATATTGAATAATGAGTATAAGCACAACACCACAAAAAGGTTCAGTGCCCTTTGGATCTGAAAGGCAATCAGAGCTTTCTGCACTCTGCTTTGGGAGGAGAAAACGTCTGCACCTTTCAAAATGTTTCACTGCACAAACAACATTTACAAAAAGGTCTCAAACAAAATCAATCAGTGCCTCTCTTTGTAAAGCATGAGGAAAACAAGAAACTACAGAAATTGTCTCTCCAGACAAGAAAGATGATAATCAATGATTTTGACAAGCACAACGGTGTTTAAACTAGCATATTACCTAGTGTCTAAATCCTTGCCTTAAACCCTTGCTTGTGGGTAACGGAGGCAGTAAGATAAGGGGTCTAGGCTATCTTGAGCCACATACTAGGACCTGGTCACAATCCAAAATACATACAAAATTGTGTATTAACCATTTGTGTTTAAGAAGTTGCATATGTAATTATGTTAACTTTATTCAGAGGTATTTGTTATTGTAATCAATTTCCCCAAGTCATCAGCTAGTAAATATATCTATGTTTGATTTCATATTTCAAGATAACTTTAACTTTAATAATTAGTTTTATTTTATTTTTATGCTTATAGGTGTTTTTGCCTACCTGTATTTCTGTGTATGGCATGCATGTTTGATGTTCACAGAGGACAGAAGATGGCATCAAATTCCAAGGGACTGGAGCTACCAACAACTGTGAACTGCCAAATGGGTCCTGGCAATAGAAATTGGGTCTTCTGAGAAAGCACCCAGTGTTCTTAGCTACTAAGAACTCTCTCCAGGCAAACCCCCTCAACTAGTCTTACAAAAATAAGTGTTGCGATTTAATAGGCAGATAGCAGAAGACTTCTAGGCCAGAGACAAAGAACAATGTACTACTTACAGGAATGTACATAGTCAAAATAGGGAAAAATCAATTTTCTCTAACTTGCAGTCTTTACCATTACTGTGAAGTAATGAAAAGACACAAATAGACTTAACAGGTTTTGATATAGAATGAGTATTTCAGCCTGAGAAAGCAAATGTTTATAAAGGTGTTACAGGAATGCTTGCCCTCAGTTTTATAAGAGGACACAGCCTTGGTCCTTCAATAACAGATTGTCCATACATAATAAGAGTGAGTATTCAGAATGAATGGCAGGCAGTGGCTTCCGTGGAAGCCATAAAGAGATTTGAGAGAGCCACAAAAAAACTGTCACCTGACATGACAATGTTAATACTGAAATAGTAAAATACCTGACTGTTAATACTGAAAACATGTAAGACTCTAAGCACTGTAGGTGTTAGACACAATTGGGAAGATGATTCCAGAACAGAGATTATTGCCCCACAATAAACTGGAGGCACATATATATTTTATCATCGCTTTAAAAGGCACAGAATAGTAGAAAAAACAGAGTTTGATTTTTTGCTTTAAAAATCTAGTAAAATTTTACCATTTATTTACTTACCTGAGTTTGTAAGATGTGCTGGACATCTAGAAACATTTTTCTGACACTCTAATGGGGAATTCAAGCACTTGGGACCCAATGACCATGAACTAAACCTCTGAAACTGTGATGCCCTGTATATGTGTGTTTAATTGCATTTATCACTATGTGTTGAAGACTGAAGACTTGGCCCTATCTGACAGCAATGTGCTTGAAGCTGGTTAGATCACTTGGAAATCTTCAGTGGGAAAGCTTTCTGTAAATCCCAACTCATGCTTGGTATGGGGCTTTGGAGACTCTACTGTATACACTCATCTGAGCTCCTATAATTCTAGAAAAGTGGTTCATCAATGTAAACTCGAGAAATCATATTTTAATTTTGTCTGCACTTTATCCCTTATCTAGAGTGAATGTAAGCTTCTTTCCATCTTAGTAATCGGTTAAAAATAGAGGGTATTTTAAGGGGCTATAAAGAACTATCTATGGAGAAATGGGGAATTAAATATAATGTGTCCTGTTGAGTCTGTCATGAAAATGATAGGCTTGCCTAAAAGAAACATATATACAGATTCCTTCATTGTATTTTTCAATCCCACATATAAACAACAAAATCAATAAACAGAAAGTATTGCTAATAGAAAACACCACCTACATCCATTAGTAGGCAGAATCCCACAAGTTTTTGCCACCTGTTTGATTTCTAGTAGGTATTTTAATTTTCTCTGTATTAAAATTTTTAGCTTTAGTTATCCTCTGTCTAATCTTTGATTTTAACTTCTTTCAACTTAAAACTTTGATATTTGTTAATACAGCTATGTGCTTTATTCTTCCTTCTCTATACTGTATGAGTATATACTAAAACATTCAATATAATTTCGTTGACTATCTAAACAACTTGGACTGAAATAAGCATATGTTTACAGTTAGGAGCTATTGATGGAAAATTGTGCTAAAGGGTTTCAGAACATTCACGTAATCTGTGAAATGTGTGTGTTTCAAATGCTCCCATGAATAGTGTTTAAGTTATATTTCACTGAATTTCAAAAGGAAAAAGTTGAGAGCATAAATTATGAGTATATAACAGCATGGGGACTTACTAATGAGACCATATAAGTTTATGAACTCTAAGAATTCTACTTGTTCTGTAACTTGACTTTCAAATGTCCTCAAAAATAGTGTTTATGTTTTAGATGAATAGTTTATATCATTTTTCTATCTTGATTTACATCATAGCATCATTTGTGGTTTGACATTCAACTCCTTTTGTGAAATTCACTGTACATGTCATTCACACACCCAACTAGTGTTTTACTGTTGTGTGATGAGGTAAGAAGCAATGAAGATTATTTTGATATACACTCTTGGTGCAAATAATTTGTGATCTTCAGGGCTGAAGTGGCTCTTTGGCTGGAGCATTTCTTTTACATACTTATTTATTTTTGTGTTTTCATGAGATCATATGGGTTGCCTTTATCCTGGTCTTTATCTTCCAAGTATCTCCGGGAGTCATGTTTTAAGAAATAGATATACATGGATGTTTGATTATTCTTGTCTATAGAAGCAATAGTCTATCAAGTTTCCTGAGCACAAAATTTTAGTGTCTTGTTTATTGCTCTTCTACACCAGATGATAGCTTCCAAATCATTGAACTCTCCTCTCTTAAATCTATCCTTTGAATATGGATTTCTCAAATCCAGTTGGGTGTGGATGTATTTCTTAGTTTTATGTCAGCTTTCTAGTTATTTGTTACAGAAACATACACACACAAATATGTCTCGTCTCAAGACAAATGGATTTCAGCTGTGTAAAATTCAGTTAATTCCTGTAATGATGGATCTGAATGCTTCAATATTAACTGTAAAGGTTTAATAAGGAATTGTCTTCAATTTCATAATAAATTGTGTATGTATTAAATCTTTGTAATTGTTATGGTTACTGTTAAGAGTTACTTGTTGACCCGCTGCAATAAAAAGTAAACTAAGCAAAGAAAAGTTGCTTTTAGCTGTTAGGTTCAAAAGCCCTGTCTTCATGACAGGGTAAGTATGGCAACAACAAAGCAGCAGGCCACACTCTCCCTGTACTCAAAAAGCAGAGAATAAGACTGTTAATTCTTAGCATACTTCCAGGCCCAGCCCATTGAATTGTTCTACCCACAGTTAGGTAGGATTTACAACCACAGTTAGTCTAATGTACACAAACCCTCACAGGCAAGCCAAGAGACTTATGTTCTAGGAAATTCTAGATCCTGTTGAGTTGACAGGATTAATAATCACAAGAACATCTATTTAATTTTAACCATTTAAAAGTACATCTTTTAAACATCTAATTATATTTTTGTTTGAAATAGCTACATTGCTTTTCAGAACTGAAACAGTGTTTCATTACTAAATTTCACAAGATTATTGCTTCAGTAAGATTATATTTTATACCAAATAGAAAGCTGTGAAATTATTCAAACTGTGACTTCTACTCCTTAATTAAGGTAGGGGCTATGTATCTAAATGTTAAAACTGAATGCTCTTAATATGTAATGTATTATTTACTCTTATTATGTAATGACTTTTATGCTCTTTGCAATAATTAAACACGTTTTTCTTCACTTAAACTCTCTTTTATATTGGCTTAACCTCCTCCAAGTTGGCATTATTTAGTATCTTTCTCTGATACATAAATATTTGTATATATTAATGCTCTATCTTTTTTACTGTGGGACAGGACTAAGTTTGAAGAATAAACTGCTTCCCACAGGATTTTATATACCTGGCATGTAATAGGAGCTTTACACATTTTATTTTCTAGCATCAACATCCCATGGCCATTCCCATAAATATCTTCAAGAATAATAATTTTTAAAAGTTTCTGTTCTCCTATCAGGTGAAAGTGAATCAGAATATCAGTAGTTAGAATCACATTATGTTTGTGTATATATGGATTCCTGGGTCTGTGTCTGTATGTGATTCAATACCTGGTCTAACATTTCTTTCTTGAATTATGTATCAAAATAAATCATTTTGACAACTTAAGTCTTCAATAAAATCTTATTACATACTAAGTTATGTTTTACATCACCATCTGGCCCACAACAGCTATTATTTACTCATTCTTCACAGTCTCCTGAAACACCCAGTTCCTTTTAATGAATAGGATTTTTTTGTCATGACAAAGCTGATGAAAGAAAGCATAAAAGAGAGAAGATTTATGTGGACAGACAGTTTCAGAAGTTTCCTTCTATTATCTATTTGGTCCTCATCTATAGGCCTGAGATGAGATAGCAATGATGCCATGGATATGAATAAAGCTCAACTGTCAGCTTATGGAAGCCTGGTAGGGACACACACACACACACACACACACACACACACACACACACACACACACACACACACACACACACCACACGTGCTCAGATAGAAAGAGAGAGAGGAGGGTGAGGACCAGAGAAAAGATATTCCATTCTACTTTCTTTATTCCTAGTGTAGTTCATCTCCTAATTTACACCTCCAAATAACAAATGTTTCAAGGCTTTTAAGGACTTATCCACTTGGTAAAGCAGAACTCTTGTGACCGCATCACACTTCACTAGTTAGATGCACCATCTGGACAGCAAAACATCAACACATGAGTCTTTGGAAGGACATTCTACTTCCCAAACACAACATTGTCCACAACTGCCTTAACATGAAATAATTCAGAATTGGTAAGCAATTATCTCAGGGCAAGATCACTCGGTTCAAGTAGCTTGTTTGGCAGTTGGTATCAGAAAGTCCATTTATTGGAATGGAAAGTTCTAGAGGTACAAGTGAGTCTTCATGGCACATGATGGCCAATAGAGCTGTAACAAACTAAAATATACCTTCAAAGAACACTAATTCTCAGGAAATTCAGCAAATTCCTAACGTATCAGTTTCCATCAGGGGAACTTAAGTTAAAAATACACAGATTTTAGTCTGTGAAGTGGTGCATTTTGAGTAAAAAATAAAATAGATTGAAAGTGTTGACTTTGGCCAGAAGCTTCAGCTGGCTGATAAAAAGAAGAGGCGTAATGGAACACAAAACCCTGGGTCCAGAGCAGAGGAGCACAATAAACAAGATTGTTCAAGGAGTATTGTTTGAAATTGTACACTAATTTAGGTTCTTATTTGCACAGGTACTATATAGGTAAGTCCTACAAATCACATAGCATAGTTTTGATGTGCATGCATTATATTCTAAAGTGTTGACAAGTTCAACAGGTATCTATTGAATTATTTAAAATACAATGAAAGGAAACTGTCACATTATACTGTAGTCCTTACCATTTCCCCATTATTATAAAAGGGCATACCAGATTATACGTGTGTGTGTGTGTGTGTGTGTGTGTGTGTGTGTGTGTGTGTGTTCAGAATAAGCATAAACACTAAAATCTATAATAGAAGACATTTAATTTTAGTTTCTCTTTTAAAATAGGAGGGAGAGAAGATTTGTGGAAAATTTGTGGATCTAGTCTTGACCTTTTCTGAAACTATGGATTGCGCACTCCAATTTTCTGTGCTGTCTGGGCAGGTTGTGAGTCATCAGGCAGAGACTGAACTGTCTGGCTACAAGTTCAATAGACATCTTAGTTCAATTACTTAAACTGGAAGTGACCATGATGTGCATAAAGTGGCAGAAAATCACTAGCTGAGAGAGAATCTGTGACCCCAGAGGTATCTTCCTGAAGCTTTCATTTATGAGTAAGAATAACTTTGGGCCAGAGGGAAAAGAATAGCAAAGGAAGACAATTTACAAAAATAAATTACCCTAATTTCCCTTAGGTGCTCAACTTCCTGATAACCTTCAACCAATCAGGACCAAATGGAGCTTGAATACTAAAAGGTATCGAAACATGTCTACTCATAAAGTTCTTCTGTTTTATGTATAAGATGGCTATGAAAAAAATAGAATTAAGATACAGTTACCAGCTTAGGGGATTTTGTTTAATCGAATTCTATGTAGGAGGAGTTGCTTTGTGATCACTTCTAAAATCAATTCTGATTTTCTTTCCTCTTTTAACATTCATTAATAGTGTCTCAAATTCCATTTCTTTCTAACACTAGATATTATTACATTAATAAAATACAGGAAAAGGAAGAAGAAAATACATCAAATAGCTCCAAGCAATGAAGAACAAAACTTCAATGAGACATTAAAAGTCAATGAAATTCTATTACATGAGGGAATTAAGTTAAGCAAATATAAGTAAACCTATGGTAGAAATCTGATAACATTTAAATTTTATCCTTAGCTCCAAGAGTAAGAAACACCAAGAAGAAAAATGAAAGACAAAGGAAGATCCTCAATTGAGCTAATTTAATATATACACTGGTTCACTTAATGTTTTTGTTTTGTTTGTTTGTTTGGGACAGAGTCTCTCTATACATAGTCCTGGCTGTTCTGGAACGCATTATGTATGTAGACCAGGTTGGCTTTGAACTCACAGAGATCTGCCTTCCCCTGCCTCCTGGGTCTTAAGATTAAAAGCATGCACCTCCATGCCTGGCTGTAAATTGGTTTTACTTTTATGTTCAACATTATTTTAACTTGACCTAGTACTTTTTTTTACATATATGTGGATTTATTGCCAGGATGTATGTTGTGTACCACATGCATGCCAGGCAACCACAAAAGCCAGAAAAGGTTGTCAGACCACTTGAAACTGAAATTACAGATGACTGGGAGCGGCCTTGTGGAGAGTAGGAATTGAACCCCGGTTCTCTGGAAGAGAAGTCAGTGACTGTACTAAGCCATTTCCCAACTTCATGACCTAGAGTTTTTTTTTTTTTTTTTTTTTTTACTTTTTCAATAGTAACAGAAATCAAGAAAATCCTATGAGGATATGTGATAATCACCAGCAAAACATGCAAACTGAAGGTTGTACAACAGAGCCATGGTAACAAAGTAGGATACTATTCACACACAAAACAGAGAAACAGACACAGAGATCAAAGGAAAGAATACTTTGAAAACCAAGACATATGTTCAAAATACCATCGCCTTGTGATTCTAGATAACTTTAGCAAACATCTATACCTTTCTGAGCTCCATGTCCCAAAAGGATCTAAATCAGCTCACTCTAAATGTATCTCCATAGTCATATTAGAAAGGTACAATTTCTAATAGCCAAGTTACGGAATCAGCATCTTAGATGCCCATCAATAGGGAAATAGATATATGAAATAAGGAAAAGGGGGCAGTGGAGTTTTAGTTATCAGTAAAGAAGAATGAAGCTTTGATATTTAAAAGAGACACAAAACAAGAGAGCACCATATTCAAAGAAATCGGCCGTCTCCACATGAGTAGTGGAGGATGTTTGCTCTCCATGTGTGATGAAAAGAGCATCAAACATAAGAAGACATGGACGTGGGAAGTCAAGGGTATAATAAAGGGTAACAGAGGATATATATGTGCATATACATATATATACATAATTATATGTCTTATACATATATGCAAACATCATAAAGAAAATCCTTAAAAGGTACTAATAAAAATAAAGAAGGAACAAAGGGCTCATGGTTTTTAGGTTGTATGTGATCTGCGTAGGGGAACAGTTCAAATTTTCCTAATTGGTCTCTAATGATTTAAGCTTCTTGTGGACAGTATTATGTAAGTGTGAACTTTGTCAGTTCACACAGTGGAGGAGTGCATGGTTAATGTTAAAGAATAGTCATTAAAGGTCAACTATTCCAAGTATGTTAGCATCTGCATTTTTCAAAGAAGAACTTGGCAACAGCTTAAGTAGCCCTTTTTAAAAATGCTTCGGACTAGTAATATTTCTTGATTTGTTTATTAATTACATTAGCATTTGAGCATACATGGAGTGAGTGAGATGCATTGAGGATGGGACTTAAGTCTAAACAGAAACTGATTTATGGTCCGCATACACCTTCACCACACGACTGAAAGTAATTATATCCAATGTTTTGATGTTTTATGCACAAATCACATCTCATAGTGACAAGATTTTTTCCGGTTTGACATCATGCTGGCTCTCAGAAACTTTCAGATTCCCTGTTTTCAGATTATGGATGCTAGAACTGCATTAACATAGGAAAGGATAAGATTATTTTTAGCTTGTTAAACTGGGTAGTGTTGCATTGACAGGATGGCTCTGCAGGTTAACGAGGTTTCTCTACAAGCATGAGTGAGTGAAGATGGCCGTGACAGTGGATCCCCAGAGCAAGACAGACTAGCCAAATTGATGACATCTGGGTTTAGTATGTGAACCTGTTTCCATATATAAGGCATATATCTGTGGAGAAAGGCACCCAATATTATCCTTTGTTGCAAATGCGCGCGCGCACACACACACACACACACACACACACACACACACACACACACGCATGCACACAGGACACATGCAATCACACAAACACACATGCATACATGCACATGTAAATGCACACACACAGAGATACACCAACACACATGTGCACTCACACACCTGGATATACATCCATAAACATATATAGGCCAAAAGGGTGGGTTGTTTTCAATGAAAATGGACATACAGAAGTGTTATGAAGACACAAACTTGATTTTATGAATGAAATTTTAAATACACACACACACACACAAAACGAAACACCCTTGTCCCATTCATCTCTCATTTCCTTCTCAAAGTGGGATGTGTTTGGGATTTAGTGGGCTGCTTTTACTTATGGTGGCTTCTTTTTTTTAACTTTCATTGTTAGAGAACCTGTAACTCTTTTAAAATCTTCTTGCCTAAATAAATTGCTGTATTTTAACCTCACAAACAGCAAGAACATTTATTTTCATGCTTACAGATTATCATGGATATATATACACAGTAAATAATGATTAGGTTAGTAAACTGATACTCATACTCATTAGAAAACAATCCTAATGATCAGACTTGTACATGTTTCCTAACTCCTACTAATAAAAATGCTTCATGCTATCTTCACATTATATGACTTTTGTCTTCAATAACCTCTCAAAACATTTGCCACAAGCAATTTAGAGGAATTATTCAACTAACATTAAATAGTGAGATTAATTTTGTTTGAATACTCTCATTTTACTGTTAATAATATGAGAGAAAAAACACATGTTTTCAATGACACATGATTTCTGGTGACGGTGCTTCCATTATGACTGTTTTTAGTTGTACAGGCAAATAACTAAATCAGTTCATCCCCAACGGCTTATTAAACCTCATCTATCAGGCATGGAAATTAGGATATATCACCTTTCTTATTAAAGCTATACACTGAGATTAAAGGACAGGTCTATATGGACAAAAGTAGCAGAAAAACACTAGGTAGAACACAGAATATCATGCTCCATATTTGATTAATGCTAACCTACCTTGAAGAATTATTTCTTAATATGTCAGTTTAGAGCCATATTATAAAATGTGTTATTCACAACATTTCCTTCTTAAGCAGAAAGCCATTAGACATAGTTTAACATTTTCCTTGCTACAAAGTTATTTCCATTAATTAAAGTACAAAAAAAATATTTTGCAAGTCTTCCTGAGGCTTTTAGCATCTTGGGCTGTCTGACCTTCCCAGCTTGCCACTTTCTGGTTGTCTCATTTTTTAAAGCTGATAAGTTAGCATGTGTGGGAAATAAAAGTGCATTAAACATGAAATAATTGCAAAGATGTGGTGGATATTTGAATGAAAGCCCAAACTCTTTTTTTTTTCATTAAAAAAGAAACTAAAATATTATAATATGGAGGATAAAATTTAATCATGTTTCATATAAATAATAATTTCTATAATGTACCATTGCTTTGAGAGACAGAGATCTAGTTGTAAGCTCCATGCTCAGCTTTACAATGGGAAAACAGGGCAAGTTGTCCTGTGTTCTTTTAGTTTATATTTGCCCAAAAATTCAACACTATTTCCTATTATTTTCTTAACTGAACTTCATTGAAAACTAAATGTAAAAACATTATTATATATTACTGCCTTTTGGGATTGGCCTTGCCTATGTTTGTTGTGATTGTTTAAATTAGAGTCACCCCAATAGGCACAGATTTGAATGCTTATTCACCAGGGAATGGCACTATTTAAGAAGGATTAGGAAGTGCGGGTGCAGTATGTGTGGCCTTCTTGGAGCATGTGGGCTGTGAGGCTTCAAAAGTCCATACCAGACCCAGCTTTTTGTCTTCCTCTGCCTCACAGATTGGGATGTAGCCTGTAGGGAGACACTGTAGGAGGCGGGGCTACGGTGTCTCCCTACATAGCCCTTAGCTTCTGCTCCAATTTGACTCCCTACAATGATGGACTAAGTCTCTGGAACTATAAGCAAGCCTCCAGTCAAATGCATTCTTTTGGAAGAGTTGCCTTGATCGGAGTGTCTCTTCACAGCAGTAGAACACTGACTAAGACAATTAATCGTGCCGAACCCTTATTCAGTAAGGAATTCATTCTGCCTTGTTTTATTTTGGGAGATTTTCATTCAGGAGTGATATATTTACATTATAACCTCCATACCTTATCCATACTCTTACCTTCTCCCGTGTTGCTCCCATAAAATTCCTATAAAATTCATGGCTCTTTACTCTTTAATTATGCATATGTGCAATTTAATATATATTTCACATATTCAATCAATGAGAACAATGGGAAGGGGGCATGAGGGAGAGGTATAGTTTAACTTCCTTTGGACCACCAGCTCCCGAGTAATGACACGGAGACCTATTATTAATTATGAAAGCTTGACCTTAGCTTAGTCTTGCTCCCAAATGTCTCGTAACTTAAATTAATCCATTATATTAATCTTCATTTCTGCCAAATGGCTGGTACCTTTCATCAATACAGTGTATTTCCACCTTTTTCTGCATCTTACTGGCCAATCCCTCGCCTCTCAGAGTCTTCCTCCAGGTTCTTCTCCCTGGAAGTCTCTCCTCGCCTGCCTAGCTATTGGCCACTCAGCTCTTCATTAAACCAATCAGAAGGTGCCTTAGGCAGGTGAGGTAAGACAGAGATACCTTCACACAGTGTGATCAAATATCCCAAAAAAAGAGGGAGATGAGAAAATATCTGAATATGTTAATTCATCTCCCATCAGAAGAAGCACTTCCTGAATGTGCAATGCCTCCCTCCACATGTCTGACTCTGAATGGCAGATGTGAAGACAACAGAATCTACTTCTAGAAAAGGCCCAACCAACTCAAGCAAGCTGTTAGTCTCAAGACTCTTGGAAAGTATATGCCACCTTAGTGGGAAAAGAGAGACTCAAGGTTACTATGGAAGTTTACAACAAATAAGGAAAAATAAAAATAAATGAGTCAGAATAAGAATCTCAATTTTAAGTAGAACTCTCTGAAAAGTTCAAATTTTATGTTTTTTTTTTTTTTTTTTTTTTTTTTTTTTTTTTTTTTGAGACAGAGCTTCTCTGTAGCTTTGGAGCAAGTCCTGGAACTTGCTTTGTAGACCAGGCTGGCCTTGAACTCACAAGAGGTCTGCTTGCCTCTGCCTCCTCAGTCCTGGGATTAAAGGCCTGTACCACTGAAAATTTCAAGGATTTAAGGAGAAAATTTGCTATATTCCATGAAGCAAATATTTCTAAAGAACTATTCAAATATTTATCAGCTATTTAAATCACAAACAACTGGACTTCACTTTTCAAGTTATGTGAACTATTTATAGTCCTTGGACCCTGATTGTTTTCTTAAAAAATTCTATTCCTCAGTCCAGGAGAGAAAATTCTACCATCTTTTATACCATGAATAGATTTCTTTGTTTTTATTATTGTAACTGTTGATTCTCTCATTGTTAAAATTTTTTTTTCACTGCTACTCATCATTTTATGTTTCAGTTACATATTTACATAGTTTAGAATTCATACCTGAAATGCATGATGACATGCAGGGATTAGAACTGGGGAGTTTTCCTAGCTGCTGCCACAGTGTGCCTGGTTTCTATTACCATGATAAAACACCATGAACTGTATTAAGTTTGGGGGAAAGGGATTATTTCATCTTAAAATTTGCCATCCATCATTCATGGAAGTCAGGAAAGGAACTCCACACAGGAACCTAGAGGCAGATACTGAAGCAGATGTTATGGAAGACTGCAGCTTATTAGTTTAGTTTCCATGGCTTGCTCAGCCTGCTTTCTTAAACAATACAGGGCCACCTTGTGCAGGGTTGGCATCACCCACAGTGTATAGAGCCTCACCCATCTAAGTCACAAATCAAGAAAATGCCTCACAGACTTACTACAGGCCAATCTTAGGAGGCATTATTTTTGATTTTTGTTTATTTTTGTTTTAATTGAGGTCCTCTCTTCCCATATGTCCCCGGCTTATGTCAAGTTAACAAACAAAAATTTGAATGACCACATAGTAGAATCTAGAGTTGGAATCAAGTTATCAATCCAACTTACACTTGTGCTACAATGAACAACTCAGCCAGAGGAGCCAGAATTGTCCATGCTGCTGAGAATGTCTCTCTTCAGTAAATGAATTTAGAAAAGCTACTTAATCTTTTGTGTCATGCTACACTCAGCATAACAATAAAATCATAGATTCAATAGGATTTTATGAATCCTATTAAGAGAATTAAATGAATTGCAATAAAGAATTTAATACTCTGCTTCATGTCAACTATATGCCATGTACATATTAGATTTAATGACTGAATTATTCTTGTGTAGATCTTCGTGGGAGTTTCAATCCAGTAAAAACAATGAATGTCTAAATAAAATTTTTCCTTTAATACAAGAAGGCTCCTTCTAGTTCTCTTGGGCTCTGACATCTAATGCTTTTTAAAAAATGATTTGTTTGACAATCTAAACATCTAGTTTCTTTACCCAAGGCCCATTCAGAAAGATTCTAAGAGTTGTGTTTCCATGATTCCTCTGGAAACAAAAATGTCATGATCCAACATGATTATCTTAGAGGAACAGTTTCTCCAACCAATATCTCCCTTTTCTGTGCATGTAACTCCAACATGGACATGTTTCAATACATGTTCTTGGTCAACCATGTAAAGAAGCTGAAGTTACATTAGTGAAAACTCTAAGTTAAACACAGACACCGGATAACATCATATGCTTTTTATTTAATGCCTTGCCTTCCACTGCACTCAAGTACTAGGATGACAGCTCTGCCAAGGGTAAATGACATATTTAAGCCCTGATCATGTGGACTATTGGAAAGCCCCACAGAGCCCATTGAAAATTCTGCAATGTTCAGGTTACAGTAGTTGGCAGCAAAGGCGGTAAATTTGTTTACTGAGCGCCACTATTTACTATGTCAATTTTAGAGCATTTTTTACATTGTACTTTGCCAAATAACAGTGCTTTTTCCGATATTTGATTCCAAAAAGTTAGTTGTTTTTTTTAATCCCAGATATTGTGACTAAAGTTGCATTATTCTAATGATACTTGCTGTTTCGTTAGGTATTCAATTACTGAAACCTAACAACTGAATAGGACAAGAAACATAAAAGTTATTTTTCCATTTCTTTCTAAAGTATATACATCTCTTCAACCAGCTCCTCCACAAAAACTCACCTGCACGAATGAGTGCAGATTGTATTCCATTTAAATACAAACTGTCCTTTCATATAGACCTGTCCCAGTGCTGTGAAAAACGTATAGTTCCCAGTGGTAATAGTGGTTATACAAATGTTGAAGAGAAACAATATTAGAACATTATGGCCATGTGAGTTTTTTTCATCTTTAGCCTTCCATTTTAAAATGTTAAGTTTATACAAATTTAAAAAAAAAAACCTTATACTATAGCTGGTAGGATTTGGATCCTATATTCTAGAGCATTCTAAAATAAATATAAAAACCTGAGAGCCACCGAGGCTTGAGTTACAAATGCATCATGGAGAGGCATGATTTTTCAGATGCATACCCATGCTTCACTTAACCACTGGGTAAATTTTCACAGCACTGCACAGTTACCCTAAAGGAAGTAAAAGCGTGTGGTGCTGTTAAACTGTAGGATAAATGAGGACCTCTCTCATGGTGTGTCTACAGGATTAGTCTTATAGAGACAGAGCTTAATTTCCAACTCTCTAAATAAGAAAGAAGATAAATCCATTTCCAGTGTACTTAACATATATATTCCCTAAGATCACAGCCACTGTCAGCATCCAAATATACTGCCCTTGATATCATCAATAACCACCAGTAACCAAGCTTCCCTGCCAAGCTCCATGGAATTTGAATGTTTATTGAGCTTCAGTTGATCTGCACTGAATTATCCCAGATGACAAATATCCTAAGGCATCTTTTTTTTGGGTAAAAATCCAGTTTTTCATCTCTTCCATCCACTTACACAAAGAAAATATCTTTTAAAGAATCCAGACAGACAGACTTAGAAACACTGATGAAGGCTAGAGCCATAAACGCATTCCACAAGTTCATTTTTCTGCTGATCTGGTAATGGATATGGCAGTTAACAACTAATGACTGAGGAAAGTTTGGGAAAACTCATAGTAGAGGAGAAAATGAACATTTTTAAATATTTCTACAATGAATTCAGACTTTACTGTTCTGCTTGCTAATTGATATATATATATATATATATATATATATATATATATATATATATATATATCTTAAGTATCAGTAAATGAAGAACGATTTATACTTGATGTCCTGAAACTCAATACAGGTACCAATAGTAGAAGTATTTTGCCTTTACTTTGCTGGTGGTATTCAAACTAGGGCTTAATTCTTGCCAAAAAAAATTCTTATGCAGAACTAGGTCCCACTTTAACAATTTTGAGCTGCAGTATGTTGATAAGTAGAGCTTTCAATTAATCTATTTTGTATTACCTGGCTATTTTTCATTTCTATTTCGCTGAAGTTTTTGGTGTTTCTTTTGCCTTTTGATCTAGAGTCTGACTTGTATCCCAGGTCAGTCCTGAGCTTGCCATTCTCCTAGCTCTGCCTCCTTAGTGCTGAGGTTATAGATGTGTGATAAGATAGCTAATTTATCAAAATATAGCATTGAACAAAATGTCTTGTTTCAAGCCCCTATGTTTGAATATATTGCCTTCATAAAAAAATCAACTGGGCTACTTAGCCCAGTTGGAGAATGATTTTAAATCTGTTACAATAAAACATGAGTAAAAGAAAGAACAGGGTATCTCGAGTTGGACTTATCTGTAAATCATTAACACCAGCTTCCCTGGTTCGAGGAGAAGGAAGTTGTTTGTCTTTCCCATTTTAAAGCTAGACATAGTCATTTGACCTGCAGTGGGTAATTCTGTTTGATGAGATGATGCTGATGCGTGTTTCATGGCAGGTAGGCGGGGTTCAGAGTTGGTGCTCAAATGTGCAGTCTGTTTTCCTCCTCTGGGAGGACAGCAGGGGCACCCACTTTGGCTGAAACATCCCCTGCTGTAGGAGCAGCCCCTGCTGCAGGAGCATCCCCTGATGCTGGACAACCCACTGTTGCGGGAGCATCCCCTGCTGTGGGAGCATCCCCTGCTGAAAGAGTACCCACTGCTCCGGGAGTAGCCACTGCTTCAGGAGCACCCACTGCTGCTGGAGCACCTACTGTTTCAGGAGCACACAGCTCACCAGGAAACATTGTTCATAGCTCAATGGACATTGCTTGAAGAAAACAAACCTGGTTGGGTTTTAGGTATTAAGAGTTTTGTAGCCTTCTCCTGATCTATAATCAACCTTTCTATTGCATACAAGGAATTTTTGCAGGTTGAATTAATACTCTCTTATATTATACTTGATATACACACACATAAATAAGTTTATGTACATAAAAAGTATATTTAATGCTTTGTTTCTGATCTGTGATGACAAATAACTGTAGGTCATTAAAATTAAATATTTTACTTTAGTACTATGCTGCATTTTATAATGTATCAATTAATACCTGTTATGGACTTCTGGTAGTTTGAATAAGAATGACCCCCATTAGATTTGAATGCTTGGTCACCAGTGAGTGGCACTATTTGAGAGGATTAGGAGAGATTCAAGTGACCCTTGTGTCACTAAGGGTGGGGTTGGTTTTGAGGTTTTCAAAGCACATGCCAAGCCCAGCATCTCACTCTTCCTGCTGCCTGCAGATCTGGAAGTAGAAATTTTAGCTACTTCTCCAGGACCAGTTCTGCCTGCATGCTTCCATGTATGTCTCTTACTATGATGACAATGACTAACCCTCTGATAATGTAAGCAAGCCCCTGTTCAATGTTTTCCTGAATTAGAATTGCCATAGTCATTGTGTCTCTTCACAGCAAAGAACCGTAGGACAGAATTTAAAGATTTTTTTCTTGTAAAAACTGCAGTGATTTCAACTACTATTTCTCTTAATTATATAAGGGAATGATATTTCATGTAAATATCCATGTGAATACTGATGGTTTATATATCACCTTGTTTTTTCTGTTGATATTATGTTTTCCTAAAGGCAGAACTCAGAATTTTCTTGCCTTAATTTTTCTTCCTCTCAGTGCTTATATTTTGCCATTCACTTTAATAGCACATTGCTGTAACAAATTCAATTGCTGTAAATATCTAGATTTGTTTGGTAGCAATGGTACATTTAGACTACTTCATATGTATGTTAAAAAGAGTTGCCTTTAGACTCATTTTACTTTATAATTTTTGAACTCCTCCAGAAGGAATTGAGCATTCTTTTTTTTTTTTCCTTTCTTGAAAGAAATCCTTAATTTAACTCCTAGGATAATGTTAATTTCTCTCCATTAGAATTAACTGTTCATATTCCTTAGTTATCCGATATTATTGATGTTTATTCATTAACTTGTGCATGTGTGCATACATGAGTGCATGTGTTTGTGTGTGTGTGTGTGTGTGTGTGTGTGTGTGTGTGTGTGTGTGTGTGTGTGTATACACGTTCATATATATTAGGCATGCGAAGAAAGACTGGTCAACCGTCACTAGAGATGCTCTTGCCCCTGCTTTTCCCGAGCTGAAATGACAGTTACATATTCAGGTCTTCATGCATTTATGATAAGATATTTACTTCCTGAAATTCTTTCCACGTAAATGTGTGCCAGGCTGTTGATCTCAAGTCTCTTCCTAGAACCTATCTAGATTTGAGCCCTCAGAACATGGTATTATCACAGCTTTATTCCCTGAACAGTTATTCCCTGAACCTGTTCTCTTTACACTCCTATGTTCCAACTGGTTACATGACATAATTGTTCACTTTTTAACAGTCATTATTCTTCATAAACACTACAATGGCAATCTGATATTCCTTCTGGTCTACTTGACCCATGCTCTTACTAAAGGATTCCTAACTCACAATCAAAAATAATTGCAATAGCTCTGTTTCCGGGAGAAATAATATCAACTCTTATCATCTTTTAATGCCTTATCTCCTCTCCCTTGTTACACTGACAGTAAATGATTTTTTATTCACCACCATTCCTATTTCCACTATTATAATAAATTTTAGTATAACCACTAATCATCTTGGTTGATCACTTTATATTTAGTAGGACCCAGAACCTGCAGAATGGTGTTAAAGCAATTAAACTCCAGTGTATAACAGAATGAATTGAATAACAAATTCATTTCATCAAGCACAGTCATTCTGAGCCAGCCTAATGTATCCAATTAAGTCATTAAAGGTAAGTATAACTAACACTCAAAAAGCAAAAATAAAAATACAAAAAAAAAGGAACAAAGAAGGATGTTCTTGCATACTATAAAGAAGTCCTGAAAACTAGGAGTTTGGAGGTCTTCTGAAGAGAACACTAATGATGGACAGGAAGAAAGCTATTACTACAGCCCTAGATTTAACTGGTAGCCACCTAATATATGAAGAGAAACTCGAGACGTGTATTTTAAATGGACACATAGTTGGGTTGCCACCATGCTTGAAGATTTATGGGATTCTGAGGAAAAGATGCAAATACACATATTTGCATTCCTAGCCTATGGAAATAGTTAAATATTATGTATGATTTACTTTTTTCTCTAGCACCATTAAATGGTAGCAATTGGTAATAAAATAGTAGAGTCTGTTCATCTGGTCTCGCAAATTTATAAAAATAATTGTACAATTTTGCCAGTTTTCTGATTTTCAAAATGTTATTCCCTAAGACTTTTAGTCAATTAACATATCTGTGTTTATCATGCATTTTGTGTATTCCTTTCTTTACTGTTTTCTCTCTTCTAAAGAAGCTCTACAAAATAAACATGGACTTCTGTTTGTTAATGTGTATTTGTTGTTCAGCGATGTCTTCCAAACACCTGCCTGATGATCTGGTTCACACTTTATCTTGAGAAAGTTTAGGAAATAGACATCTGCTCCCTTGTCTGTAATATTCTCTAATAGGACACTGTCAGGAATTCCATGAGCCAAAGAAAACTCATTCTCTTTTACTCACTTTCCTGTGGAGTTGGGATCAGAAGGAATATGTTAACAAGGAAAA
This sequence comes from Cricetulus griseus, assembly GCF_003668045.3. Lineage (NCBI taxonomy): Eukaryota > Metazoa > Chordata > Mammalia > Rodentia > Cricetidae > Cricetulus > Cricetulus griseus. The sequence goes on along the minus strand of NC_048603.1, from coordinate 7,645,880 downwards.
CTTTTTCATTTTCAAATCATATATAACTATGTCAGCCAATTTAGTGTGAGAGCTTAGGGTGACAAATAGTAAAAGCTGTTTATCTTCTACCTCTAGGAAAGTTAACAGCTCATAACATTTTAAATAAATATACATTTTGATAGGTATTTTACTCCTTGTATCTGGAATATATGCGATTGGGATAAAGGTATGAAAATACATTTTGTAATTAGTTTAATATTTGAAATTTCCTGTTTTACTCTTATGAGCTTAATAGATATTGCTAAAACATTTATAATTTAAAAGTCTTAAAGTGCTTAGAATGATGATGCAACTCTAATTTACATCCAAATCATTTTAAGTTCTTTTAGATTTTACCTTTTAATTTACTTTTGGTGAAATATTATATTAGCATATGGTTTGTGGAACCATGTGATGTTTTTATATTATTAACTAGTTATTTGGTAATTTCATATATTTACATAATGACCACTGACCAGTATTACCACCCCCCCAACACCTCACTACCTCTATGGGTCCCACCCCCCATTTCATACAAATATCTTACATTCATATCTATTTGTTGTGTTTTGTTACCCACTGAGCTTCATCAAAGCTATCAGTATGAGCCTGGAGCTTTCCACGGGAGTCTGGTTGGCTCTGAGGTGGCTTCACAACTGGAGGTAGTGTTCCTCCTTGTCCAGAAAGAATGAGAAGCAAGGATTTCAGCAGTGAGGGCTATGACTTCCCAAGTGTCTCCGGCTTCTCTAACAGTGTGTGACAGACCGTCACTGACCCAATGCAGGTATCACAGTTGTTTTGAGTTCATTGTACTGAGTCTAGAGGATGCATTCCACATAATCCTTCACTGTGTCTCCTGGATCTTATATTTCCTCACCTCTTTTCCACAGTGATCCCTGAGCCTTAGAGGGAACTCTACTAAACATCTTGTTTAGGACTCAGTCTTCAACCTTCGATTATTTTCAGCATCTTGTGAAGTCATGAGTCTCTCTCTCTGCATAATTTCATACAGCCTTTTACTTCTGTTGCCTTAGTCTTCAGTCATCCTTTTTTTTGTCTTCAGACATTCATTTATTTTCTCATTGAGAACTTTCAACTCTTTGACGATAGTTCTAATTGTTCTTTAGAGCTGCATCTTGAATTCTTCCCAAGCTACTTTTCCTAGGTGACATTATTATAGAATGGTTTTGATTCATACTGGTGTTCTACAAGAGGACTTGAGAATCTGAGTTTAGGATGCTGGTTATCTTTTGGCATGGGATTTTAGCCTATGAAACCAGAAACCTGAAACAGGGTGGTGACTTGGATGGCTCAAGTAGGGCAGGGTGTTGTGTCAATATGGAAGAACTAAGGCTAAGGAGGCTGGAGACCTGGACTTGGGTTCTGGTCCAGGGCATGTGGTGTGGTGAAACTAAAGGGTCCCCACGTAGTGGCTGTGGAATGCCAGACTAATGGTGGTACAGATTATGGTCTAGGGCAGGGGAGAGGCCCCTTAGGATCTCCGAATATGGCAGTGGCAGGTGTCTTTGTGTGGGTTTCTATTCCTGTGAAGAGACAGCATGAGCACAGCAACTCTTATAAAGAAAACATTTAATTGATGAGTCTGCTTATAAATTTCAGAGATTCCGTCTGTTATCCTCATGGTGGGAGGATGGCCACATGGCAGGCAGATACGATGCTGGCTACATTCTAGTCAGAGAGCAACTGGCAGTAAACTATCACACTGAGCATGACTTGAGCATATATGAGACCCCAATGTTCACCACCACAGTGACACTTTTCCTCCACCAAGCCATATGTATTGCAGCAAGGCTACACTTGCCAATACTACCACTCAATCTGAGTTTTTGTAGTCAATTGCATCCAAACTGCCCACAGCAGCCATAGGGGCAGGATATGTTGAGGTCCATGGACAGACTGAATCTACCATAAAGAATGGCTGCAGCACTCAGGACCGGACCAATGTGATGTTTTGACTCACTTGTACATAGTAATCATCTGAGGCTAATTATATAGTCAACACTTTGAACTATCATTTTATTTTCATTCCTTTATAATAGATACATTAAGCGTGCTGCTTCTGAGTATTTTGAGGCTCCATAATGCTTTATAATTACATTCATTATCTAAGACCAACATTGGATATGGCAGTAAAATGTACATATTTAAAAGACAAGGATGTTTTTCTACACATATTGTAGTGATGTCACTAGCAGTTGGGACACGAAATTGACAAAACATTCCTAAAATTGATGGGTGATTAAAGAAAATGTGAAATACTATTTGACCAAGTGACCTCTTCACTCATTTGTTTCTATCAAGGAAGTTGCTACTAACATGATCAGAATGCTGGGAGACAATGTACTGTCTATGTGTTAGGCAGAATGATTTTTGAGAGATGACCTAAACTCTGAAAGACAAGAAGAACAAGGCAGGGACAAAGCCCAATGGAATCTTAAAGGAAATGAAACAGAATGGGCTGGAATAGTTTCGCACTGTTGACTGTATTGAAACTATTATAAGTCTGACTGTATAAGTCAGACTGTTGACTGTATTTGGGACTAGATAATTCCTTGCTGTAAGGTGCTGCCCTGCACATGGTAAGATGGTTAAGAGGTCCTTGACATCTATCAGATGATGTCCAAAGTACCATCTTGTTAATTACAATAGTTAAGTATGTTTCAATATTGACAGATGTCTGAAAGTTTGAACCCTTCTTTAAAAAAATATGCTTTTAGTTTTATTATCGTATGTCTACATGTGTGACTTATGTAAGTATGTGCCCACAGGGGCCAAAAGTGTATTTTGGATTCCCATGTCTTGTATCTATAGTTACAGGCAGGTATGGGTCCCCCTGACCTGGGTGCGGGCAACCAAACTTAGGATTCACTGGAAGAATTGCAAGTACTCTTACTCTCTGGCCCTGGCTCTCTTCTACCTCATTGGAAAGTATAGATATAAAAAGATAACTGTTAAAACACCATACCACTACATCTGAGGTAAGCCAAACTAAATTATGCAAAAGAATGTCTAAGCATTGAATCCTAAGTGAATGCTTAGCAGGTGGAAAACTTTGTATTTATTTGGTGTTTTTTTTTTGTTTTTTGTTTTGTAACTAAAAGAAAGTTCTTAATTGTCATGAAATTAAGCACCCTGTGGGCTTCAGACTGACAAGTGCTTAGTATTTGGACTTAGTTCCAGGGGGACTCAGGAAAACCTCCTCTTTAATGAAGCCAGGGACGTGAATTTTGCAAAAGTTTTTTTCATCTAGCTACCTACTGAGGATCATAAATATGAGAAAGTAACACTTTCACGTAGACTTAACTTTCATCAGGATTCAGTGAAAATATCCTTAAAATTCTCTTCTTGTTTCTGCTTTATTGAAAATAAATACTTTCCTCATAAAATATATCCTGATTATAGTTTTCCCTCCCTCTACGCCTCTCAGTTCCTCGCCATCTTAGCACCCTCCAGATCCACTCCATTTCTGTCTCTCATTAGAAAAAAAAAAATACAGGCTTCTAAGAGATAATAGTCAAACATGACAAAATAAGGTATAGTAAGATAAAGCAAAAACTATCATATCTAAGACACAAGAGCCCACTAAGTGGTAGAGTCAAAAGAGCAGGCCCAAGAATTATAGATCCACTCATTCTCACACTCAGGAGTCCCATAAAATACTAAAATGACAAGTATAATATCTACACAGATGACCTGGTGCAGAACCATGTAAGTCTGATGCTTGATGCTTCAGTTTTAGTGAGATTATACACACTTGGCTTAGTTTATTCAGAGGGCCTTGTTCTCCTGGAGTCCTCCATCCCCTCTGGCTCTTTCTGCCTCCTCTTCTGTGGTATTCCCTGAGCTCTGACAGGAGGGACTTGATATACACCTCCCATTTATACTCTCTCTCCTCCTAATGTAAGCCTGTGTGTCTCTCCCCTCCCATCTACTGTCTAAGGAAGCTTCTCTGATGATGACTAAATAATAAGGCAAAGCAGGATATCGTTATGAGTCATTTTATTGAATATATATTGACCAGTAAGTAGTGTTTGCCTTTACCCTGGTTCTCTGGGAAAATCCAGTCTCTGATTTTTAATTAACCAGAAATCGTCATTTATGGGTTCCTTGTCATGGAGTAGGCCTTAAGTCCCACCATATATTGGTTGGCTATTCCCAACAGTTTGCCACCATTACCCTAGCATATTTTCCAGTCAGGACAGGTTGTAGGTCAAAGGTTTTGTGACTGGGTAGGTGCTTATGTTTCTCCTTTTAGTATCTTGCAGAGTACCTTCCTAGAAGAAAGACTCTAGTAGGTAGGGAAGAAGGGCGCGTGTAAACACTAGCTGAGATTCTCCATATTCAATCGCTGTGTGGCTATTGTCCCCAGCAATGGGACCCCTTTGTCAGCAGAAGGCATCCCTTTGTCTTAGCAGTATTCTGGATTGTTGGGGGGATTTCTATAAGACCCTCTTGGCCAACAACTCAATTGATTACAACCCAGTCCTGATACTGGGAACCTCTTTGAGGACAAGAGATGGTCTGTTGGGAATCTGTGTCTTCCATTATTAGAATACCTCACTGAGATCACATTCATATATTTTAGGAAGTTTCCACTGCACTAAGTTTGCATATCACCCAGCAAATACACCTTAATTCTAACTTTCTCTCGTTGCGTTCCCTACCTCAATCCTAATTACCCTTCCCCATTTGGTTACCACTCACCCTCGGTCCTCTCATAGAACCTATTTCCCTGCCCCAAGGAAAGACCTTTGTCCCCCAGTCCCTCCCTTTATACCTTATCTCTCTGGGTCTATGAATTGCTGGTTGGTTATCATTTTCTCAATGGCCAATAGCCACAATTAAGTGAATATATACCATATTTATATTTCTGTGCCTGGCTAACTGATTTCGGATGACTTTTTCCAGTTCTATTTTTTTCCCAGTTTCCATGATGTTACATTTTTAAGAGCTGAGAAATCCTCTATTCTGTAAATGTACCATATTTCTTTAATTTTTTTTTGGATTATCATAGATTTAATTTTTCTTTTTGTATTTTTTTTTACTTAAATTAGAAAATGCTAGTTTTACATATCAATCCCAGTTCCCTCTCCCTCCCCTCTTCCCCTGCTGCCCACTAACCCCCTATTCCACCCCCTTTCTGCTCCCCAGGGAGGGCGAGACCTTCCATAGGAGATCTTCAAAGTCTGTCATGTCATTTGGAGCTAGACATAGGCCTTCCACCATGTGTCTAGGCTGAGAGAGAATCCCTCTACATGGAGTGGGCTCCCAACATCCATTTGTATGCTAGGGATATCTTTATTCACTCTTATGCTGGAGAGCATTTGGGTTGTTCCTGGTTTCTGACTATTATGAGTAGAGTAGCGTCCTTGTGGTAGGATGAAATAACCTTTGGGTATATGCCCAAGAATGATACAACTGGATTTTGAGGTCACTCAATTCCCAACTTTCTGAGGACCCACCAGACTGATTTTCATAGTGGCTGCACAAATTTGTGCTCCTAGCAGCGATGGAGGAGTGTTTACCTTATTTCTCATCCTCACTGGCAGGAACTGTCACTTGTGATAGTGATCTTAGCCATTCTCACAGGTGTAAAATGGATTCGCAAAATAGCTTTGATTTGCATTTCCTTGATGGCCAAAGATGTGGTACATTTCTTTTAAGTGTTTCTCAGCCATTTGAGTTTCCTCTACTGAGAGGATCTATATGAAATGTGTATTATGATGGAATGCTTTTCAAGACACCTTGTTTTAAATAAGTCTCCCTGGCATAATTGATCAGAATTACATATATGTCAATAAGACATACTATTACCTCTGATAATATCAGAAACACAAAAAATCGAATTATTATATGCTTTCTCTTGCTTTTGTGTTCAATTTTTTTTATATTCTATTCTGAACATAATAGCCTGTGGGCAACTTAAAAATATATTTGTCATGACAAACCACTTATGATTTTTTTCCTTTTCCATTACCACTTACTGGGCATAAAAGGCAACGCTGAAAATGGCCAACACCGCTATAAACAGCACAGCTTTGCAGCTACTTCTGACCTCTTCCCTCGAAATCTTTGCCTTGGCTTCCTTTCATCATTCCTGCTGTTCTTGCTGCTGTTTTACAAATCTGCTAGCTCTGCTCCCGCCTAAAGAATTTGGGCACTTCCTGTATTTCTCTCTCCCTCTGAGACCCCTGGCATATTCTTTTCCTCTGAGGATCTTCACTTTGTCAACCAAGGTGTCTCCTTTACAAACTTGAATGTCAGCTTAATAGGGCAGGGTGATTGTCTCCTTGCTGCTATATCCTAGGCTCTCATAAAGCATCCGTTAAATGTGTGAGCTGACAGACAAGACAGCTATGTGAATAAATTAATGATCTCTATGCTCTGACTCCTTAAGCCTTTTCATCTCGTACATGGGCTTGAGGTTTTTCTTATTTTAATACTGTGATTTCAAATCATTTATAATGGAAAGGTGATAATACATTTTTCTATTGTTTCTCCTTATTCTTATATTTTAAAAATTCATTCTTGGAAAAGAAAAAACAGTTTTCTGACTCAGCAAGGAGTATGATGAATGTAAAACAATGGATGCTTGATAATAATGCAAAAAAAGAAATGTGGACATCAAATTATATGTACAAACATTCATTTCATGTTCCTTATACAAGTGTGTGTCCCAAAAACATACTGTACCATTTCAAGATGGTAGTCTACTAATGTATCATGCCCGAGAATTTGTTTCCATGGGAAAAGAATCTCATCCCAAGGATTACATGGATAGCACTGTCTCATTTTAACAAACGTCTGATAGATAAACTTAGACACTTTTCCTATAGCTTGCCATGTAGTGTCGAGAGATAAGAAAGTACTTCTCAGATATTTGACCTTGATAGTGGTCCCGTTTTCGGTGGTTTGAGGACATAGCACATTTTCGAAGAGTAATTTGGAGTAATTTTTACTCCATGGATTTTGACAGACTGAACCATGACTGCCTATCATTTTCCTTGTTTATTAACATTGATCCAATGATTATTTTTCTTCCTGAATTGGTTGAAAGTTGATGATCATCGCTCCCTTTCCTCAAAAGCTATCTCCTCCATTTCTTTCTTCAAAGTACACTGACCATTACTCCGAGTCATTCAAAAATGATAAGTATCGATAATTCTGACATCCAAGCTATGTTCTTCCAATTTTAACATTTCATTTCTTAGACTTACCTTACTTGCTCTGTTTGATAGGTTTCCCACCCTAGCAGCCTGATTGATCCTTTCACCTTTCCTCCACAAAATCAAAAGGACTGGGTTCTATAAAAATGGTATAGAAATTGTTCTTGCCACACATGCTTAACAGAGTGACTAATCTGTTTCCCCGAGATTCTATAAATTGAGCTAAGATTAATTGCGTTCTGAACAAGATTCTTCAGTATTTCACCCTTTCTATAAACCACAAAAGAGAAATAAATAGCTATCTTAGTTCTTTTAATGCTAAAAGAAGCATTTGTACATTTAACAGATTAACAGCCAGCAGCAAAATTCTTGTTAGAGGAATGGTAACTGCTGAGTCCCCTGTTTTATAGACTGGTGGAAAGTGTCTCCTCCTTGGTGACTGGGGATCAACTCCCCTCCATTTCAGTCTCTGCTTCTTGAAATATTTCCCATAGGAGAGGATTATTAAACTCTCATGCAAGAAGCAATGAAATTGAAAAGCTACATATAAGACACAGTGGTACAGTTAGTCTTTCATTTAACCCATTTAACTTCTGTAACCATAGGTCAGATACGTATTTACTTAATCACAGAAATACCTAATTATGACACTCTGCCTTTTGAAATTCCAAAGTTGGAAATCCATATACAAAGTGTGTTACGATAAATCTTTCCGCCACCTGCTTGAGTTCTGCCCGCCCAGTGGGTGTACAAAATAACACACAGAGACTTATATTAGGTACAAATGCTGCTTTGCCAATGACTAGGATTTTTTATAAATATATATATTTTATAAGACTTATTGGACACCAGTGACAAGTGTCCTGTCTTCCTGAGTTCACATGGTGACTCTGGAAGAAAAGAGAAGCAGCCCACTTCCTTCTTGCCCTTGTTTATATACGAGTCTCCCTGCTATGACACTTCCTGCCTGGATCACCACTTCTTTACTACATTTCCCAGAATCCTTCTTGACTCCTAGTCCCACCTAACTTGCTGCCTCATTGGCCAAACAGTATATTTATCATCCAATAAGACAAACATACACACGGAAGCACTTCCCCCATCAAAAGTGTATTGTGGTTTGTTTTTTTTTTATGGAGGTTGACTTAAGGATCTAGATATCCATAGTTGTCATTGGTGCAAATATCACAGACACTTGTGTAGCATGAGTTCTAATTGGTCTCAATAATAAAAATCCAGAGTCAGATACAGTGAATGTTTAAAGATCAGAGAGACAAAGGAGGGAGCCACAGCCAACTCTTAGCCCCCAGCTTCTCAGTTGAATAGGACCAATTTCCTATTGGTCCCATCCAGTCTGTGCAGATCTCCAGACCTCTATGGTTGACTGGCGGCTAGTACTGTCCTCTGATCTGCATGCAAGCTGCATTTGACAGAGCACAAGCAAAATATCATTACTCACTTGGTTTCTCTTCCAGTCTCAAAACAAGTCAAAAGAGAGAAAGGAAAGGATTTTTTTCCATGATGAAATTTATTCCCCTAAATATCTATGAAATACAATGGCCGTGTCTTAAAATGACAAGTTATATTTGAGGATGTTAAACTCTCTTGTCATATTCAACATTACACTGAAGCTCACAGGATATTGAGGTGTTTGTGGAAAGTTTCAGGAAGAAAGCTTGTTGCAGTACCCACTCTACTATTAAGTCAGCAAAAACATGACTGGAGAAATTAGATTGGTGCCAAAGCCACACACAGCTTACAAGTTCATTCCTGCAGAGGTGGCTGATGGTGAAATGTGACTTATACAAGTTGAGACTTTGGCAAGTCTTGCAATAATTCAGACTGCTGACCCAGTGAACCCTGAGCTCCTCACCAGAAATCCTAACAACCTTACAGAAGAGAACACATGACAACTAAAAATATTCTCACATTAATTACAATATGAGAAATTACTTCACGCCTCAGTGAGACCATATTTGCAATGTTTCACCCCCAATGAGAAAGAGATAATTTGGTACTGTACGATTGTCCTACAATAGTACCATGGTGCCCAAAATGTGACTATAAGCCATTACTTCTAATCTAATAATGTAAACAGCAATAAATTTAACCAAAGAATAGCATATTTCTTGCCAGCTTTACAACATTGTTTTTTTTTTATCCATTCTACATTTATTACCTCAAACACAGCAAATAAAATCTTTATAAATAGTGAGACTTACAATCTCAGACATGGCAACTATCCTATGGTTAATTCATATTAAGACACTGTAAACTACTTTTAAATATTCTGAAATCTATATGAAAGTAGAAGTGTTCAGGATTAAGTAATTTAAGTAAGAAGAATTATAGGAAAATAGAGAAGTTTAGGGGGAAAATATAGTAAGGTAGGCTCCAGTGGGTAATAACTCTAATGCAGAACAAGACTGATTAAGAAATATTATCCAATAAAATATTATTATGCCCAAATGGGAAAATACAATTAGAGTAATAGAAACAGAATAACTACAAACTGAAAGTGATTGTAAGACTCTTTATAGAAATGAAGAAATATTTATAACTAGCAGTAGTGATTTGGGGTTCATTTCATGTTGCCCCTTGCTTCCTAGCTCTAACCATATTTTTGAAGAAGAGAAACCTGTCTTCAAATCTGGTTAGCAAATTGTAAGAGAACATTATCCTTTCAGACATTGCACACAGAGAAAAAATGCAGAGCCTTTATCCAGTAGCTGAGGGAAGCAGAAGCAGAAACCCACAGCTAAACACTGAGCTGAACTCCTGGAATCCAGTTGCAGAGAGGGAGGAGTGATGAACAAAGGGGTCAACACCAGGCTGGAGAAAACCACAGAAACAGCTGACCTGTACAAGGGGGTCATTCATGGTCCCCAGACTGATAGCTGGGAAACCAGCATAGGACTCACCCACACCCCCTGAATGTGGGTGTCAGTTAGGAGGACTGGGGCCTCTGGCAGTGGATCAGTATTTATCTTTAGTATACTAATGGACTTCAGGAGCCCATTTCACACAGAGGGATACTCTCTCAGCCTAGACACATGGGGAGGTTCTAGGCCCTGCTCCCACTGATATACAGACTTTGAAGATCTCCTATGGAAGGCTTAAGCCTCCCTAGGGAGCAAAAGGTGAAGGGATAGGGGGTCCGTCGGTGGGGGGCAGGGGAGGAGGGGAGGGAGAGGGAACTGGGATTGACATGTAAAACAAGCTTGTTTCAAATTTAAATTTGGAAAAAGAAAAGGAAAGGAAAAAAAAAAAAGACTATTCCCAGGGAATGGATTTTCTGTAAGTTATTTCTCTTTAATCCCCCCCCCCCCACACACACACTTTCTTTCCTTTATGCCCTAAAAATTGTATAGAATAGTTGTGGTAGATATGGCCACTATTGTGTTCTACAAGGAAACACTTTTACCTCATATTGTAGAGAGGAACTGGCATGCCCATATTATAACTGACTCAGAACATACATGGTTAATGCTGTGCTTAGAGTTCGATCCACCATCCACCCCTACCCCAGATTGGCACCTTCATAGAGGCTCGCTAGGTTCAGCCTTTTCATGGGTAGAAAGAATGGCTTATTAGGGATCAAACTGACAAGGCTATTTTCAGGGGTGGGTGGCAGAGGGAAGAACAAAATGGCAGGAAAGCAAGCAGATTTTACCTGACAGTCTACAGGGTGTGGTCTTTGATCTGGAACTAGAGGCACTTTCCTAACATAGTTCACCTTTGGGGCAGAGGAAGCTAGGTTCCTGGTGGCTGAAGAGAGGCTCCCAGTGAAGAGAAACCTGTCATGTGCCTCCATTTACCCAAAACAGTCCTTCTGTTTACCTGAACAAAGTTTGTCTGCTTAGGACATTTTGGACTTAATGGAGAAGTGATTAAAAATGAATATATAGGGGTGTGTGTGTGTGTGTGTGTGTGTGTGTGTGTGTGTGTGTGTGTGTGTGTGTGTATGTAACTACTGCAAATGTTTATGAAATCAGGGGATTAGTTTGAAAACACACAGTTCATACTTATTCAGTCCTTGTTTGTCACTTAAACAGGTCTATGTAGAACATTCTGGTTTGTGAAGAAAAGACAATTTTTGTTGTCAAGAAATTCAGTCAGCTAAGTAAGACTTGAGGCAGAACTTGAATAGGTGAAAATCATGAGTTCTGTGTGATCTTAACTCTAATGTATTAAGTGCTCAATTTTAAACATCTTGGAGGAGGTATTTTAGGTGCCCTGTGCCTGTTAATTGGTTTTACCCAAATGAAAAGTAAACTTTCTCCTATCTTCATAGTAACTGGGGGGAGGAAGTGGCTTCTTGAAATCACATCTCCAAGGGATGTCCCTTGCCCTGGAAAGAGACCACTTTAAGCTGGTGCAAAACTTCAGAAAAAATTTGCATCCCAAAAGGCAGAGAAAGAAATTTACACTTACAAATATTCTAATGTAAATGCCTAAGGTCAAGAGCGGGCTTCTAGGCCCAAAGAAACATTGTCAGCAGTTTACTCAAGCTGAGGGAAATGTCAGTGCAGTCTTGGTCCCCTCCCTACCACTTCCTGCATGAAAGCCTCCCAGGAATCAAACACTGTTGTATATTGGGATTTCGATTAGGATGCCTAATAGTTGTATCAGGCTTGCTGTCTTCCTTTTAGAAGACCATGGCCTTTTATTTGCACCTGAAGCCCAGATCTGGAGCATCCAGCTACTAAACATGCCTCAGTGTCTGCTATCACGAAAATACTCAAAGTGATTTGTTGAAGGACAGAGAGCATGTGCTGAGGGTAGGGACAGGCTGAGAACCATGTCACCCTGGTACAACTATAGGACAGAAAGGAATTGTCTCCATAGGTTTCTCTCTGACTTCTGTCTTCTATCCTTCGTGGACACTTAAACAAATCATGCAATAAAAACGAGATCTCCTAGGTACTACTTACTTATTTATTTATCATTTGTGCTCATTTCAGTATGTGTGTTAAGTTTCTGAGGCACCTTAGGGAGACTTGAGTCAGGAAAGAGACCATAGTTAGATCTTAGCAGAAAAGAACATTTATTTCAAACAACAAGGGGCAGACACTCTCCCTAGGGAAAGGGGTATCTGCAAGGAGAAAAGGAAACACTCAGAGTTTGTTGGCTTAGGGTGGCAGCGTCATGGAAGTTAAATACACTTTCAGGGAGCAACTTGACAGTCTGCAATCTCTAACTCCTGGAAAAATTTGTGTGTACACCCTTGTTTTATCTTTGGAAACTGTCTGGCCTGCACAGGATGTGGGGAGTGGCTGAGCCAGGTAACTCACTGAGAGGGAAGATGAGAGGGATTTTGGCATAGTGGGAAGATGCCCACATGCCTGCAGGAATGCAAAGTTTCTTGGCTGAGGTCAAGCAGAGTTTATTCAAGGCTTAGTCCCTTGCTATGTGTGGACCGATATTATCGATCTTCAAAACTGAGGATAAGAACCAGAGAATACACTGTGTCCTGCACTGCTGCTCCACATTGTATGAAATCACGTCTCAGGGTGTGTGCCTGGTGCCAAGAGGCCCAGTGATGGAAAGCAACACATTGATCCACTCAAGAACAAATGCTAAGGAAGAACGAGAACACCTTGTTTGCACAAGTCAACTGCAACCATTCCTCCAGCACAGACTCATGATGATTAACGTTTTGCAGCAAATAATCGTATTTTGATCAATTGAGTCAAGAAACACGTGGATCCACAGCTGTACTAACAACTAATACCAACAAAATTGACATCATGTGTGAACTGATGTCACTTCTATAAATTATGACTCTGAGAGCCAAAGTTACATCTTAAGTTTTAAGTACTATGCCTTAGAGATCCAGGAAACAAAAATGCCTCTGATCTGTCAGAGAGGAGGACTAAATGGCTGTGGGGTTGGGTGGGACAGAAACTTCTGTCTATACCGATCTGCAAGCCCCTTGCCCAAGGACAGATAGTTCCTGAAATGCTGGAGGATAGTGTTTATGGAAGCCCACAAGTCACATGTCCTCATGCCCATCAACAAGTTTGTTTGATTTGACTTATCAGCTCCAGATGTGCTTGGTCACATTGGACTGGGCGGTACATAGACAGGAAATAGAACCTATGCTAGCCCCTGATTGGACCTTATGAGAAATATAATGCGTTATGGCTTTTCCTTCTTAAGCCCTTGCCATATTTGATTCTGGGGCATTTCCTGGGAACGGGAGTATGTATCTGGACAAAACCCATCCACCTGGCCAGTGTTTAATTAAAGCTTGCTTCTATTTGGGCTTTGATCTGTGCTAGTGGTCTTATACCTGATCAATGGGATTAACATGACCTAGTGGAAAGAGGAATTCATGATGCTTCTATTGTAGCATCCGAAAAACCAGACCTGTGAACATGCTGAACATCCCAAAGCAATGAGCGATAGATAGGAATCATTTAAGAGAAAGGACACCTCATGGTGGCATGCTACAGCAGCCATCTGTTCATCTTCAGATGACACAGTGTTTGTGAGCTGGGATTACCAAGTGAGAGATACCTAATTTTGGTTGTGTTACCATAGCTCAGCTCTTCTCTGGTTAATGAGACACATTCAAATTACCCTCCATTCAACCCCCAATTTGTACCTTGTAGAAATGCTGAATGAGAGGGTTCATTTTAATTATTAACTTACAGTACAGGGGAAATGCGAAAAACACTCTCCTGCCACTATGAAGGGTACTGCCAGTGTGGTTTGACTAAGGAGTAAACCCCACCTTGCATACAGGCAGGGCCATCTCATAAACCAGATAATAAATATCTGAGAAGTAGAAAGATACCCCCTTTCTCTGCCTCCTGTCTGCCATAATAGGAACTGTTCAGCTTGAGTGTTCTCCATCATTCCTACCTGATGGAGTGAAACTGAGATCCAAAATAAATAACTAACCCTTGGGACGATTTAGTAACCAATACAAAGTATAAAAAAAAATTTTATGTTTCACTGACTGAAAATGTCAGAGTATTTATTCGGATTCAAAAAAATCATAAAGCTCAATTCTAGGCACACACATTTTTTTTTGAAGTTTATAATAATTTTTAAAAACTCTAGCCTCCTATTCTCTTGTTTTTAAATATTTCTATGAAATAATTAGAATTTAAAACTCCTTGAAGTGTTCTGTTGTGAATATTGCTGACAGCAGGAATTCTGTGTCTTACTAATTAGAATAAGTTTTTATCACTACTTTTCTACACAGTTGAATATATTACTTTTAAAACTCTGTATTGTCATATTTTCATGTTGAATGGTCTATTTCTCCTTACAGTAGTTCAACAGAAGAAAAAACTCTTTATGCAAAAAAATTGTTTATATACCCAATAGCTTAAATGAAAGCAAAACGAGGTCAATGTTATTGAATGGACTATTTCTAGACTTAAAAAAGAAAAAACTATTCATGATGAATATATAGAAGTTTTTGAAACACAAAAGTGCAGGTTAAGACTTTTAGAAATAGAAAAGTTCCTGAAGTCAAAGTAAATGCTGCTTTCGGCTATAGGATTTTACTATGTAGCCATGGTAAGGGTATGCCTTTGGAATTCTTTTCTTTTTTTCAGGTTGTGTTTTGAATTTAACTTACTAATGGAAATAACTTCTGCTGTTTTGGAGATAGCTGGGAACTCTAGGATCAATGGTTCATAGGGAGGTGTCTTAGTTTCCTATTGCTCTAGTAAGACACCAAATCATGGCAATTTGTAGATAAAAGAGATTTATCTGGAGGTCCAAGTTCTAGGTTATAGTCTATGGGCGTCACAGCAGGAAGCATGGCAGTAACTGAAAACTTAAATCCTTTTCCTTAAGCATGAGTCAGAGGGAGTTTACAGGTAATAATATCGGGAATTGCAACTTCAAAACCAGCCACCAGTAACACTCTTTCTCCATGAAACTCACACCTCCTCATCCTTCTAAAACACTTCTACCAACTGTGCATTAAGTATTCAAACACACTGGCCTGTGGGAGCCATTCTCATTCAAACCATTCTCCTGTCTTCTACTGTGGTTTTCATTTAATTACCTGTTTTCTGGGCATGGCATCATTAAACTCTGTAAGGGAATGCCTTTGGAATTCTTTTATTGTTTTAAGTTGTGTTTTGAATTGAACATACTAATGGGTTTCCATGAAGACTTTTGATTGAAAAATAAATCTCAAAAGTCTGGAAAACCTCCTCATTGCTGCCTATATTCATAGTACCGGAAGGTACTATGCAGGCTTCTGGGAGCCAAAAAATGGACACATACAGTGCTGGGCCCTTCCTGCCACAATATCAACCTACCAGACATGATATGTCTCTTGGTGTAACCATGGCATGACGATTGTGGTATAACTTACCACTTTTGGATTTGATTTGAGGCATACTTTGAAGGAAGGCATTTTAAGATTACCACTACAATCTTATCCAAAGTCTGTCACTTGAGGGTAGAGGAATGTGGTAATTTGAAGGTAATTGGCCCCATTAGCCTAGAGGGAGTGGCACTATTAGTAGGTGTGGCTTTGTTGGAGAAAGCACGTCACTGTAGCAGGAGGCTTTGAAGTCTCATACATGTTCAAGCCACACCCAGTGTCTCAGACCACTTCTTGTTGCCTATGGGTCAAGACGTAAGAATTCTCACCTTCATCTCCAGAACCCAATTTGTCTGCATGCTGTTTGTTTCCTGCCATGATGATAATAGACTAAACCTCTGAACTAAAAGAGAGCCACTCAGAGGAAATGTTGTGCTTTATAAGGGTTGCCGTGGTGGGCACGGTGTCTCTTCACAGCAATCGAAACCCTAACTAGGATAGGGGAGGTCAGAGGTTCTAGCGTAGAACCAGCTATTTTTATATTTTAAAATGATCAATGTATTTAAATTATCTTCTAAACACTTTTGCTTATACCCATAGACCTGGGCAGCTCCCATTTTGGTCAGAGAGACTTCTTTTAATGGAGAGAAGCATAACTGGCCAAAGTGATGCTGCCCAGAGATTTGGAGTTGATGTCTCAATAGGCCATCTATATCACCCATCAATAACCAGGATTCAGTGAACACCTCAGAAGAGGTGGTAAAAAAGACTATAAGAGCCACAGGGTGTGGCTGGGGGTTATGAAACGCTAGCTAACACATGGATATGACATGCCCATTGCAAGCATGAACCCCTGGCAGCTGTCTCCTGTATAAGACACATTAAAGGCCAGCTGAAATCTTTGCTTAGATGGGAAAAGTGATTTTTACGTTTGACCCCATGCTGTGAGGCTATTGCCAGTAAATAGCTGTTGGAGGAGAGCTACTCATTCTTTTCTAGAGGATTTAAGCACTGGTAAGCTTGCCATGCTCTAGTAGATGACCACACACCCATGTATATAAGGATAGCACTAACTGATTATTAGCAGTGTGGTGGTTTGAATGAGATTGGCCCCTATGGGCTCACAGAGTGTTTTATTCCCAGTTGGTGGACTGTTTAAGAAGGAATAAGAAGTGTGGATTTGGTGGAGAAGGCGTGTCATTGCTGGAGGAGGTACCTTATTCAGAGGAAGTGCATCACTGGGGGTGATACTAACATTTCAAAAGCTCACACCAGTCCAAGTCGAGCTCTCTAGCCTGCTGCCTTTGATCAAATGTAAGCTTTCAGCTACTTCTCCATCTCCACGCCCATGCTGACACTATGATAATCATGGGCTGTCTTGGACACTGTTCTTTTGCTGTGAAGAGACACCACGACCAGTGAAACTCATAAAGGAAAGCCTTTAATTGGGGTTGCCTTACATTTTCAGAGGTTTCGTCCATTATCATCACAGCGGGGCCATCGCAGCACAAAGACAGACAAGATGCTGGAGAGGCGACTGAGAGATCTAAATCTGGAACTGCAGGAAGCAGCAAAAGAAGGAAACACTAGGCATGGGGTTGGGCTTTAGAAACGTCACCTTCCTCCTACAGTGACACACTTCCTCCTACAAAGCCACACCTACCCCCAATGAGGCCACACCCACTTCAACAAGGCCACACCTCCGAGTCCTTTCAAATTGAGCCACTCTGCAAGCATTCATATATGAGTTATAGGGAACATTCCTATTCAAACCACTACATAAAACTAATCCTCTGAATCTGTAAGAAAGCTCCCAACTGAATGCCTCCTTCTGTAATCTTAGTCTTGCTTCATAGCAATGGAACAATGACTAACACTAGTGGGTTATCACAAACACAAAAAAGATATGGGGTTGTGAGTGATATGTGTTGTAAATCTTTGAGAAGAGTTGGAAGAAATGAAGGGCAGATATGATCATATTTCATGCAGGTATATATGGTGTTTTGAAACACAAAGAAAACAAATTTTAAGTGAAATTGAACATTTGTAAATAAATCACAGACCAATCCAGTAGTAGATGTAATGTTTCAACGAGTCCTCTGATGTTAGAAATAAGATATATCTTCTTCAGTTATGATGCATAATGAAGTATATATGTACATGAAAGTAAAACACTCACATACATAAAATAATAATAAATGAATATACACCAGGGATACTGAGAGACAGAAAGCAGCCTTGTTCCATGGTTTCTTGCCTTATTCCCATTTGAATCTCTGGCCTGACTTATTTAAATGATGGATTGTGACCGAAACTGTAAGCTTTGGGTCAGAGTGTTTTATCACTGCAACAGAAAATCGAACTACATCAGTGGGTATTCCCTTCCCAATTAACCTAATCTAGGTAATCCTGCTCAGGCATGCCCAGGAGTCTGTCTCCTAGATGAGTCTATATCCTCATAAATTGGCAATCAATATTAAGTACTACATGATTATTTTGAAAATGATCACAAATAGCATCAAATGTGTAATATTGTGTCAATATGGTAGCTATACACAACATACATCTTGAGGAAGCTGAGATAGTGACTATAAAATAAAATAGAATCATCAAAAGATAGATAGCATTGGAGTCAAGCTATCTCTTACTGAAAGCCTGAATTGGTTATACTTCTAGATATTTGTTTCTCTGTTGCAAACCACCTTGAATCAATGTATCTTTTACTGAGTTTTATGATCCTTATATATAAACTACAGTGTGTAACTCACTGAAATCTCTGCTATGTTGCATGTGATTATTTCACATGTAAGATCTAAATAGGCAAAAATTATAATTTATAAAATATCTACTAATTGTCGACCAGAAGTGTAGAAAAAAATTTAGAAAGCTAATACATGAAAACCAAGATTTTTCAGTTTCTGTAGTCTCTTAGTGTAAATTTATCATGGATTATAACAATCTATATGTCACCAAATTCTTTCAGTTTGAAAATATATGTCACTGAGGGAATGTTCCCTTTTGCATTAGCTCATTCTCCTTGGTGTGTTGAAAGATATTTGTAGCATGAATGTATTTTGGGACACAGAATATGTGAGTAATACTTATCATATTTACATTTACAAATCCTCACATGGCACATATTTACAATTAAATTAATAATTTGTGAGATAGCAAACAAAATAGAAGAAATGTGGGTTTGTTGGTTTGTTTTGTTTTGTTTTAACCTTCCTGCATTTCTTATTTCTTTTTCCCTGCTATAGTCCACATTTGTCTGGATAGAGATTAAGAAGAATTTATGGCTTGGGGAAGAGAGATTGGATGGCCTTTCCCTCTACCACCAGATTGAAGACTTATTTTTCCTCCAGAGAGATAGGATTCCTCAATACTACCCTCAAGGCCACCTGAGTTCCATGTTGGGCTAGACCCAGAACAAAAACATACATTTCATACCTTGTTTTTCTCAACCATGTTTCCCTTCAAGAATTTCAGAGTGTCTTGTTTGGGGACATTACACTAGTCCTTTCCATCTCCAAGAGTACTACTGGGCAAACTAAACTTAATATAAATGTCATGTGAAACATGGGTCCTTTGTCTCAGACACAGAGTGTGTTTTGAACAAATGTAAAGATTTCTCACAGAAAAGCAGCACAGTGTAGTGCACCGAGTGTCTCTCTGTGCCCTTGAGCATAGTTAATTTTGGGGGGAATGGCTTGAATAGATCTATTTTTTGTTTGTTTGTTTGGGGGGAATGGCTTGAATAGATCTGTTTTTTGTTTGTTTGTTTGTTTTTCTGGGAAATGGTTGAGATTTCCATAATGGTTATGTGCCTTGTCATTTAAGGATCTAAAAGGTACCTAGGCTTTGGTGGAGATTTTACTCCACAGATATAACCCATGTACTGCAATCCTATAAAGTGAAGCTTGGGGTCTGTTCTCTGTCAAATTTGTTGACAACATGATGGGTGCCCCTCTGCTGCTAGCAGTTACTCGTCTTTGTCTGCCTACTGCGTATTATTTTACCTGCTATGGCCGCACTGTTATCTATCTCCTAAACCCAGGGTGGGCATCACATAAAAGAAAACTAGCCATTTGAAAGTGAACATATCAAGGACGTTTGGAATATTTACAATATAGTTAATCATCACCCGTGTCATTACAAAATGTTCCCTTTGGACTCTAGATTGCAAACAATTCTTCCATTTAATATTCCTGTTCTTTTTTTCCTATACTAGCAAAATTGTTAAGATTAAAATCAGGGTCCCTGGACCGGTTTCTTTTTCTCTACAATCGACATTGTATTTACAGCACAATGGAATAATATACTTAGACCACCTGGCAAAATGCCTTGAATAATACAACCTGAGCAAAGGCACTAATTCCAACACTGTACCCATGCATGTACACTGATTATTTTATATCAAACATAATAGGCTTTTATTTTCAATCTACTAATTTGCCAGGCCTTACTAAGAACACCATATTGCCTACAGGCAGGCAGGCACGCTCACACACACACACACACACACACACACACACACACACACACACACACACACACTTGGTACTTTATGTAATTTATCTTTCAAGTTTCTCTGAAGGACAAAAGATGGTCATAGACGGTAGAAAAGCAGTAGAAAAAAAGGATGTGGTATTTCTCAACACACACAGGAAAGTTCAAGGCCACAGCATGAGCAGCTAGCGCATTAGAGGCCATGCTGCAACCCGCCTCCTGCTCAGCACAGTGCTCTTTCCGCTTGGCTACCCTACTTTAAATGAGGTCCCAGACAAAAGCATCTCGAAAATATGAAAGAATGCTAAGGAAGGAGACTCCTGGTGGGGAAAGTAAAATTTCCTAAAGGACAGGCTGAGACGTTAGAAAGTCACTTTCCGAAATCAGCCCGCCCAGCAGGGCGGCTTTTCAGCCCTTCCATTTACTTATAAAATGAAGGCTGGACAAGCAGAGTGATTAGAAGTGACCAGGGAGTGGGAGCGCGCTGTAAACAATAGGACCCTGAAAACCAGGCTTCCGATGAGGGAACTCATTGAAAAGATGCCAGGGAACCAATCTGTTCTCAAGGCCAAACTCTGAAAAAGTCCAGTAACTTTCACTGGAAATAAATTACAAATATAGGTAGTGAGTGTATCCGTGCCTATGGTCAGTCATGAAAAACAATCTATTTGCAACCTCGTGGGAGAAGCTGAGGGCAAAACAAAACAAAAAAACAAACAAAAAGACAAAAATAAAACCTTCACTGTTCCCACTGTCATACATTTTTTATTAATTCTTTTATTCTTTGATATTATAATATAATTACCTCACTGCTCCCTTCCTTTTCTCCTTGGGATCCCTCCCATATAGTGCCCCCTCCCCTGCCCTCCTGTCTAGCATGCTGTAAGACAAAGATTAATGGCCAGTTTGTTCCTAGAGATATCCTGCCATTACCTTTTACCTTGTGGCTCGTTTCCTTGTAACGACAGAGACAGGCAGGTGTTCTATACGGTTAACAAGTGAGAAAACACAGTGAGGCCAACAATCTATTTTTTTTTCTTTTTTGGTTTTTTAAGACAGGGTTTCTCTGTGGTTTTCGAGGCTGTCCTGGAACTAGCTCTTGTAGATCCTCCTGCCTCTGCCTCCCGAGTGCTGGGATGAAAGGCGTGCACCACCAACGCCCGGCACAAAAGATTTTATGAATTAGGGAAATGCATACCTAAAGCCTCTTGTCCTTAGGAGTGCCCTCATTACTCTTTTGCCTGCTTCTCTCATTTTGATAACTTCTCAGCACTAATATGTGTTTGGAAATTGGCAAAGGGTCCGATGTCCAGTAACAAAGAGATGGACACATCGCCATACTGAGTGACAGGGTTCACTAACAGGAACTTCCTTTCTTAGTGAAATCACTATCTTCTACTGCTTTGTCCAGAACTGCTCTATGACGTGTGTCCTCCTTGACACACAGTTTTGACCAGTTTAAAGAAGAGCGTTTTATTTTACACAATTAGAAGCTGGTATGTGGAACACATGGTCTTTCCACTATTACCCTAGAGTTTATGGATCTACATCATTGAGTAGTGCTTTAAGCAAGGGGAGAATTTTCCCTCAGCATTTACAGTCACTTGGCATATTTCTGCAGTTAACTGTAGAACGCTTGAGTGAAAATTGCTGAAAAGCAACTCTACGAGAATCCTTTAAACAATGGAGTATTGTACGGCTGCATTTTATGAGAAGAGATAACAATGACAGCTCAGGAATATCTCTACAAAGGAATCTGTAATTAAATCTAAACTCCTTGTTCAGTACTCTTAGTAAAGACATTTTATTTTTTATTGCTTTGGGTTCTATCAAGAACATTTAATCCTTTTCAACAATAGAACTGAGGAAATGTTTAAATATTACATTCTGTTTAAACTATCAATTATTGTATTATATATTACCCACATATATCATATTTATTTGGTATTAAAGTAATTTCTTTGAGAAGTGTGTTTATGGAGACACAAGAATTACTTTTATAGTCAACACATTTTCCTAAGCTTATGTAACCCTTTCTTCTAGCAACCAAATGCAGGTGTAATAGATTAAAGTCTCTTTATTTAAGAAAACACCAGGGCAAAATGCAGGCCAGAGCGAGGTTACAGGAACCCAGCAAGCTCGGCTAGAACAAAAGGGCTCGGGTCTCCATGAACCGTCTTTAAGAAGCCTCCCTTATGTCACCTTGGCTTTCCTACACCACACCCTTATGGGCGAGTCCCGGGTCCACCTGGTGCCTGTCCCAGGGAGCGGCTAGGGTGTCTCCCTACACAGGAGCTAAACTAAAGCTGAAAAAAGAAAACAATATCTTTCAGTATATTTACAGGCCATGTGAAATTGAGTGCCAACTTATATTTGTACATGAAAACAGAGATACAATTTATATTCTACAGACTGAGCAGGTTGTACTTATGTATTCAAGATTGCACAGTCACTCAACAATTAACATAAAAGTAGGTAATGATTTGAAAGAGCAAAGAGGGCAATATGGGAGAATTTGGAGGGAAGAAAGGAAAAAGCAAGTGATTATGCTATAATCTCAAAAAATAAATCTTTTTGAAAAAATAAAAAACAATAATTTATTGCTACAATTTCAATCGCTAACTTTATACATTCGTTTTTTTATTTCCCTTTGGTTTGAGAAAATAGAATAATGCCACATAGGTCTCCTTCCCAGGCTCAGGGAACATTGCCGAAGAGAGCTTTGTATACCAAAGGCAATGAGGGACGACAGCATGACAAGACACAACAAGAGAACCACTGCATATACAAACCACAGCTCACACTGGACACAAAGGCTTGAAATGCATCCAAACTTTACAAAGAACTTTAGAACCTGAAACCTATATTCTTTAAAGTATGAGGTAAGGCACTGTTATGTGTGATAAGTGAGACACTTTTGACAGTTTCTTTAAAATGTAAACAGTGTAACTTGTCTTTGGGTGAGGGTGGGTTACAGAAGGACTTTCATTTTATCATTATCTGTTTCTTACTCTGAGAATGTGAAAGTCAACTGGAAACAACACAGAATCACCTGGAAGAGAGCCTCAAGTGGGAAAGTTTCTGTATCAGATGGGCAGGTGGTAATTTCCTTGATTGTTGATTAATGAACACCCAGCCTACTATGGGTGACACCATGCCCCATGCTTTTTAAGAATGGATAGAGTACACAGGGATCTGTGCATTTCTCTCTTCTCTGACTGTGAATGTTATGTTATCAGTTTCTCCCCTGATTTCCCTACAGGGATGGACTGTTCCCTAGGATTATCTGCACACAACCCTTTCTTCTTCATGCTTCTCTGCTTCAGGTTTGATTTTTTGTTTGTTTGTTTTTTTGGTTTTTTTGGTTTGTTTGTTTTTGATCACAGAAATGGCAGAAATGAATTTACTAATGCCAAGGTCCCAGAAGACACTGTTTAGCTCTCGTCTCCTCTCATCTCCTGCTCTTTTTTTCCCCTGCTCTCCATCCTAAGATGTTTCCTTAGCATTGGGGGAAAACTAAGATAGAGATACGTTTGTGTCTCTAGCACCACTTAATTCTGTACAGACGGTTCTCTATTTTTTTGAAAATTTCACATATGATAACACCATTTAAATAATTTCTAACTCTCCCACCCTATCCCTCCATTCCCTCTCAAAGACATTTTTCATTATTTTGGCAGGGAAGGTTCAACCAAATCTTTTAATGCACCATAGAATATGTTGTACTTGATGTTTTCATCAGAAAGGGAAATACAGACTTTTTATTAATTTTGCCTAAACTACCATGAAGAATTAAGATCACTGTCTATAAATGAAACTTAGAGGTTCATTTGCTTAAGATAGCTAGGTAATCCAGGAAAATTGCTTTTAAAGCACAAGTAATAGAGATCACTGATTCAATTTTCATGTCTTATCAGAGGCTGCACATGCCTAACTGTACTTTGTCCCAGTTAACTGCATCATTCTTTGATCTTAAATTTCAGTAATGACAGTAAAACCGCAACATATTCACTTCTTTGAGACATGTTTGGAGACAGTTTCAGTAAAATGAAAATGGGAGTAGGTTTCTCATTTAAAACAGTAATATGAAGCAGGGCGTGGTAGCACACGCCTTTAATCCCAGTACTCAGGAGGCAGAGGCAGGCGGATCTCTGTGAGTTCGAAGCCAGCCTGGTCTACAAAGCTACACAGAGAAAGAAAACAAAACACAAACAAAAACCAAAACCAAACAAACCAGTAATATGTTACTTAGAGTAGTTATTATTTCATTCTAAGCAATATTTTTACATGTAGTATATTTAGAGCCTTGATTTCGAAGAAGAAAATTCTGATAAGGTTTTGTTATACTATACTTAATTCCCATAAATGGTACAATTCATAGGGAATGAATTTGAAAAAGAGCAAGTGGAAGTATTAAGTAGTAGTTTTCACTAAGAAACTTTAAACAAAAACCGAATTAACAGTTCATTGGTATGTGGATCAGACAAAGCCTGTATTGACTTATGAGGAAATCAGTTTGTCATTTATGGAAATTGAAAAATTAAATCAGAAAAATTCTTCCAAATACTCAATTATATTTACTATGAGGGGCCACCTTACCTTTTTTGTTTTGTTTTGTTTTGTTTTTTGAGACAGGGTTTCTCTCTGTATTGCTTTGGAGATCCCTCTGTAGATCAGGCTAGCCTCGAACTCACAGAGATTCACCTGCGTCTGCCTCCCAAGTGCCGGTCACATTACCTCTTTAGGTATAGTGACTGATATTTGATGACCACTGACTGTGCATAAGGTGTTAAGTCTTCTTCCTGGGGAACCATGAGACAAACATCCATTCATCACACAACAGAAAGCTATCTGCTGAACCAATGAGTGTGCTGGGGTTACTTAGAGAAGTGACAGTGAGGGATTAATCTTATCAACAGAGACATTGTCAACAGAGTGTCATCAGATCACTCACTCCCAACCAGGGTGACAACTTATAAAAGCTGTAACTCTAGAGTTCTCTGTTGCAATTGCAGACAAGTAGGCCAGTTGGAGATCCTGTACCCCAGTTGTTTACTGCTCTCACAGTTTTGGGGAGAATTAATATGAATGATGATGATACAAGGATTTTCTGATGCTGAGGATCACCTCACCTATTTACACTCAGAAGAAATAAAAAATAGGTGGCAATGATGATTGGAATAACCGGGCCTCATTCTATGTTCAAATCCTTATGATTATTTTTAGAAATATTATCTTTGATCTTTTGTACCATTTGTATTATTTATTTCTCTTTGCTGTGTTAGAAAACCAATCAATGACTGAGGCAATTTATCAAATAGCTTGTTTGATCTTATGGTTTCAGAGGAATAAAAGTTTATTGTGGTGGGAAATTTATTCCCATAGTAGGTAGAAGGAGGAGAAACTAAGAGCTCATATCTGGAACTACAAGCATGAAGCAGAGAGAGCAACTTAAAATGGATTGTGTTTTTAATCTTTCTAAACCTTCCTCCAGTGGCACACTCCCTCCAACAAGGCCACAGCTCACAAACCTTTCCAAGCAGAACCATAAGAGGATCCTTGTGTTCAAGTACTTGAGTCATTGGGGGATGCGCTTTTCAAATCCACTTCATGGAACTAAGTGTTCTTTTGTATGCTGTCTCTTTTCTCATCCAAGGTTTTTTTCAGTGTCCTTTATGAATTATTTCTTGAGGGCTTGGGTAATCACCACGTAATTTCCCACCTTTATAAAGTCCATAAGAAATGAACATGATTTTGTCTCTTAGAGAATATATGTATTTAAATGCTGCATGTATACATTTAATAATTTTAAGGGGATTCTAATAGTTCATCTTTTGGCTACTGACAAGTACAGGTATAGCCACATAATTTGTATTTTTGATCTTAAGATATAAAACAGAAAAAAAACACATTCATAAATGACAGGGGCATATCTCTAAAGCTTAATATATCTAGCACATAAATGAAGTTATTTTTTATATCAACTTCTGCCTCTCACTAAACATCCACTGCTGATTCTGTTTTAGTCATAAGTCATATTTTCCAATCACCATTGAGTATCTTTCAAAGCACTGATGTCATTATACACAAATTATATTTTCCACAAAACATCATGATTTAGAAAGAGACCTTTTAAAACTTTCTCATTACCTTCAATTATTTTAACATACATTTATTGAAAATAATTTTTTCATAGTGTATATTCTGATCATGGTTTCCTCTGCCCTAACTCCACCTGAACATCCCCAATTGAGACGACATAGTCTTATCCTTTACCACCTGGCAGATATTTGCATTTCATTTTGTAGTACTGTTAGTGGTACTAACTTATAGGGGAAATAAGATTTTCATATTTTGACAAAGTTCATTTTGAATTTTATCATTATATCAATGATAAGATCAAATAATACTCCCACTTGGTTAAGACTAGGTTTTATGAATCAACTATTTTCATGAGCAAATT
Source organism: Cricetulus griseus (assembly GCF_003668045.3). Classification (NCBI taxonomy): domain Eukaryota; kingdom Metazoa; phylum Chordata; class Mammalia; order Rodentia; family Cricetidae; genus Cricetulus; species Cricetulus griseus. Next base: position 7,619,422 of record NC_048603.1, on the reverse strand, counting down.
ATGACCTCACACATAATATAATGATTTCACAATAAGAATGATAGTGAAACAAATTTTCCAAAAATATATCTACAGTATTAACGTGGAAAAAATAAAGCAAATTGATAGAAGCAAAAAATTTTCCATTTTGCCTTTAAATCCTTATAAACTAATTATTACTCTATTAAAAAATTCCACTTGAGGTTAAATGCACATTTTGGAGATGAACGCATTTCATGCACTTATTTGATGAGCATGTATTTTTTTGAAGTATGATATCTACTGTTCAAGTAACAGAGGCAATCTTCATTTGAACAAAGTTATTGCATCTTTTACAAATGTAAAGAGATTTTTAATGGTTTTATTCTTTAGTTGTTTTTGAGATTGTGTTTTGATGACAACACGACCTCCTTCTATTTCCTCATTCTTCACCCTTCTAATGCCCCTCTTCAATACCTTGCACGTTCATGGCCTCTTTTCCCACCAATTTCCAACCATTTTAAATGTAAAGTGAGGTTTGGGGCACTGTTACAGAAGAATTCACAAAAGAACAAAATGGGAGGAGAAACAGTCCTCTTTGGAGTCGATGATGAGGGTGAGGAAAGGAGAAAACTGCAAGACACGGGCGGTGTGTGTGTGTTCATGTGTGCTTGTGGACTTGTCAAATTTCACAAGTATGTGTTCATGTGTATTTGTGGACTTGTCAAATTTCACAAGTGTGTGTTCATGTGTGCTTGTGGACTTGTCAAATTTCACAAGGATGTTATTAACATAGATTGGACATTGAAGTAGAAGACAAACTGAAAATAAAGAATGTCTTAAATTTCCGTCTGAGCTTACATTTTGCTGAAAAACTTAAGAGCTGATACAGTTTTAACGTGTCCATTTGCTGCTTTCAGTTCTTCGTACGGAAAGGATTCAGGAAAGGAGGCATGTCTGGGCTGATTTCTTATGTGACGTTGGAGACTTACTGTAATCAGTAGACCTGATGCTGGGAGCTAAAGAGGAGATTGTGTGAGTGTAAAAAGCTACCTTGCTCATTTCAGGTTCATAATGGACAACTCAACACCCTCCTTTACTAAAAAAAATGAATTTCCATTATTATTTCAGAGCTATTATAATCGAGATGACACATGAAGGTGAAGGGGAGTGTCAGAGTCATATAAAGCCTAGAGGAATTTATAAAATAAAATGTATGTATTTAATCAATGAACAAATAGGAAATCATCTTTATTTTATCTTCAAGGTTATTTTGTCTAACTTGGGTGTTCTGGATATTTTAATGTCAACTTGACGCAAGCTATAGTTATGTGAGAGGAGGAAACCAGAATTAAGAACATGCCTCCATAAGATCAGCTACAGGCAGGCCTGCTAGGCATTTTCTTAATCATTGATTGATGTGGGAAGACTCATCCCTTATACGTGGTACCAATCCTGGGCTGGTGGTCCTGAGTGCTATAAGAAAACAGACTGAGCAAGCCATCGAGAGCAAGCCAGTAAGCAGCACCGTTCCATGTTCCATGTCCTCTGCATCAGCTTCTACCTCCAGGTTCCTGTTCTGAGTTCCTGTACTAAATTTCTATGGTCTATGACTGTAGAACTGTAAGCAAATAAAACCTTTCCTCTAGAATTTGCTTTTGGTCATGGTATCTCATTACAGCAATAGTAGCCCTAACTAAGACACTTGGGAAAATCTGCAAACACACTGAAGCTCTTTATTCATTGAGCTATTTTTTTTAAAGGAAATAGTCAGTTTGAAGAAGGACTTATAACAGGGTCATGACTTGAGTGCCAACAAAAATGTCACAGTCTCGAGAGAGAGCTTTAGAAATATGTCAAAAATTGAACCTGGTGTTAAAGGACTTAAGATCCAACATGAGATGCTGAGAAAACAAAATTTCGAGAGTGGTTCTCAGCGATGAACAATAGGCTATTGTGCTCTGAGAGGAAAGGAAATTCTCACAGAGGGCCAGACCCAGATTACACAGGTCCGTACAATGATCAAAGATTTAACCAGCATGGACTGAAGACCGTGAAGCACCAGCATGTTAGGCTGTGTAGATACATGTTCAGAATACATACGCAAGGCCTCGCAAACAATGCACAAGAGACCGAAGATTTTTAATGTTCCAGTATTTGAAAATGCTCTCAGCCTCTTTAAGTAGTGTAAGAAACTGAGGATGTAAACACAGAAGGCAGAGAGCGAATAATTCACAATAGACTTAGAGTAAGGTAACATAAAAACCATCTCTAGGGAAGAGATGGCAGAACTGCCTTAAAGTAAATAAATATTCCAGGTTTTCAGGTGTTTCTGACACAATCACTAGCCTATTTACTGGTGTAAATCACAGAGTTTTGGGTTTATTTCTTCTACAAATGAAAGAGAATCATTTGTTTATAAGTTGATAAAATCTCTTTATTTTTTCCATCAAATAACATTAAAGTTACAAAGCCAAAACCTGCCTGAAAAAAAATGATACAAAATGAAATAATGTGCATTTTTCTGTTGCAGATAGAAAACAGGGCAATTTCTGAGAAAAGTGATATCTACAATCATCTACAATAAGGCCTTTTATATCGGGGCTTCATGGCTTTGCTATTGAGTGTAATTGAATGAAGATAGAAATTTGATTCTGTACCTGCCAGCACCATATGCTGGATGTAAGAGGAAATGTACAAGTCATTTTTCTTTACTAATGCATATTTGTAGTTGTCTCTTTCTAAAATCGGGATGCTTTTAAATATGTCTAACCCCCAACATGGCACAGTTCTGGATTATACAAACCCAAATTTGAACAAAGCTAACCTAAACTGTATACCGCACGAAGCGTTTTCTAATAAGAATATGCTGTTCTGTAAGTCTGAAATGTCTACCACGGGTTAAATGTACTCTGCTGGTGGCAACATCTTGGGAAGCTGGGCAGTCTAGGTAGTGAAATATGTTACTGCAGATAAGCCTTTGAAAGCTACACTTGTAGCTTGCCCTCCTGCTCTGAGGTCTTGCCTTCATGTGATGCGTCCTGCCACTCACGTCTGCTGCCACGGAGTCACTGTGTCATGCTTTCTCCATGATGGACTCTGAACTACGAAATATATATATATATATATATATTATATATATTATATATATATATTTGTTCTTCCTTTTGTCTGTGAGTCACTTCTGTCAAAACTTTTATCACACTTATGAGAAAAGTGACTGAGAGAGAGGAGAACAAATATGTAGTTAAAAAATACTGCTACAGAAGATAGAACTCATTTGGTACTATTAACTATGCTGAAAAAAAATGACTGGCTAAGTCCTAGGCTACCAGGCAGAACCCAGTATTGTTACGATGGTAAATGGCCATTGTTGGGGGATAGTGAATCACACTGTGTATCACCAGTTTGCGTCTCAGTTGATTAAATAAAATTAACCTTGCATCAGGATGTTGAATTAGCAACTAAGCGATATAAAGTAATCATAGATCATCAGAGGGCATCCGAGAGAGACAGAAAGATGTGCAGGAAACAGTAGGGGGTGTTTTGAGGTGGTGAGATGGCTCAGAGGTTAAGAGCACTGACTGTTCTTCCAGAGGTCCTGAGTTCAATTCCCAGCAACCACATGGTGGCTCACAACCATCCGTTATGAGATCTGGTGCCCTCTTCATGTGCAGATATACATGTTCTGAGGTGGTGTGTCTTTTGTTTGTTTGTTTGTTTGGGTGGAAGGGAAGGACACTCTCTTTAGGAGATGCTAGAAGTTAGAGAAAGTCTTATTTATAAATAGAACAATAGAGATTTAGTTAAAGCCAAATCTGGTGGCGGCAACAGGTCCAGTGCCTATGGGAAAAGAATTCCTGCCAGGCTGCAACCTGAGCGGCTGGGCCACACTACCAGAGAAGCAATCTGGCAACTATTGAATGGTAATTACTGTCAGAAATAGCAGTAGATTAAGGTACAATTACTGTTCCAAAACTTTAACGTTTGCTACTCAAACTCATGGCATGGCCTCATGGACAGTGAAGTCACACCAACCAGCTCTGCCACAGTTCCCATCTGGGCTTCTAAATGCAAGCACTCGAAGCCATCTGGCTTACCATGACTGTTAAGTAGGCCCCACTTAGTAACTGCAAGAGGGACTTGAGTTTACCGTTTACTACTGGCAGCATGGACAAACTGAGAGTCAGCAGATTTGATGGGATACCTGGGGAAGTCCTTTAGAAGAGACTAAATAATATTAAAATGAAAGATCCTTCCCATGTTAAGAATTTTGGGAGACTACAAGGCAGAGTGCTAGTACCATGTATAGTGCTACTAAGGAGGGTTTGAAAATGGAAAATTTGAATGAGGGATGACTCAGCTAAGATTGGCATAATGCCAATTGTAATTACTATCAGTTTGGTAATTTATATCTTATGCTTAAAAAGTGGTTTGATAACTCTGTCGAATAGGATAATTTGGCCAATTAAAAAAACTAAATATTGATGAAATACATACTTTAGAAAGACTTACTACTGATAAGATACAAGCTGTAGAAAGACTCACCAAGGAAAATAAGAAAATTTTCATTGCTAAGATACATGCTTTAGAAAGATCTGCTAATGACCATCTCAGCATAATGATATGGGAACTTTTGACAACACCACTTCTTTCCATCAAATGACACAGTCAGTTCATTATAAACCTGGGAACTAGCACTCTCTCCTTACCATGTTGGAATTTTACTGCCAATGCATTCATGTATGCACCTGGATTAAAATTAGACTAATAATTCCCAGTCACAAGTTATGGCCTCATAGTGATAGCAGACATATCAACTCAATTACATTAACTTTCTTATTAAAGCAATGGGAGTGTGCTTTTGTTGCTTAGGTGGTTTACATCTATATATTCTGTATTACAAGTAAATGTTGTCAAATCAAATTTCGCTTTGAAATGCTGAGGTATCCCACAGTTTTGGAGAACCATCAACAGGTAAGCCATGTATTATGATTCATTCCCCCACCTATTTATGTCATTCCTGTCATGCATTATTTGTTCAGACATGTCTCCAGAGCATCTGAGCTTACAAATGCTTTTCTTTATGAATGCTTGTTAGTAGAAAATCTAAAGCTTTTTACTGAGTAGAGAGAACATTACAATTAACTGTGATGTTTTCATTGACTAGCTCTAATCATTGCCTACATACAATGTGTTTGATTTACACTATAAACATGAATGTATATGGACTAACAAGACATGATTATGCTGGAGGTATAGAGGATAGCTACATTACAGCTAATGTAATCATCTCAGCACAGAGCTATGATATCATCATCAAAGTGGTAGGAAAATGAAATGATTTCAGAGCACGCTTAAACAGAGCATGTTTCCTCTCTCTGTGTGTCTCTCTGATACTGTTAGTAATGTTTACTGAGCATGGGAAAATGGAGGGATTCAGTGGACTTTAGGGATTTGGAGCAACCCACCAAATCTGGGGAGTCAGCATGAAGCTGTTTAGGGGATGAGACCAGGCACCAGGAACTTCTTTGGCTGTCCCTGAGTGGGTTGATCATTCCAGGAAATGTCTCATTGAAAAGTTGAATGGCCACTTGCATACAACAGCTCTATGAATTGGTTTAGAATAGACACTTACATTTGGGAGTAGTTATGCCTACAGCTCTTTGTTTGATTATATTGCCAAGAAAATGAAAGTTAAGAAAAAGAATTGTGCAAGGAGTGAGACCTTAACACTCTGACACTGAGAATAGGGCAGGCTAGTAAGTTGAACAAATATCACACACAGATGGGGTCTTGAAATGAGAAGAAAACACTGTTAACAGTGAGTTGTTAATTTTTCTTTCCACTTCTATTGACAAATACAGTACAATGGATTATGAAGAATGACTGTAAGTTAAACACAGAAAGGCAATCTGAGACTTTGACAAATCATGTGAATTAATTGGAGAGTCTTGAGTTTAGTGGGCTTCAGAGAGAATACGAAAATAATTGGAAACATGGATTTAGGTAGCTGTTACTGAGTTACAATGTCATTTTTCTTGCCTTTAAAAATCTATCATCTCTTTATAATTTATCATCTATCTATGTCTGCTTCTTGTGTTCTTACAGTAAGATAATTAAATGTCTATTCTCAGTTCTCTTTTAGAAAGTAAACAATCATAAATTATACTTCAGTTAAAAATGTATAGTGTTAAAAACAACTCAGTTTTCCAAGAGGTGACTTCTTTTCTTTATTTCTTTGTCTTAAGTCTAAAAATGTGTCATTGGAGAATAACTTGAAAGGTCAAAATTTGCACACATTGTGACTCCCAGGGGATACAGACCAGAAAGCTTTTAAATCACTCTCTGGGAATATACTCAAGATTTCTGTAAAAAGATCAGGGTACAACATAGATATGGCCATGGCTAAAATCCAAGGGATTGGTGTCTTACATCTCCTCTCTCTCTCTCTCTCTCTCTCTCTCTCTCTCTCTCTCTCTCTCTCTCACACACACACACACACACACACACACACACACACACATATACACACACACACACATAAGAATTTGAAAGTAAATAATGTAGCAATGCCTTCCATGAGCTTTTGCTATAACATTGCTTCAGCTAGTAGCTGAATATTTTAAGAAGAAATGTAATTGTATGTTTTCTTATAAACATACAAGTTTATGAACACTTCCATTGTTAATTATACCAGTCCATTTTTCCCCTTTCTGTTAAATTATCCTTTTTAACTAGGATGAGAGAAACAAGTTTCTTTTTGTGTATATGTCTACATATCTTTAATCTTTTTCTCTTTTTATTATTCTGTTTGTTTTTACTTTAATTGAAAAGACTTTGTTGTTCAAAAATTTCAAGCATGCATATAATCTATTTTGATCAAATCCATCCCTTTACCTCCACTTCATCATTTCCCACTGTTGTAGTCTAGGCAAACACGGCCCCATCTCTTGGGAACCTGGCACAGTTCATCATCCCTCTGTGCATAGCAGGCAGTACCCTGGCTCTGTATGCAGGTGCTAAGGTCCCTTTAAGAGGCAAGCTCCACCCACTTCTGCTCTCTCCTTTGATGAGGGATGTCTTTCTGTGCACTGTGAATATATGTTTTTCTTATTGGTGGATGAATAAATGAATAATGACTGGCCAGTAGTGAAGCAGGGAGTATAGGCATGGCTATCAGATTAGGAAAATGCTGGGAAGAGGGAGGCAGAGAGGAGTCAAGGGAGTCAGAGGGCCTGGCATCACCAGTAAGCCAAGACAAAGTAGAGGTACATAGAGAAATAGAAATGGGTTAATAATTAAGAGAGAGCTGGACAAATAAGAAGCCTGAGTCACTGGGCAGATGATTTATATAAGCCTCTGTGTGTTTATTTGGGACTAAGGGGCTAAGGAACCAGACAACAGAAACCTCCATTCACTCTGTCTGCTGGGGAGGAAGCACTCTCTGTCCCTCTGTCTCTCTGTCTCTCATATCTCTTCCCTCCCCCCAATAAGCTTTCCACAGAAGTTTGTCTGTAGGTCTCTACCTATTTCCCACCCACCATTTGTCCTTCACCCCCCCACAGGACCCTTCCAATGTCCTTTTGTGCTGTGTTCTTGCACCCATTTTCCTCCACTATTAACTCCCTTAATTTCATTTACCCTTTTCTTTCTTCATTTTAGTATTTTATTTTTACATTCCATCCAAAGTTTCTCTTCCCTCCTCTCCTCCAAATTCCTTCCCACTACCTATCCTCTCTCACCACCCTCCTCCTCCTCCTCCTCCTCCTCCTCCTCTTCCTCCTCCTCTGCTTCTCTTCAGATAAGGGCAGGCCTCCCACTGATATCAGTCAGTCATGGTCCATCAAGCTGCAGTTAGATGAGGCACCTCCTTCCTCCTCTGTTAAGGCTGGATGAAGCCACTTAGTGGGAGGAAATGATCCCAAAAGCAGGCAACAGAATCAGAGACAACCCCTGATCTCACTGTTAGGTGTCTCACAAGAAGAACAAGTTATAAAATTGTAACTTACACGCAGAGGGCCTAGGTCAGTCCCATACAGGATCCCTACTGTTTGTATAACCTTTTATTTTAACTCCCCTGAATTCAAATTGTGCTGCCACTTTTCCATGGCTTGTCTCTCAGACTTTGATCTCCCTCTCTCCCAAAAGCCATGGATTGCCAGAATCTCTTAGGCTTAGGATGCTACCTTGAATCCCTATTCCATGCTGAGAGATTGGGATCACAGGTTTCTTTGTGATGCATTCAATACATGATTTTGTATTATCTTCCTAGCCAGCTGCTTCCCAACCCTCCTGCAACCCAACAATGAAAAATACCATATACATTGGTTAGATATTTTATCTTACATGCATTGCCTGTGTGCATGTATGTTTACCACATATGTGATGGTACCCATAGAGGTCAGGAGAGGACATCAATCACCTTTGGTGACAGAGAGTTGTCAGCTGACATATAGAACAGAAGTCAGTTCTCTGCCTGAACAGCAATTGTCGTTACCATCGTCAAAGCCATCTCTCCAGCCCTCTTCTAATTTGTGGGGCATGCACTCATGGTACTATTGACTATCAGATTTCAGTTTTGTAAGTACTACTTCCCCCTATACTGTGTACCTGGCTTTCAACAGTGTTTTCTACAACTTTTTGAGACATCTGCATTGTTCATGACAATTTCAATTTACTAACTTCTTAATTGTGTTCAATTAAAGTTCTAATTTGGTTAATAAAAAACAGCTTAATTTCTTTTTGATTTACAAGGATTTTAAAAAGGACAGTTTCGGGTTTTGTTCAAAACAACTCAGAGATTATTTCATTTTATGCCGAGGTTTTATAGAGAAGAATCATTCCTGCTACAGTTTAGTTAGGAAATCTCTTCTCTGATTTATACTCAACACGTAACATTTTTTTTTCTTATTTCTGTCTTGGGAATGGAATACCTCTTGTTATCTTGCAATGATGCTATTATTAGACATTCTCTTTTTTCAGGGATATTAGTTAAAAATGGAAACCATAAAAGTGCCAATAGAACTGAATGTCATTTATATTTGGTCTTTAGACTGTAGTGATTTTATGGCACACTCATCCCCTGTAATATGCATTATCACAGGTAACTTTTAGCATGAATAATAAAAGTCCAGAGACAAATATTGGGGTTCAAGCTGAAGGTCAGGGAGGCAAAGCAGCCAAGCCGCCAGAGAGCTCTTACCTCTACTTCATACTGAAAGGGCTATCCTGTCTTCAGGTATCCTCAGACTCTTCTCCCAGACTGCACTGAACTCTTGCCTTATATTATCTCTAATGCTTGAATTAAAGGTGTGAGATGTGCTTCTCTTTTTAGACTGATTCACTCTCCTTTAGCCCAGGGTGGTCTTGAACTCACACAGATCCATCTGCCTCTATCTCCTGAGTGCTGGGATCAAAGGAGTTGCTACCACTACTTGTCTTCTATGGCTAACTAGTGGCATAGGTATATGGCTAATGAGTGGCTTAGTGCGTACGTGCGTGCGTGCGTGTGGCTAACTAGGGGCTTACCTCTTAACTAGGAATGTGGCAAACTAGTGCCTTAGCTCTTCATTCTGATCTTCAGGCTAGGTTAGATCATAAACAAAAATTCACCACAGTAACTGCCACTGAAGTGTGCAGTACTGCTCATATATTCAAAGACTCTCATATATTCAGATTCTCCTATTCATCTTGGTTTGTGAACTTGTCCACTACTCTACTCTTTAGCATTTAAAAGAACATCATAGAATAAAAGTTCAATCAACAACTAAATGAGTAAATGAATATTGAATGAAATAGTCAAACCCTTTTAAAGGGGTGAGTCTCGGCTGAAACCCTTGTTATGAGCTCAGACAAGTGACGGTGAAAACTTACTGGGAGGTTATGAGGTTAGTTATTTCTGCTCTCAGGAGAAACATTGGTCCTAATATTTTCTATATGTGTAGGGTATTGATGACGAGCTGTGCATACTTTTTTTTAATCACTCTGTTTTTCCTCTTTCTAAACAGCAAAAATAAACCCAGCATTCAATACTCAGATCCTGCAGGGGTCTTGAGAACTCCCTTCTCTGTCCATTAATAATTTATGTTTTTACTACCCCCTGACTGCAAGGACTATTTATACACATTTTTGCTCCAACTACCTCTCTTACCGTATGTGCTCACAGAATAAAAAAGCCACACTTCTGAAATGTTAAAAATAGTACTGGAGTAGATAATTCCATGAAGTTCTCTTACTGGGATATCAACTACAAGTATTTCCCCACATAGAATGTAATGTTCTTTTTCCTTTATCCCTTTGTGGTGTAGATTTCTCACAGTGTTATATTAGTGTTATATATTTAAAGGACATCATGATTTGAGTAAGCCAAGAACAGCAATGAGTTAAGGCTCCATATTTAACGTTTGGTTGTTTCCTTGAGGAATTTGAATGGAATGTTGCAGAGGAACCTTGGGTTACTGTCCTTGCAGTCAGATGTCTCTGTAGTTTCTATGGGTCTTTTCCAGAACAACTTCAAAGCTGCTAGCTGAGAGGGTACCGCCTTGCAGTCTGCTCTAGCCAGGACTTCATGTAAGTCCTACACATTCCAATTACACACAGACTGGACAACAAAGATGGTGTTACAGGAACAGGAACTAATTTAAAGAACGAAATGCCCACAATTCCAGCAGGTGGGGTTGTGGGTCGTTTGGTGGGTTATAGATTTTTTATCATCATTTAAAAGGGGTTGATTGCAAATGGTCATTGTATGTGAGGAAACTAAGCAAGGGAGATCTTTCTAAAAAGGAGATCCGGGGACATGAGAATGATAGGATAAAAAGGTACATTACTGAGTCTACTCTAAACTAAATGGCAACTACTAATGTCAAACATTTTACATTGGTGTGTATTTTTGTACATAGATGCAAATTTAAGTTTATTTTTTGCTATACTGTATATATGTTCCTACTCTTGTTTAAAGTACTGTACTTATGCAACTCATTTAATAATGTCATGTAAATTTCTAGTCTCTAAAAGCTATTATAACAAACTATTTTTAGTAGCTGGTCATCTAACAATGCTAGGTATGTTTTCAAGGACAAACAGATATATTTTAGATAGATAGATTGTCTTTAAACACTTCAGATACACAGAATGTGGTATTCAAGATATTTTAATAACCTAAGGGTTTTCAGGACATTGAGACACATCTGCTCCTGGCAATACCAATTTATTTTAAAAAATCATGACAGGTATTGAAGAACCTCTTCCTGGCATTTGCTTTTAATGTGGCAAATATAGCCATTGGGAAAGAAATTGCCCTTGCTTCAAATACTGAATGTATGCAATGGATAAGCAGAACACAAAAGAAGGGGATGGCTGAACAATGCGGGTCACTCCTTTGAAATCCCTGCTTCACAAAGAAGTTTGTCAGATATTCTAGGCTGGCAGGATGAAGATGGATGCCTCAAATTGGGCGAATGTCCAGGCATCCAGATGTCCCTGTTGCTTCTATAGTTTTGGAAGCTTTTTGTTCTGTACTTCCTGTTTGCTTGGGTAATATATCCTTCTCAGGTCTCTGAGGAGGTTCAAGACTAGATAGTTATAGTTACAGTTTTCCTTGTTACTAAATTCAAAACGGATACTTACAAAAGAGATGCACAGTTCATAAAGTTTAAGAAACATAAAAAAGCTGTTTATCTAAGAAACTGTTTTAAGTTCTAAAATTATACCGGGATAACAATTGATGATAAAAAGTGATTTAGATATAAAATGTTAGATTCATCAAGATAGAAGAGATACGAGAGTATTTTCTCCAAATTTGCCAAGTACATATGGACTTGATACGGTAAATGTAATTCTTACCTGATAATTGTACATATGATACATAGTTTTATTGTGTTACAGGTAAACTCTGCTTTACTTAGACATAATGGAGAAATGTTGTAGAATATTTGTGTACACTGTAAAGATGTGTCTCTGTCTAAGGCACCTTATGGTTGGTTTTGTATGAGCTAAATGGCCAAAATAGCTAAGCAGGAAAGAGAACTTCCAGGCAAAGAGCGACCTCTGGGAAGAAGGTAGATTTTCCAATAGAACAGGAAGGAGGCACTGAAGAAGTTAGACATGCAGTACACAGTAGTGGTAACTGAGCCACGTGACAGAATAAAGACTAATAAATGGAGGTTAATGTGAGTTATAAGAGCTAGTGGGAAAAGCCTAAACTAATACCAAGTTTTCATAATTAATAATAAGTCACCATGTGGGCTGGTGGTACAAAGAAAGTTTAATGAGAAAGCTTTGCCTCATAGACCACAATATTGTGCTGGAGATAAAACCTGCTAAAGTTTTATAGTTTGGAAAGCATGGATACAGATCAGTTCTTATGATAAATAATTGTCAAGAGCAACAATATTAAAATAATATGCATAATTTCTGTTTTTTAGCTCTATCTCAACCAGTTGTAATAACCTCACAGGCCTATGCACTAAGTTATGTCTATTGCATCCTAATGAAACATGGATATTACAAAATCTACTTTCGTTGGGTTGTTTATAGCCAAACATTACTCAACGTATTAAACATTCACCAACACTGTAGAAATCAATTGTTCTACTTAAGTAATGAAAGTAAGTAATTATTTTTCAACCTTTCCTCCTCTCTCTCCTTTTCTTCAAGTGGTTCTTTAGTGGATAGTAATATGCCAAAGTATCATAACAGGACCTACACATAGGACTAACCAAAATGACAATGTGATGACCTGATCCATCAATAATTTTCTTTTCACAAACTAATGCTCAATAATGAGCTATGAAGAACCTTTCATGTCAATCATCAATTAATCATCAATCAGTGTGACCATCCCATACATTCTTACATGCACAAAACAATCACTGTGATCATTGTTATTATTTCATTACATTTATTGATGCAATGGAAAGTATAATACTAAATAACTACTTTACTCATTTTAACTTTAATTAATATGATAAGATTAATTAATTCTCCCTTTTGTGTCTTTAACAGAAAACAAAGTTTTGGGGGAATAACTTGTAATAATTTCATGATTATAGAACAGTACCTTTCACGTGAAATACAAACACATTTTACTACAAAAGAAATTATAAATATGTCATCTTTTAAAACATAATTTTAGAAATGATTATTCCCTAGTAAAGAATTCAGGTGAAGACATTTTAAAAAGTAGGACTTTAAAACTGATTTGAAACTATGATACAAAATATTGAAGCATTTGTTAGTGTTAATTAATTCCTCTAATTTTCTTAATAATAAAAGTTTCCAAATTTTTCTCTATTAAGGTTATTTTTATTATACATTGTTCCAATAAAAATAAGATAAAATAACACTTTACTTTATGTTTTGGTAAGCTTTGTCAACTTGGAGGGCACAGGCCATATTTTTTTTAAATAAGAGATTACATTATTAACAGATTGGGATGCTAAAGAACTTGACAGATTAATGCCAAATCTAAGATAATATGATGAGAATTGGAGAAAACAAGAGCCAATGCCAACTTCCTGTCCTATTTAATATAATTTGAGATGCATAATTGTTTGGTAAGTCAATAAAGACTGTGTAGCCTTGGGACTTGCTGTTCCTCCTGACGTCTTTACAAACCTCATTGGAAATCAGCAGGAGCAATTAGATCAAGTCAAAATTGTATGCATGTACAGAAACACAACTTGGAGAACCATTAATATATGCAACATGTCAAATGTACATTTAACTGTTACTTAATACTAAACAAAATACAATGCAATAACTGTTTATATTACGAAGAAGAAATATTTTAAGGACATTCTGTAAGTTTGTCATTTTACTTTGCTATAAATTTTTAGTTCTCAAATTTGCTTTTTTTCTTCACATTGACATTTCCTCAAAATTCATAAGAATTACATAAATAGAACACTCCTAGTTCATGATAGTAAAGTCCAACCATATTACTTGTGTTGCTTTTTTAGCATCTAGTGAGATGATCATGTGTGTTTTTTTTCCATTTTGTTTATATGGTGGACTACATTGATAGATTTTCATATGTTGAACCATCCCTGCATCCCTGGAATGAAGCCTACTTGGTCATAATGATTCGGGAGAAGAATAGAGGTGAGAAAGAAAAGAGATACCATAATAGCAGGAGCCATTGTAGGTTTAAAGGGAAATCTGTCACTAGTGAAATGTCCAGAGATCTATAAGGATAACACCAACTAACAATATAAGCAATAGTGGAGAGGCTACCTTAAATGCTGTTCCCCAATAATGAGATTGATGACTACCTTATATGCCATCCTAGAGCCTTCATCCAGTAGCTGATGGAAGCAGAAGCAGACACCCACAACTAATCACTGAGCTGAACTCCTGGAATCCAGTTGCAGAGGAGGAGTGATGACCAAAGGGGTCAAGAGCAGGCTAGAGAAACCCACAGAAACAGCTGACCTGAACAAGGGGAAGCTCAGGGACCCCAGACTGATAGCTGGGAAACCAGCATAGAAACCACCCAGACCCCCTGAACGCCGGTTTCAGTCAGGAGGCCTGGGCAATCTATGGGGCCTCTGGTAGTGGATTAGTATTTTTCCCTAGTACAAGATTGGACTTTAGGAGCCCACTCCACCACATAGAGGGATACTCTCTCAGCTTAGAAACACAGGGGAGGGCCTAGGCCCTGCTCCAAAGTATAGGACAGGCTTTTAAAAATTCCCAATGGAAGGCCTCACCCTCCCTGGGGAGCAGAAAGGGGATGGGAGAGGATGTTGGTAGGGGACAAGGGAGGAGGGGAGGGAGAGGGACCTGGGATTGACATGTAAAATGAGCTTGTTTCTAATTTAAATTAAAAAGGGGTAAAAAGAAAAACCAAAAAATGAGAATGTGCAAAATGAAACAAAATAAACCTGTATATATCAATGCTACAAGGACATGTATAAAAATAGCTTCTACTGTACTAAGCATTTTTAACTATAATCAGTTCCCCATGTTTTTAGCAAATCAGGCACTACAGTCAAGGTACCTATGATTAATTTTAGATGATTTTCAAATTTGGTTAATACTGTAATTCTTGTTTTTTAATTAGGAAAGCAATTTTGGTAACATTTCCTTGGGATCAGGAAAGGTAGGAAGAGCTTGATGAATTAACATCTATAATAATGATTACAAACATAGCAAAACATCACTGGAGTTTGATTTTGTTAAATAGGGGAATCATATGAATACTGTCAAGATTTATTACAGAGTGTTGCAAAGAAAGGAGATTCAGGAAAGTGCTTTACCTCCTGTGGAGGACATTTTCACAGGGTAGCTGTCATGCTCACATCCATCAACACCACTGCCTTACCTCTGGGCAAATCCTTCACTGTGTAGCTGAAGTTCTCTCTACAAGGTTAGCTGAAGTAAGAGGCTATATCATTTCCAAGTATCAGATCAATAAAGAAAAAAGGTAGAATGTGTGTCTCTATTTTTTCTGTGTAATGCAAGTGGAATCTCTTTTGAGAAGATCATATTTGATAATGTGACCTGTCCAACTATAAGCCTGCCACATACACATTTTCTCTTTAGCTAGAATAACTTGGAATTTTGATTCACAGGTGAGAAAAACTTGTGCTATTGCCACGAAGAAAGAATGTATTTTCAAGTGCTCATGAATGCTGGAAACTGCATGGAGCATTTCTGGAAATTAAAAAATTTAAACTTACCAATACAGATAAGTAAAAAAAAAAATCTTTCTAAAGAACTATAAAAATATCTCTTTGATCAATCAAGATTGATGGTGGAAGCCTTTTTTCATTTATTTGAATGAATTGCTTGGGTTATGCTATTCTGAGGAATGCATTTAATTCCAACACTCAGGAGAAAGAGGACGGCAGATTCCTGAAAATTCAACCCTAGTCTCATCTATTTAGAGCGTCAGGCCACCGAGAGCCACACAGAGAAAGCCAGTCTCCAAAGACAAGAAAACAAAAATAATTTGTAAAAGTCAATCACTGGTGCCTCATGTTAGAAAGCATTAAAGTACAAACTAGCCCAATAACTTACATTTCTATAGACTTTATGACAAAATAATCATGAATTTGTCATGCAAAAATATGATTGGAGTTATGTTATCAGATATATACATATATACATATATATATATATTATATAATACATATATATTATATACAGTACAATGCATGTGTGTATTGACCTAAAATATTTAAAAGAAATGAGCATGTACAAGATGAAACAAATTAAACAAGATGAAACATATTAAACCATATAATACAATATGGTAAGGTAATATAAAACTCCTTTTTGAATTTTATTGTGCTGGTGATATTTATATTGTTCTCACATATTCTTTATTTTCAAAATAATATTGTTATGCTTACTTTGTATTTTTACTTTATGTTCTTTTCCTTAAAATTCTCTACCTAATTTGGAAACCTCAGGCCCCAAGACAGAATCCATCAATTTGTTTTTGAGAGGAAATATCTCTCTAACATGTATTGCATTTGTTATTATTATAATTTAGTCTGTTTTAAAATGTACAGAAATTGGAATGAAATTAATATATTTCATGTCATATGGCTTTGTTTGGAAAATTTTTGTCTTGTTGGCACTTTGCTTATTTGTGTATTGTGGTTTGTATAATTTTTTGTAAATTATTGATTCTGATATTGTGGTTTTACAGATTTTTGTGCATGTTTCTTGTTTGTTTTCATTTTTTTGTCAGTGTTTTTTTAAAGAGAAAGAAACAGTACAGAGGGGTGGGTGGGAAGGTGGGGAGATTCTGGGAGATGCTGAGGGAGGGAAACACTAAAATCAGAATATATTTTGTAATAAAATTCAATACACCCAAAAATTGGCATGGAAAAGAAGGTTGAGGAATCACATACAGAAAATGGAAATGTAGGTTCTGTGGTGGGCACCTGAGGCTCAGGTAAATGTGGGCACTGCTCTGCCCCCCTTAACCTCTCCCATCAACCCCCGCTTGCTTCTGCCTGAAACACCCCAGGTCCCCCGGCCCCCCGGTCCCGGACAAGAGTGGACCTGCCCAGATTGGGAGGCTCACCCTGAGTCTGGACACACCTCACCCCTGTCTACACTTGGCCATCTGTCCTGAGGCTGGCACCCAAGACTCAGGTGAGTCTGGGTGCTGCTCTTCCCCCCTCAATCTCCTCCATCAACCCCTGCTTGCTTCTGCCTGAACCACCCCTCCCTGGAAAAGAGTGGACCTGCCCAGACTAGGAAGGCCCACCCTGAGTCCCGACACACCCCACCCTTGTCAAACAACCGCCCTCTGCCATCTGGCTGCCACCAGAGGCTGAACCCTCTGCCAGCCACCAGAGAGAGGGAGAGACCTCACCTGCACTCACTGGAAGAAGGGATGGGGAAAAGACAGAGTAAGAATACACTCAACAACAGAAAACCCAAAATGACACCACCAGAATCTAGGGACTCACACCAGCAAGATCTGAAAAGCCCAACACAGAGTATGAAGAAGAGATGGACCTCAAAAATTATCTTAGGAAGATGATAGAGTCCTTTTAAAGAAAATCCCTTAAAGAAATAGAAGAAACAAACAATCAAAAAATTACAGGAGATGGAGGAAAAGAGAAACCAAAAAATCCAAGAAGTAAACAAATCTCTTAAAGAATGTAAAGAAAGCCAAGAAAAAACAACCAAACAAGTGAAGGAAGCACTCGAAACTGTTCAAGGCAAGAAAGCTAAAATAGAAACAATAAAGAAAACACAGAATGAGGCAATGCTGGAAACAGAAAGGCTGGATAAATGATCAGGAACTAAAGATGTGAGTATAACCAATAGAATTCAAGAGATGGAAGAGAGAATCTCAGTTGTTGAAGACTCTCTAGAGGATATAGTCATCAACCAAAGAAAATCTCAAGTCCAACAAATCCCTAACACAAAATATCCACGAAATATGGGACACCATGAAAAGGCAAAACCTAAGAATAATAGGTATAGAAGAAGGTGAAGAAATACAGCTCAAAGGTACAGAAAACATATTCAACAAAATCATAGAAGAAAACTTCCTCAACCTACAGAAGAATATGCCTATGAAAGTACAAGAAGCTTACCGAACACCAAACACACTGGACCACAAAAAGAAGTCCCCTCGACACATAATAATCAAAACACCAAACCTTCAGAATAAAGAGAAAATATTAAGAGCAGCAAAGGACACAGGCCAAGTAACATATAAAGGTAAACCTATCAGAATCACACCCGACTTCTCAATGGAAACTGAAAGTCAGAAGGTCCTGTATACATATCCTACGAACACTAAGGGAGCATGGATGCCAACCCAGACTACTGTACCCAGCAAAACTTTCAATCACTATAGATGGAGAAAACAAGATATTCCATGACAAAACCAGAATTAAACAATACATATCCACAAATCCAGCATTACAGAAAGTTCTGGAAGGAAAACTCCAACCCAACGAAGATAACTACACTCACAAAAACACAGGTAATAGATAATCTAATTTTACCAAACACAAAAAGAAACAGGAGGGCCAAATATACACACAATGACCTCACCACCAACAATCCCAAAATAAACAAGAACCAACAATCAATGGACATTAATATCCCTCAATGTCAATGGTCTTAACCTGCCCATAAAAAGATACAGGCTAACAGAATGGATACGAAGACAGAATCCATCCTTCTGCTGTATACAAGAAACACACCTCAACTTCAAAGACAGGCGTTACCTCAGAGTAAAGGCTTGGGAAAAGATTTCCCAATCAATTGGGCCCATGAAACAAGCTGGTGTAGCAATCCTAATATCTAACAAAATAGACTTCAAACTAGAATCAATCAAAAGAGATGAAGAAGGGCATTTCATACTCATCACAGGAAAAGCCCATCAAGATGAAGTCTCAATACTGAACATCTATGCCCCAAATACAAATGCACCCACATTTGTAAAAGAATCATTACTAAAGCTCAAACCACACATAAAACTACACACACTTATAGTAGGAGACTTCAACACCCCCTTACAACACTAGACAGGACCACCAGACAGAAACTTAACAAAGAAACAAAGGATCTAACAGAAGTTATGACCCAACTGAGTTTGACAGATATCTACAGAACATTCCATCCAAACACAAAAGAATATACCTTCTTCTCAGCGCCACATGGCACCTTCTCTAAAATTGACCACATAGTTGGCAACAAAGCAAACCTCCACAGATAAAAAAGAATTGAAATAACCCCCAGTATCATATCAGATCACCATGCTTTAAAGCTAGAATTCAACAGCAATACAAATTGCAGAAAACCTACATACTCATGGAAATTGAATAACACCTAATTGCACAATTCCTGGGTTGAGGGAGAAATAAAAAAGAAATTAAAGACTTCCTAGAATTTAATGGGAATGTAGACACAACATACCCAAACTTATGGGACACTCTGAAAGCAGTGCTAAGAGGAAAGTTCATTGCACGAAGTGCCCACATGAAGAAACTGGAGAAAAGTCATACCAGAGAATTGACAGAACAACTTAAAGCTTTAGAGCAAAAAGAAGCAAACTCACCATGGAGGAGTAGACACCAGGAAATAATCAAACTGAGGGCTGAAATCAATAAAGTAGAAACTAGGAAAACATTACAAAGAATCAATGAAACAAAGAGTTGGTTCTTTGAGAAGATCAACAAGTTAGACAAACCTCTATCCAAACTAACCAAAAGGCAAAGAGAGAGAGCATGCTAAATAACCAAAACTAAACGAAAAGGGGGATATAACAAAGGACACTGAGGAAATCCAGAGAATCATCAGGTCATACTTTGAAACCTGTACTCCACAAAACTCAAGAATCTAAAGGAAATGGACAGTTTCCTGGTTAGATATCACTTACCAAAATTAAACCAAGAACAGATAAGCAGTTTAAACCCACCTACAGCCCCTAATGAAATAGAATCAGTCATCAAAAGCCTTCCAACCAAAAAAAAAAAAAAAAAGAAAGAAAAAAAGGCCAGGGCCAGATGGTTTCACTGCAGAATTCTACCAGAAATTCAAACAAGAGCTAATACCAGTACTCCTCAAATTGTTCCACACAATAGAAACAGAAGGGACAGTAATTCCTTAGCTAATTGGGAGCATGAGGCTATGGCAGAGGGAGCTGCCAGAATGAGAGGAGGAGGAGAAGAGAAGAGAGGAGGAAATAAAGGAGCAGAAATATTGAGTTGGGGGAAGAATAGAGGAGATACCATACTTGAGGGAGCCATTATGGGTCGGATGATAGATCTGGCACTAGGGAGATTTCCAGATATCTACAAGGATGACCCGAACTGACAATCCAGGCAATGTTGGAGAGGATAACCTAAATGCCCTTTCCCTATAATGAGACTAATGACTACTTTTTATGCCATCCTAGAGTCCTCATCCTAGAGTGGCTGATGGAATCAGAGGCAGACATCCACAGATATACATTGAAGTGAACTCTGGAACTTAGTTGCAGAGAGGGAGGAATGAAGATGGAAGGGGTCTGTACCAGGCTGGTGAAACCCACAGAAACAGCTGGCCTGAACAAGGGGGAGCACATCGACCCCAGATGCTCTCTGGGAGGCCAGTATAGGACTGATCCAGACCCCTGAACATGGATGTCAATGAGGAGGCCTCTGCACTCTAGGGGGCCCCTGGTAGTGGATTAGTATTTTTCCCTGGTGTAAGAAGGGACTTTGAGAGCCCATCCCACGTGAAGGGATGCACTCTTGCCCTGGACACATGGGGAAGGGCCTAAGCCCGGCCCAGGATGATGTGGTGGACTATGGGGAGCCCCCATTGAGGGCCCTACCCTGCCTGGGGAGTGGAGGCTGGATGAGGTGGGGGTAGGTCAGGGGTGGGGGGAAAGAGTGGGGGGAGGGGAGGGAGAGGGAGAGGGAGAAGGGATTGACATGTGAAACAAGCTTGTTCCTAATTTGAACTAATGAAAAAAAGGAAATCAAAAAAAAAAAAAAGAAAAGAAAATGGAAATGTAGGTTTCTATGCAATTTACCATACCCATTAGACATATGGGGCAAAGTTTTCTGAGACATGATCTTTCTATTTAGGGCTGGTTGGCTTGGAATTTGGTCTTGGTGTTTCATGAGTAGCAGGAGCTATAGTTAAACCATCTATCAGCCCTGTTTGGCTGAACAAACCAAGCTCCTTCTTTTACTGCACCTGTACTACCAAGGAGCAGAGGAGGAGAGGCTTGGAGCCACATGGAGCTGGGGGGCCATGACAGGCACCCTGTCCCATTGTAAACAAAATTTGAGTAGTGACTTTGTGATGTGCACACGGCACTAGATAGTTCAGGGTTTTCAGTCTCATCCTCAAAATAAAGGCTACATTTTTCTCCTAGGCATGGAGTGGCCAGGCGCACGGATTCATGCTAATGATAGCAAATCTCCCAACCGTTCTGACGATCATTTCAATGACCGTGTATGAATTGATGCTAGATGAAAATGAATTCGAAGGCAGAGTATCATCAAGCAGTATCTTGTGTGAGTTTGGAAACAGCGCTTAAGATTAACCCAAAACTTTTGTTTCTTAGAATGATATTGTGAACACTCATGTAATTCCCACAATTTGTGAGGCTGAAATTGGAGGAAAATTGAACTCAGGACCCACCTGGGCAACACAGTAGTAAACAGATTGAAAATAAAATAAATTAGAAAATGAAACTGTACACAAGGTCAAGAAGTGAAAAATTCCCAAGAAATTATTTCTATTCAATAAAGTGTTAAAGTGAAGAAAATACATGAAATCTCGAATATTAGGAAACATTAGCATTAGATTTTGAATAAGTCATTCATACACCAAAATTATCAACTTTTAACTATTTATACTGCTGAGGGCTATTTAGAGAACAGAACAAATATGTGGTCTTAAACGGTCAAACATACAAAACAACAACAACAAAGCTCATACAGTAATGTCATCTGAGACTTCTTGAATATGCAGTTCAAAACTGTGAAAACCCTGTGAGCCAAAGTCCATGACTAAGGAATCTGCTAAGCAAGGAAGGTTCTCATCATTCTGCTTAGATCAGTATTCTTGCAGTCAATACTTTAACTGATCAGTTAAAGACCACTCCCTCAAGGAAAAAAATCTTGTTTACTCACCCATAATTCTCAGTATCACAGACACACCAGAGACAAGCCCCAGTGTCCAGGAAATCTCATTGTTAAGTTAACAATGTGCCTAATGCTAGGCACAGTATTAAATTGTATGCTGACTTATGTCCTATCTAGGGCTGAGTTAAAATAATGGTATTTGCTTTTTGTCGAATGAGACTTTTTTGTAACTTAGTTTTGTAACTCTTACTCACACTTGATGTCAATAACCCACAGTGAATGTCCTTGAATTTGTGTATTCTGTGCGAAAACTAACAATTATTTATAATTTTAGCAAGGCTCAGTTTATTGGGATATGTGGATGGAATGGCAATGTAAAGAAAGTCTTTTGCAATGCCAGGCTGCTTTTTTCATTAGTAACAAAAATTAGTGAACTGAGGTGTTCCCATTGAAAGAGTTCAAGAATGTCTTAAGTTTACACTTGGATAGTGTTTCACAATTTTTTACTTTTCTGATTAATTTTTCACATTATTTGCTATCACTTCTCTTATGATTTTAATCTTGTCTTTATGCTATACTGTGTCAAATCTAGCTATATAGCTCATATTTACTAATAGTTTACAAAGAGTAGAATTACTAAATTCCCTTTTCCGAGGATATTTCATTTGTTTTTGATATTTCACCCATTTTCATATATTTGTCATTGCTTTATTATCTCAAAAAAAATACCCAAATCACAGCGGGTTATTAAATAAAGTATTGTAAATATGATGTTGACTCTACCAAGCTCTATAGGTTTTAAACTATATCCAGACATTGCAATTGGGAATTATACAAAGTATATCTAATTGATCCCATTATCCATTTTTGTCCTTTCAAAAATCTTACTAAAAAAAGAGAGGTAGAAAGTTAAGTAAACAAGTAACAGTAACGTGTGTATCTTCATGGGCTCAAACATACAGAGAAAGGAAAGAATCTCATTTGACAACTGGGCACAGGGGCACTGGAAATGTCTGCCGATCCTGAGGAGCTATAATTCCAACAAGAAGGAAACCATAAGGCACATTGTTTGGGGCAGAGAACTCTTAAAGTTGCACAAGAGAGAAAAAAAAATCCTCTGAAGGGAAGTCTTCAGGTGGAGTTTTTACAAAGAAAAACAGCTAGCATCCTCTCTAAAAGAAATTAAATACTTAAATATTTCCCTCCCTCCCACAGAGAAACACCAACCACTTATCCATTCCTTCACTAGCTGTACCTGCGAGGCTCAACTCTTCTGCTTCATTTCTGCAAACCTGTGTTCTTGATGGTAAAAATAACGTCACTTTTTACTGTAACTATTAATTCAGATGGCTGACTTTCCAAATAAATTCCAAGTTATTCGGAGGAAGACAAAAACAACTTATGCAAATGTGTGTTACGAAGAGCTGAAGCAATTCCAGGGAGATATTACGTGGATGTTTCTTAAGCGAATTAATAATGATAACAACATCATTAGCAAAACAACTTCACTAGCAGCAGCGTCTCCGTCCTTGATGGGGAAAACAATCCTGAAAGTAAAACCAATTGTTTAGGAAGAGACTTAGCTGTCTAGTATGCATCAAGCAACTCTATTGCAAGCTCCGTGAGAAACAGCATATTTTACATGGAAGGAGTTGAAGAGGGCTACAAAAACCTTAACAGCCATTTTACAGCCATTGCCTTAGTCTCATGATCCGGATTATCCCCAGAATTGTAACAAGTCACAGAGATCATGGAAATGTAGGATCAAAAATGACTGACCTAAAATTCCATTAGTAAAGGTTGTTTCATTAGAGAGGATAAAGTACATTTTTAGTAACTGTGTCATTTTTAAACATACAAGAAAACAATGAAGTAACAATGAACATAGTGTTGGGAAGTAGAATAATAAGAGTTACGTAAAAATAAAGAAATTAACGGTGGTGGTGCACGCCTTAATCCCAGCACTCGGGAGGCAGAGGCAGGTGGTTCTCTGTGAGTTCGAGGCCAGCCTAGTCTACAAGAGCTAGTTCCAAGACAGCCACAGGGAAACCCTGTCTTGAAACCATCCCTGCCCCCACATAATAAAGAAATTATAGAAATAGAATATATTCATTGAAATACCATAATTTTGGAAATTCTACAATAAAAATAATTCAAGGACTGGGACATCCACTTTCAGGAATGACAAAGCATGTAACTGGTCCTTTTTAAACCTCATGAATATACGACATTTTCTCCATCCATTCTTCAGTTGAGGGGCATCCAGGTTGCTTCTAGGTTCTGGCTATTACAAATAGTGCTGCTGTGAAAACAATTGAAATCTGGAATAAAGAAATCATGCTTGGAGGTTTTGGGGATGAATCACTATAATAATAATAATAATAATAATAATAATAATAATAATAATAATTATTATTATTATTTAAAAATGACTGGGCCAAACCAAAGAGGAAAAGAAGTCAGTATTGAATATAGCATTTGGGCTGTGTTAGCACTTCAGGAGTACTGAACAAGAAAATGATCAAAAGACTAAACCATGCATAACAAGGCTCAAAACACACAGGGTCCTAGACTTTGGTCTAGATTCAATTGTTAGGCTATCTCAATCTTAAAATTATCAAATAGTTGATTACTATCTTGACAGTAAAAGCTAAGTTATCATTTGTAAATGGCTTGCCATGGGCACAAGTTTTAAAACTCTGTGCTATTTTAGTTTCTTTTTTTTATAACTTAGTCCTCTATTCTTTTATGCTGTAGGTTTTGTATCTCACATTGCATAAGCCAGAGCCTTACAAGATCATAATACAACAATAGAATGATCCATTGAGTGTGACTTGTTTGGATGCCCTAAAAACTTTCTGAGAATATAGGGTACATTTTAGGAAAGATGGATGTAACTTGCTGCCTGAAACTGAGAATTCCATGCCTAATTGAGCATGAAGTTATGCTTGAACACCCCCAGCATTCATACCCAAAGTCTTAATGATAGCAAAACCCTCAGGGGCTTGAGAAGGATAAGAGCCCCATTTAAAACTGACAGAATTCCATAAAGTGATTTCCACTCTAGTCAGTTTAACTCTATTCTGGAAGTTTGTCCTTTCTCCTTGTGCAAACTCTTAATATTGCAGCAACAAAGTAAAGAGAGATGTAACAATGACTACTTTCTAGTGATAAAATAAGTATAATCAAAATATTCATTTTTTATATTTATTGTTGTTTGAAATTAATAAATGTTACTTTCATCCAGATGCATGAATGTAATCTTTGGCACCACTAACAGAAACCTAAATCTTAAGTAGTAGGGATGGATTTATATTGAGCTGGACCTTGTGATAAGGGTGAATCTCAATTTCTTTCCAGAACTGGCCGTATTATTTTATGTGTGAGTCTTTTGCTGCCTGGGCTCATTTGTTTACTGATTTCCCAAATACCCAAACCACCTAGCCCTTCTGGGAAAACAATGTAGTGCAATGTTTTCAATCATAGGAAGAAATTTATGGTGCTACTAATGGTTTCTCTCTCTATTACCTGTTTTGAATTCTGAGAAACATACTTCCCATAACTGGAAAATCATTTGCAAGCAAATGTATCTGCTTTGTCTTGGGATTCAATTATGATGTGGTTAAAAAAATTAGAGAAAAGGAGAGGAAAGCAAGCTATAATGGAAAAAGAGTAAGTGGGAGAAAAGAGATTCTAATACTATCTATAAGATGCAACGCAGATGGAAATCATGCGGCTGTTTGCAGAAAGTGAGAAACTGGGTAACCATAGCATTTACAGATGACACCATCATCAACAGGAATGCTATTCTTTGGGCTCAGTCCCAGAAAAGCTCAGCAGAATATGACACTGAGAGCTCCAAGGGGCGAGGATAAACTGCTTTTGGATGGATCAGAGAGGGAGACTGTGACAGAAGAAGCAATAGCATTAAATCCACAGAACCTCTACTGCCAAGCCTGGAGTTTTCCAAGCAATACAAAACCCTCCAAAGAAAAGAAGGTCAATCCTTAGTGCTCAAAACTGCCTTAGGACACAGGGAAATCAGAGACATAATTTCAAGTCCTTACCAAGGGGGTATCATAATTTAGTTCTTCAATATCTAACCTACTAATCTCAAGTTTATAATCTCAGATGAAGAGATATTTTAGGGAAGTCTTCATAAGAAAATCAATTGCATTCTGAATATTCTTCCCAAAATAAAAGAACAGCATTGCTCTTAAAATGAATCATGGGTGGTATAAAGATTTGTAAGTGAGTGTGAATTTCATTGTGAGACAAATAATAAGTAATTTAAACTTCATAATTATAAGTAAACAACCTCACAATTTTAGTTGTGAAATAGATTAATATAATGTGTATAGTTATAATTGTTAATATTAATGAAATTCTTAGTTGAGAAATCATTTATTGTACTGGGGCTCAAACTGCTTCTAGCCATTAAATTTTATTGAAACAGATTTATATCAACACTAATATGAGAAATTTAAATCCATAATTTTTAAAACACAAAAAATATACTTATGTAAATGCTTATAAATAATGACACCAATTCACAAGTATATTATCTTTTAAACTTTTGTCCTGAAATGTAGATTCAGAAATTGGTACAAATGCCATTGAATCCTCCATGCCTCTCTTTTAATAGTGACACTTTATATAAATATAAATATCAAAATATAAATAGCAGGACACTGAGTTTGGGCAATCTAACATTTGGGACATTGGTTTTTGCCACATATTTCAATTTATGGGTGCCTGTGTGCTATTATGTCAATTTTACCTCAAATGGCAGTTCACACGAACATCGGCAGATCAGAATTTTCTATCACTGTATGGTCACACTCATCTATGCCCTCCTTGTTGTCTTTAACTTATAGCAATCACTACATTGTCTCTCCTACCTACATTTTAATCCCATCAAGGTTCTTGTATAAATGAAATCGTAAGTGTAAATGTTTTTATTTTTAGCATTTGCACTCTACATAATTCCTTTCAAGTCAATCTAAGACATGGTGTGTTGTCAGAGGTGAGCTTTTTATTGTTTAACCATATTATAGGGCAATGAATGACCTATTAAAAGGCATTTGACTTATTTTCTGTATTTGATTATTAATCAGCAATGGAACAAATTTATGTACATGAAAGGATGGTATAGAATTTAGAGTCTAGAACTCATTGTTAAAATGTCCCTAACAAATTTTAGTGGGGTCAGGTCAAAGAAGCTGTGGGGGCTACTAACATATTAATACTTTTGCATAATGTCCACGAGACAAATCATGATAGCAGTGGCACTGGGGGATCATTTTATTGTCCAAAGAGAAAGATGCTACAACCCTTTGACTTTTCTAACCTTAGAGGAAATTTTATCCAGTGGAAAAATATATTTTCATCCATTTTCTCAGGAGTGAGGTAAGGAGAATGTTCTATTCCTGTATTAGATCCAAGATTTATATTCCATAAATTCCTCATCTGACACAGAGGACGAAGGGAGTTTTGCTCCCTTAGCCTGTATCAGAAAGTAGAACTGATGAAGAGGCAGCCGTGTAGTCATAGAGGGAGGAATATAACCTTGTTATACTCACGCGTACTTAGGTGATAACTCCAATTATTATAGATATTAAAATTACTATAGCTTCAGCTCTCAGATACAAAGTTTATAGGGCTTTGATTGACAGTAAAATACATGGCTATATGTCGTGTAAAGAAAAAAAATCCCACTAGTATCTAAAGTAAAAGCAATACCTGTTATACAAACACACACACACATACACACACATACACACACACACACACACACACACACACACACACACACACACACACACACACACACACCATGCGTGCATTATAGTAGGTAATAGTTTAAGAGATTGGGTATTGCTCTTACAATTTTTAGCCTCTCTTCAAATGTGAGCCATACTGTGGGTTTTTTTTTTTTATTGAATGTCCATTAGCAGCTAAGGATGCTTACTCTCTTTTCATGTCGTTACTACAATGTCCTTTTGCTAAAAATATCGATACATTTGAGTCCTCCAGCTACACTCTCATTATGGTGTTTTTTATTTTTTATTCACCCACTGAATTTTGAGGATGCTTCATGTATTCAAGATTCAAGTCTTCTTCAGCCTCTTCACAGGCTTGGAATAAAAGTTTTAAGCAAGGAAGAGAGTACGTCATCTGACTTGGCTTCATGTTTTAGGTCATATCCAACAATGATATATTAGTCTCCGTATTATCCTGAATGTATCATATATATATATATATATATATATATATATATATATATATACACACACATTTTACTTTTAAATTTAGAATCCATTTTGAGTTGGCTTTCATGGAAAGGTGAAGGAATAAAGTTCCCTTTTTTTCTCCTTCCCTTCCCCTTCCTTCTTGTTTTTACATTCTTTCTGCCTTGGGAGTGTGACAACAGATAAAGATTGGGTATAGACTACCAGTTGTCAAGTGAGCCCCTCAAAAAATAAAATCAGCAAAGCAAAACTCTACAATGGCTTACATCAGAGTCAAGGAAGGTAGGTGTAATTTTAACTTCCTGCGTATCTTCACTAATATCTTTGTCATCATGGTAGTTAATTAATTCCAACTACTGCCTTGATGTAACATTTAATGGAACCATTGATTTCTATTTAGTGCAACTGGCACACGAATAAAGTGGAAATTACGGGGCTAACTAGCCACACACAGCATCTCCCTACTCTGCCTCACTACTGCCAGGTCTGACAAGAAATAAAGGGAGCACATAAGCACAAAAAGGGGTTGAAATAATTGAAGGTGATTTTATTTGTGAGAACATAACTTTGGAAAATGTTTGAGGAAAGATTTAGGTATTCCATTGTGCCCAATAATTTGGAGGGGTTGTTTTGTATTAAAAAAAATGAGCTTCTGGAAAACATTGTTCCCCAGACAGTAGTGCAGGGGCAAACACTTTTCATTCTTTACAGTTCTAATAGCAGGAACAAGAGCAACACCGTATCACAAAAAGCAGTCACTTCACAAAAGCAAATTCCTTTAACAATATTCTAGAAACAGTATCTCTCTTCAGCTTCATATTTGATTAGCCACTCCCTAAAATTTATTTCTGATCCAAGAGTCAATAGTTAATATAAATAATAAGAAGTTGTTTCTAGAAATGAAAATGCACTGTGGTGGTTTGAATGGAAATGGCTTCCATATGCTCATAGGAAGAAGAGTTACTTGAGAGCGATAAGAGGCTTACCCTTGTTGAAGTAGATAGTGCCTTCTTCAAGAAAGTGTGTCCCTGGAGGCAGGCTTTGATGTTTCAAATGCTCAAGCCTAGCCCAGTGTCATTTTCTCTTCCTGCTGCCTACTAAGGGGAGTGGAGAAATCTCAGCTTCTTCTCCAGCACCATGTCTGCCTGCACGCGTTTGTCATGATGATAATGGACTAAACCTCTGAAACCATAAGTTAGCCCCAATTAAATAATTTCCTTATAAGAGTTGCCATGGTCATGATGTCTATTCACAAAAATAGAAAGCCTCCCTAAGACACACTCCATCTATAACAAATTAAATATATTCCCATGTCTCATTTTTCATCTTTGTTGTCTATATAGCTATTTTCCTTGGCTATTGAGATTAATTAACTTTAATGTAAACAACAGAAATCTCTACTCCATCTAAGGAAGAATGCATAATGTTTTCTTTTAAAATATTTTACATTAAAATACAATTACGGCCTCTTCCCATTCTCTTTCATTCCTCTATCCTTTCCCATGTACCTCCTTTGCTTTCTCTCAAAATCATAGCCTTTATTTCTTTAGTGGTGTTTTATACATATATAGGTGTGTGTGTGTGTGTGTGTGTGTGTGTGTGTGTGTGTGTGTGTGTGCTGTATGTCTATACATATAAATACAATCTGAGTAGTTCCAAAAAAGTTATTTGCATATTTACAATTTCAAGGCTGACCACTTGGGAGTGCTTCTCTAGGGAACACTATTTCTCAGCATTTCTTAGTGGCTGTACACATATATAGCTTAAATAATAATTATATTTTTAGTCTAGGCAATGATCTCCATACTATTTATATATAGCCAAATTCCCAACAACAGGTATAAAAAGCCTATTTTTCAGTTGTTAAACAGGAATGACCAAGAGATTCCTGAAACATAAGTTATTGCTGATGTGCTTGGTGTGGCTCAGAGGTCGAAAGTGAGTCTCTATTTTAACAATAACTCTTTTCTGCTAGTTACCTGAGTTCCACCACCATATCAGGGCCCCCAAATAACACACGGACACATTAATATTAGTTTCAATGCTGCTGGTCAATGACTAGGATTTATTATTTGCTAGCTCTGTCTTAGGTATCAACCCTAACAATTAGTCTATATATTTTATAAAGGCTTATTTTACATAGGATGCCAGCGGCATGAGTCCTCACTTCCTGGGATACATGGCAACTCTCCTCTTTACTACATTTCCCAGAATCCTTCTTGACTTCTAGCACCACCTACCTTGCTTCCTTATTGGCCAACTGTGCTTTATTTATCAACCAATTAGATAAGCATATACACAGAAAGGACTTCCCCCCATCACCCTATAGCTACATAAACCATGTATTTCCAACATGGGACATGGAGGACCCACATTGGGTTGGTTCAGAAATCAAAACATCTCCCCTGAGGACTACCTTTCATAGTATCAGAAGGAATGATGCAAACTTCAAAAATTTGGAAGCAAGTCATAGTTCTACACAGACATGATGTCTATGAACAAAATCAGTGACTAGTACCGCACAGTAACCTTAGCATAGGAAAGTAACTCTGTTTGCCCAGTTCCAACCCTCCAGTCACAGTCCCCTCTCTGCTGCAGCACACCCTCTAACCATGGGACTTCTCCTTCCAGAGCAATACGTAGGCTGAAGGTGGCCTCACACATGTCCTGCTGACCCTGAGATCCACCCCACGACCCAGTCTCTTCCCACCTCTGCAGCAGGAAACCAGCTGTATTCTCCCTTTCCTCCACCACCCCAACCTCAACAGAATATAAACATCTCCAATAATCCTCTTGCCCCTAATGTATGTTATCATCTCAGCCTCCAACATCAGCAGACATTCGCTTGAGACACTTCAGCCTAGAAGAACAAAGGAATGGCTCCAAACTCCAGCAGACCCCTGCAAGCTAACCCCCAGGCCACAAATGCCAGAAAACGAGGTAGACTGCTCACAGACCGTCTCTTCTCTTTCTGTAGTTTCAGCTCTAATCTCCTAGCCACATTCCCAGCTCTGAAGCAGAACACCCTTGACAGGCTTCTTTCCACCCCAACTTCAATCTCCTGTGTCTCCCATAGAACTTCCCACTTTTAACCTTGCTCTTACCACTCATTGTTTGTTCTAGACACCAAGCCCAGCAAACACCCCTGCTAACCGAAGGTGTGCTCCTCCCAGGGCAACATGTAGGCTAAAGTCAAATCAAAACCTTTCCTATTGCCCCTGAGATCCACCCCCCCTTGTTCACCCACAAATCTGTAGCAGCAACTTTGTTCTGTTCTCCCCTTCCTCTTGGACCCATTCCAAAGGGATCACAAAGACCTTTTTTTCCAAATTGCCCTACCCAAACTATTACCAGTATCTGAGGCTTCAACCCAAGCAGACATTCATTCATTCCCCATGAAAACAGAAGCTGAGCGAGCTAGGAAGAGAGGAAAAAACACAGCATTCATACTCTTTAAAAACCCAGGAAGGAAACAGAAAGCAAGGAATAAAACATGGATGAAACAGACAGATCCAGAAATCAGCACCTACATGTATAATATTCCCAAATCCAGAAGCCAAAGCATCAGTGTAAAAACAAAATCAGTAACAGTCAGGGTGATATGTGACCACAAGAGACCAACTGTCTTACTACAGTAGGCCCCGAATATTCCAGCATAACTGAAGCACAAGAAAAACTCTTTAAAGTAGTCTTTATAAATACGATGGAGTTCATTAAAGAGAAGATGAACAAATGTCTTAAAGAAACCCAGAAAAAAAACACAAACAGTTGAAGGAAATGAAAAAAAAAATGTTAAAGACCTGAAATTGGAAATACAATCAAACACACACACACACACACACACACACACACACACACACACACACACACACACAAATAGAGAAGATCCTGAAAATGAAAATATTAGGAATTCAAATAGGAGTAACAGAAAGATAAGAGAGAATCTTAGGTTTAGAATATACCATAGAAGAAATCAATATATCTTTCAAAGGAAATGTTAAATCTAAAAACTCTGGACACAAATCATTCAGCAAATCTGGAACACTATGCAAAGATCAAACTTAATAATAATAATAATAATAATAATAATAATAATAATAATAATAGGAATAATGGAAGAATTCCAGCTCAAAGGCCCAAAAATATTGTCAACAAAATCATAGAAGAAAATTTTCCTAACCTAAGGATGTATATACTCATAAGGTACAAGAAGCATACAGAACATCAAATAGATTGGATCAGAAAATAAAGTGCCATGTCCATATAATAAACAAAACACTAAAAACACATAATAAAGAAACCGGAAAGGAAAAAAGACCAAGTAGCATAAAGAGGTAGACCTATTAGAACTAGCCCTGACTTTTCAATGTAGACTCTAAAATCCAGAGGGTGTGAACAGCACTGCTTCAAATTTTAAGAGATCAAAGATTCCAGTCAAGACTACTATACCTACCAAGATTTTCAATTGCCATAAATGAACAAAAGTTCATTATAAAGACAAATTTAAACAACATTTATCTATTAGCCCAGCAGCCAGAAGGTGACAGAAGATAAATTCCATCCTAAGGAGGTTAACTACACCCATGAAAACACAGGAAATGATCTTACAAGTGCAAAACCAAAACTAGGGATGTATGTACACACACACACACACACACACACACACACACACACACACACACACACACACACTCCAATACCACTAAAACCAAAATAACAATCATTGGTCATTCATATCTCTTAATATGAGTTATCTCAATTCCCCAATTAAAAAGACACAGACAAACAGAATGGATGACTGAACTGTCTCCATCCTTCTGGTGAATCAAAAAAAAATAGCTTAACATGAAAGATAATAGTACCACAGTTTAAAAGGATGGAAAAAGATCCCCCCCCACACAAAAATACTTCAAAGAAGCAAGTTGGTATAGTTCTTTTAATATCCAAGAAAGTAGTCTTCATACCAAAACTAACCCATAGGTTAGATATGTAAAGACATTACAAATTCACCAAAGGAAACCTGACCAAGAAGACACTTCAGTTCTTAGCATCTATGTCCCAATAGCACACAAATCTCTAAAGTAAACAGCACTACATCTTAAGTCACATTGACCCACACACTCTGGTAGTGAGAGACTTCAATACCCACTCTTATCAATGAACAGGTGTGTCCTTCCAGAAAAAAAAATTAAAGAGAGAAATACTTGAGTTAATAGATATTACAAACCAAATGGACCAAAAAGCTATTTCCAGAACATTTCACCCAAACACAAAACCATATAGCTTCTTCTCAGCACCTCCCTCAACCTCCCCCATAATTGACTACATACTCAGACATAAAACAATTCTCAACAGATACAAACAAATTGAAATAATTCCCTGCATACTATCAGACTGCCGAAGATCAAAGCTGGGTATCAACAAGAAATCCTCAGAAAGTTTACGAAGCCAAGGAAACTGAAAAACTGAAAGAAACTGAAAGAAAAATGGGTTAAGAAACAAGAAAGGAATTAAAGACTTGCTAGAATTCAACAAATTGAATACAGCATACCCGACCTTAAGAGATACAATGAAAACAGTGCTAAGAATAACTTCACAGCAGTAAGTTCCTCCATAAAAAAAAAATTGGACAGGTCTTATACTACCAATTTAGCTCCACAACTGAAAGCTAATGAACAAAGGAAGTAATCAAACTGAAGAGGAGTAGGAGGCAATAAATAATTAAACTTGGGGCAGATACCAATAGAATAGAAACAAAGAGGACAATATAAACAATCAAAGAAACAAAAAGTTGAATCTTTGAGAAAAGTCAACAAGGCAGCAAAATCCTTATCAAAACTAACTGAAATGCAGAGAAAAAATGTCAAAATTAGCAAAATCAAAAACAAAAGGAAGGACATGAGCACAGACATTGAGGAAATCCAGAGATTCATACGGATATATTTTAAAATCCTGTTCTCCAGAAAACTGTGATATAAAATAAAGTTGTTAAGTTTTTTTCAATAAATTTCACTTGCAAAAATTAAGCCAAAACCAGGTAAATAATTTAAATAGACTTGTAACTCTTAGTGAAATAGAAACAGTAATTAAGAGACTTCCAACCAAAAAAACCCAGGGCCAGATGAATTTAATGTAGAATTCTACCAGACTTTCAAAGTGTTAATAGCAATACTCAAATTATTCAACAAAATAGAAACAGAAGGAAGCCTGCACAAATCATTGTATGAGGTCACAGTTATCCTGATACTCAAACCACAGACAGAATCAACTAAAAAAAAGAGATGTACAGACCAATTTCCCTCAGGGACAGTTGCAATAACAATAATATAATTGCAAAATGAACTGAAGGTCACATCAAAATATCATCCAACAGGATCAAATAGACTTCATCCCAGAGTAAGAAGAATATGGGAATATATAAAGATTAGTAAAAAAAAAAAACTGATGAAAAAAACACATGACAAAATCTAACACCTCTTCATTATTGAAGTCCTAGAGAAATTAGGGATACAAAGCACATATCCAAACACACTAAAGGTAATTTACGGCAATATTTTAGCCACCATCAAATTAAATGGAGAGAAATTAAAAGAAATTCCACTATAATCAGGAACAACACAAGGCTGTCTAATTTCTCCATATCTAGTCCATACTGTATTTGAAAATTTAACTGAAGTAGATCAAGGGGATACAATTTGGAAAGAAAAGAAGTCACATATTGTTATTTCCAGATGATATGATAGTATACAGAAGTGACCCTAAAAACTCGACCAGGCAATTATTATGCCTAATAAACTGTTTCAGCAATGTACATGGATGCAAGGCTAACTCAAAATAATTATTAGCCCTCCAGTATACAGATGACAAACAGACTGAGAATAAAGTCTGTAAGGAGCCGTCCCTGCATTCTCCATTACAATGATGGCGCCTGCAGGCACTGAATGTAAACAAGATTATTGTGCAGGCGCTGGGTAATCTTCCATTCCTTGATCTCTGCCTATTCCGTGGCGTCATGGCCTGATGAGCTACAGCCAATCATAGGGTGACACGTCCCAGGCGGCGGCTGCCAGCCTTTATTAGGGGACGTGATTCTTGGCTCGGGGTCTCCGCTCTGGTAAGCTTATGCTCTCCTCTCAAGACGCATTAAAGCTTTACTGCAGAAGGATCCGAATGTCCTGTGTGGTTCTTGCTGGCGAGGCGATAGCGCGGGACAAAAGTCTGGAAAGTAATGCCTTGTGCAATAACGTCAAATAGTATAAAATGTCTTGGGGGCAACTCTAAACAAGCATGTTTTGTGTGATAAAAACACTTCATGCCTTTGATGAAAGTAATTGAATAAGCTATTAGAAGATATGAAGATCCTCCATGCTCTTGGATTGGTAGGGATAACATAATGAAAATTGCCATCCTACCAAAAGCAATGTGTACTTATATATAATATCCATCAAAATTCCAACTCAATTCTTTTCAGGCCTTGAAAGGACAATTCTCATCTGCATACAAAAGAACATAAAACTCAGGACAGCTAAAACAATCCTGAGCAATACAAGACCTTTTGGAGGTGACACCATTCCTGATTTCAAACTGTACTACAGTAATAAAAACTGCATGGTATTGGCATAAATACAGATGGGCTGTTCACTGAAATTGAATTGAAGACGAGACTCAGGCTTAAAACTACAGATATATGGACACCTAACTTTTGATAAAGAAACCAGAAATACACAGTGGAACAACTAGAGCATCCCAAACAAAAGGTGATGCTTAATGTGGATGGCTGCAGGCAGATCCGTATCTATTACTCGGCACAAAATTCAAGTCCAAATGAATCAAAGACCTCAGCCTAAAACCAGACACACTGAACCTGAGAGCTGAGAACTTGGGGGAAAGCCTTGAATGCATTGACAGAGGTGATGAGTTCATAAAGAGAACAGCAATATGCAGGCCCTAAGATGTAGTGGTTTCCTGCTAGCCTGGCACCTCAGAGATACTAGCTATCCACTGAGCGCACCTGGCCTAGCTCCACGGGGCTAGCATCCAGCCTAATCCATTATTTGTAGACAGGATTCCTTTTGCCCACTGCCCTATATGAACCATGTTTGGGAATTTCCCAAAGAGACAAAGGACTGTACAAAACTTCGTTCAGGAAACACAGAAAACTGTGGTACCTATGAATCCACATGGCATAATCTTTTTGGAAACCTCATTCAAGTTGTTTTAAGACATGGTAAATTGTAAGTAGACGAATCATCATGAATCCAAGCATGCACCTTGGCATCTGAGACACTAAGAGCAAGAGTTAATAAATGGGACCATGAAACTGAAAAGGCAAAGGACTCTGTCAACTGGATCAAAATACAAAAAGGGTTTGTTTTGTTTTGTTTTGTTTTGTTTTGTTTAACCAACTCCATACCCAATAAAGGCCTAATGTCCAAATATATAAAGAACGTAAGGAACTAGATATCAAGTAAACTAATTTTAAAAAATGGAGTACAGACCTCAATAGAGAATTCTCAAGAAACTTGAATGGCTGAGAAACATAGCTTAACATTTAATTTAATTAGAGCCATAAATATCTGTAAATAAATAAACTATCTGTCTTATTTAAATGAACTTTGTATGTACATTGATCACTTGAACAATTAAACTTTATCTGTACATTTGCTTTTGTGTTTGTTGAGTAAATGTAGGCTCTATTCTTCTTAAAGACCATACCAAGTTCTATACATTGGATGAATCTTAAATACATGAGAGTATTTTTCTCCTTTTGAGAACAAAATTTCCTTGAGAAGAAATCACTCCAAACAGAATCCATATTGAAATATATTCCACCATTTCTGTTCCTCTGGGATGAAGTCTATTCGATCACAGTGGATGGTTTTTTGGTGTGCCCTTGGATTCATTTTGCAATTATATTATTGAGTATTATTGCACCTATGTTCTTGAAGGAAATTGGTCCATAATTTTCTCCCTTATTTGAGTCTTTCTGTGGTTTGAGTATCATGATATCTGTGACCTCATACAATGATGGGCAGTCTTCCTTCTGTTTCTATTTTTTTGGAATAATTTGAGGCGTATTGCTGTTAACTCTTCTTTAAAAGTCTGGTAGAATTCTGCACTAAATCAGCTGGCACTGGAATTTTTTGATTGGAAGTCCATAGCCATCAGGGAAATGCAAATAAAACTACTTTGAGATTCTACCTTACACCACTAAGTATTCCTGTGGCTTTATTCATAACATCCA
This sequence comes from Cricetulus griseus, assembly GCF_003668045.3. Classification (NCBI taxonomy): domain Eukaryota; kingdom Metazoa; phylum Chordata; class Mammalia; order Rodentia; family Cricetidae; genus Cricetulus; species Cricetulus griseus. The sequence goes on along the minus strand of NC_048603.1, from coordinate 7,581,899 downwards.
GAAACTGGAAAAAAAATAGATGTCCCTCAACAGAGAAATGGATAAAGAAAAGTTAAATTTATACAATGGAGTATTATTACTCAGCTAATAAAATATTCCATTATAAAATTTGCAGGCAAATGGATGGAACAAGAAAACAATATTGCAAGTGAGGTATCCCCAACCTAGAAAGATAAATATAGTAATATATTCATTTATAAGTGGATATTAGCCATTAAGTAAATGATAACCTAGTTACAATTTATAGACCCAGAGAGGCAAGGTAAAGCGGAGAGGTTTAAGGGGATACTTGGATCTCCCTCTAAAGGGGAAATAGTAAATAAAATAAGATTGTTTGATGTACTTGGAGCAGCAGGTAGGGATGCACAGGATTAGATAAGGAGCGATGAAATGGGAGAGACTGCAAGCAGAGATGTCTAGAATTAGTGGGCTTATGGTTGGGGAGGGGTGGAAATTTAGAGCAGTGGAAACTCCCTGTCCCAGGTGCAGGACTATGTTGGATTAAGTTTTGTTGTTAGCTAAGGGACTCATGGAAAACCCCAAACAACCCAGGGTGTTTCTAGGACAGAAGGCTGCCCTGTCAACTGAAAGCAGTGCCCCATTGCCAAGGACAACACTACATAACCCATGGAGAAAGTGAGTTGGTGCCTACTTGTAACTCTCAACCCTATTTTTCTAATGTCTTTGATGAGGAAAGGTACTTGGCAGTCTATTGAAGGAGAAAAAGGGACAACAACCCAGACACCGAAACTTCTGCAAAATAAGATATGGCAGTGGTGGCACAGAACTTGCGGACAACCAATCAATATCTTAGCTCATCTAAGACCCACTCCACAAAAAGGAACCCATACATGATAATACTATGGTAACCAAGAACCAGAGACTAGATAGCCCATAGACCCAGGGCAAAACCAAACACTACTTTACTTTCCCAATAAACTTCAATGTTTTCTAATTTGATATTGATGGTGATTTTGTAAAGAGAATATATTTTTGTAAAAAAAATAGTACTTTATTATGTCTAATTTTGTTTTCTGTTCACATATTTGGTTTCAAACTCTCAGTCAGAGTAGATGGGACTCTAGTTTTAGACTTCTGTCCATTTTAAAAACACTGGGAAGAACTCATGATTACCCATGGGATATATATTCTATCAATATCCACATGACTACAGTCAGAGGAAGACACTGAAGCAGCTATTGGAACTGAGAATCAAAGAAACAAAAATATTGTACAGTGCACATAAGAATTTACCGGAAGTTGAAAGCAGATGGGATTTACCTGACTCTGCCAGCTTGTATACACCAGGAGTTCCTGGTAAAAACCCTGAAGGAGAAATGTTGAACCAATTAGAGTTCCACCTAAGAAACAGAATCCACAGAGAGGTATAATAAAATATTTATTAAAAGAAATCAGCTTATGAAATCTGAAGTTGTTTGCACAACTTGAAATCCAGCAACCAGTCATGAACTGAAAAGGCAGCTTATACATGTACTGTTTTCTTCTACAGAGAGCACAGTTGTATTCACACAGCTTAACATTTAATTAAATTAGGTCCATTCATATTACCTTAAATTACCTGTCTTATTTAAATTAACTTATTGTGTCCATTGATCACTTGAACAATTAAGCTTCATGTGTACTTTGGCCTTTGTGCTTGTTGAGTAAATGTAGGCTCTATTCTTCTTAATCTAATATTTAAAAAGAATATTTAAAAAAAACCATAAGCAGTGCTATATTTTGTATAAGTCTTAAATACATAATAGTATGTTTCTCTTTTTGAAAATAAAATTTGAGAAGAAATCACTCCAAGTAGAATCCATATTGAAGGGTTATGGATAAGAAAATTAAAGTAAATAAAATACTGATTGTGGCTGGGCATTGGTGGCGCACGCCTTTAATCCCTGCACTTGGGAGGCAGAGGTAGCTCCAAAGCTACACAGAGAAACCCTGTCTTGAAAAACCAAAAAAAAAAAAAGAAAGAAAAAAGAAAAAAAGAAAAAAAATACCGATTATGATTCACTGAATCAAAAAGAAACACATATTTCAAAGCCAGTAGAAAAAATATATATGCAAGAATAGTATTTAACATAAATCTTTCTAAATGTTAAGGGACGTTAATTTCACACAAATGGATTAATTGATGATTTAATGGTTATTCCTTACAAAATTATTATTAGAAAAATTCTAAAGTATGATAATACTATTATTGAAGACATACACAAAAGCATAATGGCCTAAAGTATAAAATATGCACTTCCATTATGTTTATATTATCATATGTATCTATTTTATGTATAATGAAGTCAATAATACAATGGTGTGTCTTACTCATTATATGTAGTTCAACCCATGTTGCTGTCTTTCTCAAGTACATTACAAATTTTCTGTGCTTTTAGATATAATTGCAGTACAATTTAATAGATATAAACAAATAGCCAGAGGTAACACACTGTATTAAATATGTAAGGTCTTAAAAAAAAGAAGGGATTTTTGAGAGCCCATCCCTTATGAAGGGATGCTCTCTTGCCCTGGACACATGAGGAAGGGCCTAGGCCTGGCCCAGGATGAAGTGGTAGACTTTGGGGAGCCCCTTTTGAGGGCCTTACCCTGCCTGGGGAGGGAGGGGGGATGGCTAGGGGCAGGTGGGATGTTGGGGGGAAGAGAGGGAGAGGGAGAAGGGATTGACATCTGAAGCAAACTTGTCCCTAATTTGAATTAATAAAATAAAATAAATTAAAAAAGTAAAAAAAAAAACCCAAATAGCAACATTTTTGATGATCACAGGTCAGCTTATAACGAAAAAGACATTTTATGGATTTTGAAGTAGTAATAACTTTGGACAACTAATTTTAAAATGCTAAGTTTTTTGGACTTTAAAAGGCAAAATGATCAACATTTTTTAGTTTGCACAAGCTTTTGAGAAATGTGTTAATATAGTTACTCAGAAAAATTATAATACAGGCAGAAATTAATCACTCAGATTACATGGTTAGATTTCAGGCAGGAAAATATGAATGAAGATCATGGCTGGCAAGGGTGATATTTCAGGAAAATGAGACTTTTCTACATTTTATGTGATGAAGGAAAGAATATAATGGAGACAATTTTAATGAAGAGGATGAAAACTTAAGAAATCGTATTAGTGCTTGCGAATTACATGTTCCTCGGATATTTATTGAACAGTTCAAATGGCAAGTGCTACACATGCTGAGACACCATTCAAGTTATTATTTAAGTATTATAGAAAAGAAATCCGGAACTACATTATGAGCAATCTCATAACAAAATTTTTCTGTCTATACCATGATCTGAAATAATTAACATACACAGTTCATTCTCGAACTCTGCCTGATTTTCTCATTTCTCAAACATGAAAAACAAGCACTATTCAATTCCCTGAATTACCCCATTCAGTAAGGACCACCTGGCCCCATGAGGGCTTTCTATGGACAGTAATAACCTGCTCAGTATGTAAAGACTAGTCATTGATGTTATGTGACTGGTGACCATGGATATGATGGTTTGTCTTGATTCTACTTCCCAGCCACACCCCATCCCACTTCTGCTCAGGCATTTGATTTAGGATTAGTGTCTCTTTCAGAATATAGATAATCTCAATGAAGCTAAGAAAAATATCAATGAATCAGTTTTGCTATTTCTTTTTTATTTTTTTCTGACATGTTCTAGACAGGGTTTCTCTGTGTAGCCTTGTAGACCAGGCTGGCCTCAAACTCACAAGGATCTGCCTGCCCCTGCCTTCTGAGTGCTGGGATTAAAGGCGTGACCCACCCACCCCCAGCTAGTTTTGCTATTTCTTAAAAAGTTTAGCAAGTCTTTATTGAGAGTAAAGCAGATAAATATAATTTGTATAACAGTATTGGGTATTGATAGATGTCATTTTTTTCTCCCAATTTTGGTCCAGAAATTGGATGAAGAAATTGTTCAAAACAGTAGATCTATTTGTCAAAATTTCTGGAATCAGAATATCAAAATGGCTCAGGATACATTAAGTATCACAATTATCTTCTCATGCTATATAAAGAAGAGAAAACAAATGGTGTGAAATCAACTCAAATTAAAAATGAATATTTTGTATCTTTAAAATAGCTCTCAGTGTTTAGATAACTGTAGTCAATGCTGTTAGATGCCAGAGCCCACAGTACTGACTCTAATTCCATCTTGATTTAAGGTCAGAGAGTTCAAACTTATCCTTGCTCATTAAAGTTGAATAACCGGATGTTTGGCTAAAGGTGTGGTTACTTGATACCTTGCTCTTCAACACCAAATAACAGGATGTTTGACTTAGGGTGTGGTTACTAGATGCTTTAAAAATTAAGGGGGTAATTGTGGAGGATGAACCTGGAGGTTTATGAATAAATGCCTATAAGGAAATCTTGGTAAGGAAGTCTTTTGCCACCCCACCTTTGCTTGGCTATGAGTAATAAACTTGGAGCAGCTACATTATCCACAGAGAGCTCTCTCAACTCCTGTCTTTTCTCCCTTTTCAATTCTCATTCCTCTTTTCTTTTTTAAAAGATTTATTTATTATTTATACATCATTCCTCATGCATGTATCCCTGTAGGCCAGAAGATGGCACCAGATCTCATTACAGATGGTGGTGAGCCACCATGTGGTTGCTAGGAATTGAACTCAGGACCTCTGGAAGAGCAGCCAGTGCTCTTAACCTCTGAGCCATCTCTCCAGGCCCCTCATTCCCCTTTTCAAGAACATTTGAACATCTCATCTGGTCCTGCCAGTTATGTTCTTCAATCTTATTCTTTTAGGGAAAAAAGGTATAACAGTCAAATATCCTATTTTTACCAAAAATTAAAAAAAAATGTTTTAAGTCATTTTGTTCATGACCCAATTATCCAAACTCTTCAGTTCTGGGAAAATAGTTGAAGATCAAAACTGCTTTGCTCCACAATGACAAACGAGTATGGGATGAACTAATTAATGTGTTCATGATAATGTAAATCACCCTGCAGAAGCTTAAATTTAGGATTCTCAGAGCTGCACAGTTGTTTTTATGTTTACTTTGTTAGTTTGATAAATTTTATTTTAACATGTGGAAATTTGATTTCATAATTTATAAAAGTGGAGGATGAACCTGGAGGCTTAATGAATAAATGTCTGAAAGGCAATCTGCATATTCAAAAAGGAAAGTACACTGTCACTATTGAGGACTGAAATATTTTAAAAAGTAGTTTAATGATATGTAGGGAGCAATAAAAGCTAAATGGACTAGGTGAAAACACACATGTATCAGGCATAATTGCTAATTATAATCTAAGAGGCTTGAGATTTATTCATTTGGGGGAATATATATATATATATATATATATATATAATATACCATATAATATACAGTATATACAATAGATTCAACACATGTATGTGTGATAATTCCTGAACTCTTCAGACTCTTTTATTTATTGTCTGATTAAGAATTACATTTCAAAAATCTATTATCTGTTTTCCTTCTCATTACTCTCTTTTGGTTGAATTTCTGATGCAATTTTTACAGCAAGGATTTCCAAGTCTGCTGTTATGAGGCCCACCCTTATTCTCCAGGCTCACCTTGTAGTTGAAACTTTGGGTTACACTCTGTCTGGGCTGGTGAGATTGGAGGTCTGAACTCTTCCTGACTTTGGTTCGTGTCACTTTTCTATACCCCTGTTCGTGTTAACTTTAATCTCAGCACTTTAATCTCCTTGCTTTTCCTCTTTCTCTCTTGTAATAGAGTCTCACTGGTTAACAACATTTTCTTACCTGAACATTTGCACAGAAGAAAGGTAATCGCTATCTAATCCAAGAAGCCCTTACTGCATTCAACTAATTCATATGTCCATATACAATCGACTACATGGAAATTGTGAACATGACCACAATGAACATGGGTGTGCCTGGATCCATCTAAAACCCTGCTGGTAGTTCTTTGAGTCGCATACTCAGAAGTGGAATTGTCAGTCATACAACAGAAATAACTGTTACTTACTGAAAAGTTCGAAATTGTTTTCTATGGTACCTAATCAATTTTAAATTTACTTGTACCAATCTTCAAAGTTATTTGTATCTTCATCAACACTTTCCAATCATTTTGTTAATAGCCATTTGTGACTCTGATGTACATTAGTTTGACAGTATTGGACATTTTTAACTTTGATGAACATTTTTATCTCATTTGTATGCCTTCACTAGAAGTAAAATATTCAAATAACTTGCCAGTTGTTAGTATTTTCTTTTCTTTTTTGATACTGAGTATAGGCACTACAGATATATTTTGAATAAGCCACTGTCAGGTAAGTAGTGTGAATCAATGTTTACCTAGATTTTAGGCTTTCATTCTCTGTGTGTATTATATCCGATGATTCACAGATGTTTCAAGAAAATGCAAAGATTGTGGGAAGCTGACATTCTCCCTCACCCAACGTCTTTGGGAAGAAAAGATACACAGGAGTACAAATGACCAAATATTATCTAACAGATATTCTGGGAAATCACGAATCATAGCCCATGATGATGGGTGAACAGCAAATTACACTTTTGGCAGTCTAGGCAGGGCCACTAAAGCATTTGGTGGAAGAATCTTTTCTATAACATTCAGTTAAAGCCAAACACAGCTCGTCTGGGCAGAAAGAGCTCTTCTGTGCCAATATCTGCTCTACTCTCTGACTTTTATGTTATTTCTTTAGGTAGTTACTGTTTTAAATCAGGTCATGCAGACATCTTTTGCTCAGAGATACTATCCTCTTAGGAGACTGATATCTAGCTTCTGAAAGCCATTATGCATTGATTTATGTTTTGTCCACAAGAAACAGTATAATTTTGACCACATCTAATTTGTCATCCATCAATTTTAATTTATATAGCTAAAATAATTTCACTTATCTAAGAATATCTTAATGGTACTTTTGATAACTACTATTTTACTAAACAAATGGGTATTTTTCTATTTATACCACACGTGTGCTGTTCATCACACCTGATGTACACAATTGGTTCCTTAAGGATTTTTACTCATGCTACACTTTTCTAATTGAACACACACAGACATGGAATCTCTATTATTTATCTTCTTAGTAAGTTCACTTCCAATATCTGGAACTTTTAATTCTGTGAGTTGCTTTCCTATTCAAACACTGAGCCCAAATCCATATTAATATAACTCACATTGCTTTATTTTGTTTCTGAGAGTGCTGACATACCCAGTTATCACATTTCATTTTTACTCCCAAGAGTTCTTTGAGCATTCTTGATATTCCCCATAGCTAACTCTTCATGGTATTTCCATGCAAATACCTTCTAACACTTGCCTCGGATGTAAATATAATCCCTTTACTTCATTTCCTGGAGGATTACTAAACCAAGAGTGGTGTTTATAATCCAGTTTAATGAGTACCTGAAATCACACATTATTATAATAAAGAAATAAATATTAGATGTAACTCATCTTAGTGTTCTGTGTCTGTATTGGTATGATAATGAGCTTCCTTGATAAATGCTCCCCCTGGTCTCCACATACTTTAACACATTTTAAAATTCTGTTCCTTAATATTTGAGACTATCATAAGACTATTGTTTTGAACGTTGTATCCCTGTTCCTAAGTCTTTCAAAAATGTTGTATTATCATTGAGGTTGAATTATAAACATTCAAACTTGGACATGCATATATAAATTCTCATAGCAAGTCTCATAGCAAGGCTCGTTGCAAGCCTTATATGCCTCACAATACTTAGAATTGTTTATTCTGTATTATGAATAACTAATTATGGTAAATAAGTACTAATTTAAAATAAAAGCAATTTTTCTGACTTCCAAATACTTTCCAGGGAAAAACAATCTGTTACTTTACCAGAATAACATTCCTTTCTCAGTGATGAGCCCCAGGGGCAAATATCCTGCTTCTAAAATCCAAGCCTTTACATACCTCTTCTTCTCTCCTTCTCATTCTCCTAGCTCCCTCCCCCCTCTTCCCGTGCTCCCAATTTGCTCAGCAGATCTTGAGCCTCTCCCCTTCTCCAGGGGATCATGTATGTCTCTCTTAGGTACCTCCAAGTTTATTGAAATTAGCATGCTTCCCTGACTGGGAACTGGACCCGGGCCATGGTGGTGTGAGTGCTGAATCCTAACCACTAGACCACCAGGGAGCATGTGGACATGAGGGAGCAGAAAGTATGAGTCAGGGGAAGAATACATGATAACAAGAATGTAGATATCATAATAGAGGGAGACATTTTTGGTTTACAGAGAAACCAGGCACTAGGGAAATGTCTGGAGATCTACAAAGATGACACTAGCTAACAATCTAAGCAACAGAGGAGAGGCTACCTTAAATGCCCTCCCCTGATAATGAGATTGATGACTGACTGATATGCCATCCTTAAGCCTTCATCCAGCAGCTGGTGGAAGTAGAAGCAGACACCCATATCTAATCACCGAATTGAACTGGAACCCAGATGCAAAGAAGGACCAGTGAAGAGCACAGAGGTCCAGACAAGGCTGATGAAACCCACAGAAACAGCTGACCTGAACATCCGGGAACTCTTGCTCCCCAGTCTGATAGCTGGAATACCAGCATTGGACTGATCCAGACCCCAGGAACATGGGTTTCTGTGAGGAAACCTCAGAAATCTACGGGACCTCCTGTAAAAGCCCAGTATTTATCCCTAGCATAGGTGTGGACTTTGGGAGCCCATTCCACATAGAGGAATACCCCCTGAGCCAAGACACACGGGGTGGTCCTAGGCCCTATCCCAAAGGATACGAAAGACTGTGATGACACCCTATGGAAGGCCTCACCATCCATGAGGAGCAGAAAAGATATGAGACAGATAAGGTTCTAGTTGGGGGGGTAGGGAGGATGGGTGGGAGAAGGGAACTGGGATTGTCATGTAAAGCAATCCTGTTTCTAATTCAAATAAAAAAGTTGGAAAAAAATCCAAGCCTTTATAAATATCCATCTATTCTAATAAAAAAGATAGAGAAATAAATATGCTGGGCCTTGAATTATATTGCAGTGCTTGGGATTCTCCAGGTTTCAAGTCTTTAGGACTGAAGTGAGTTTGATTCTGGTGCTGAAAATGTTGCAGTAATTGTCAACACGGCAGAAAAAGAACTCGTACATGTTATCTGGCACTATATATTCAGCACTACAAGCACAATGTGAAATGTTCCGGGCACAACAAAGATGGAGAAAGATGCTGCAGAGACCTCTCTTAACCTCCACTATGGTGGACTTCTGATAGATAAACAGGGCACACGCAGGAACACTACACTCTAGAAATCCATTTTCCGGCTTTCGCAAGTCTACTAATTCATATAGGAACTAGAGAGTGTGCCTTGCCAAATATGGCCCTTTAATCAAACAGAGGAAAATAGAACTTTCACTACAACTGTTTTTATTTTTCTCTTAAAAAGATAAATGTTTCTTGTGTTGGATGTGTTCAGTGTATAGGCAGTGATATTTCCTGTTTTGTGAACCATAGACACTGGGAAGGAATGAAACTGTAGAAAAGGCACATCGATACATATTGAAAGTCCAGATGACTGAATGGTTTGATGATATTGTAGTTTTTTGTTTTTTTCTTTTCCTTTTTTTTTAGCCTCAATACCTAAAGACAGTTATCTCTGAATCTTTATTATAAATCATACCATTCCATAGTAAATTTCAAAAGTATGTTTTTATACATTTATTTGAATTTGATGAATATTATCTTGAACAAATTATATTACACACACACACACACACACACACACACACACACACACACATCCATTATCTTTCTTAGATTAATATTGTGGCAGCTGTGTTGGTTTTTTAGAAAATGGCCCCCATAGGGAGTGACACTATTAGGAGGTTTAGCTTTGCTGGAGGAGGTGTGTCACTGTTGGAGTGGGCTTTGTGTTCTCCTATGCTCAAGTTATACCCAGTGAGGCAGTGCACTTCCTGTTGCCTGAGGATCAAGATGTATAAGTCTCACCTACTTCTCCAACACCATGTCTACCTGCATGCCACCATATACCGCCATAATGATAATGGACTAAACCTCTTAAGCTGTAAGGTAACTCAATTAAATGTGTTCCTTTTATAATAAGAGTTTCCATGATCAGGGTACTTCTTCACAGCAATAGAAACCCTAAATAGGACAGTGGCTAATATAATATTTGAATTTAATGTATTATTCCATTAAAATTTGCATTAAAAAATTTAAAGATATCAAAATATATATCTGTGTATGAAAATATATAAGGGTAAGTATTTAGAATGTAAACAGAAATTATACAGGTACTCTGAGGTTGGTGGCATTTCTTTCTCTTCTATAGTCAATCACCTTCCTAGACATGGGTAATGGGATAGGTTTGCAATGCCTGGCATGGCTTCTATCATATTCAGTGACCCTTAAGTCCAACTAGATAGCTTCTGGTCATATCCAGGATATAAGTGCCATTAATGAGCATTTGGTAATATTTGTCACTCTGATCAATGCTATTGATAGTCAATACAGCATGGTAGGAATATTTACTGTATAGTGGGAAATTACCAATACGGAGTCAGGTAGAAATATAAGGGTATTTAATAGGAAAAAGCCTTATTTACAGAGCGACCTAGCCAGCCGGCGTGGCAGCAGTCTGTCCAGCAAGTACAAAAGAGGAACTGAAAGAGAAAACGCAGTCCCATGCAAGTCTCGCTCTATGTCACCCTGACCACACCCTCACAAGTGTGGTCAGGCACACCTGTAGCCAGCCCCTAAGTAGGCGTGGCTACAGCTTCCCCTACATTACTGTCTTATCCCTTGTCAGCTTGCACACCTCCTTTTAGTACTATAAAAGCTCATTCTCAGTGAGGAGAATTTTGGGTCAACTCAAGCCTGGTGTCTTCAGTGATAACATTTAACTTTAATTTTTGGAGGCAACCAAGGGCAATGATAATAGGCTCTATCATTTTGGGAGTCTCTTGAACCCTGAATAACAACTCAGAAGGAGGTTTACCATGACTAACACTGGGATTTTCTTACTCTATGGTTCTTGAGGTAAGTGTTGTTATCACAGTGGCATAACTCTTCATTTCAACTCTACATATACACACATATTTATGATATATAGCATTATGAAATTCACAAAAATAAGAACAAATAAAAATGGATACAAACTTTTTCTTGAAACTAAAAGAAATATATAATGAAAAGTATATAATAATTTTACAAGGAAAATAATTATGTTTAAGCCTGGATATAGTGGTCCATACTTTTAATTCCAGGACTTGTGAGGGAGGTAGAGGCAGGTCAGTTGATCTGTGCATATGTGGTCAACCCAATTTACAGTTTCATGATCAGCCAAGACTGCATAGTGAGATCATATCTTACAAAAGAAAAGAATTTTGTCTAATCACATTCATATTAAAGTCAAAATCTTCAGCACTGACATAGCAGATGGGAACTAATCTATGATAATACTGATTAGAAGTTAATTGATGTATTTACTAACCCCAGGTAATACCAGTATATGTAAAATACTTTTATAGATTTTACCATAGTTAATTTTCACAATTATTGAGAGGATTTTAGTTTCATTTTATATTTGTTATGTCCACAAAAATATTTATCTAGCATTTTAGGAACAATATAAAGGGTCATCTACACATCAAAGGAAGAAATTAAATGAATGAGTATTGCTATAATTGCATTTACTTTTGTGTATAGAAGAGAATAATGGATCCAAGTGTTCAAAGGAAGAGTAAGTATATGCACCAAACACAGCAGCAACCAATATCATAAAGAAGAAAATATTAGACTTAACACCAGAGATAGATCCCAAGATGCTCATAGTGAGGGACCCAGATATGAATGGACACTTTTAGGGCTAATTATTGCTGAGTTTTTGTTTTTGTTTTGTTTTGCTTTTTGTCAAAGATGCTGAAACATACTTTGAACAACAAAATCCAATGTAAGTAAATGGTGCTGGGGAAAGCTGATATTTTCACATGAATCAAATGAAATTTATCCTAACCCATAAGTCTATATAAAAACATTAAAAATTTTTGAAGAACCTTAGTGTGATATCTGAAGTTGTCAGAAGAAAACATTGGTGAAACCTTTTAAAAATACATGCATAGTTAAGAACTTCCTGAAAAACTAAAACCTAAAAGAGTTCAGAAAAAATAGCACCAATGAATGATAAATCAAATTAAATGAAATGAAAAGGCTTCTGAATAATGGCAATATTAAAAGATATGGTAGTGTAAAATGAGAAAAAAATTTTTTGGTCCTTCTCTTAGACAAAGAACTTCAGTTAACTAGTGGGTGCTGGGAGAAGGAGAATTAGCAACATTCTAAGGATGAGCCCACCCACTATTCATCTTCAAACACAAAGTGGCCAGCCCTGAAACCATGTGCACACCCTCAACAAAAATGAACTCACCAGGTTGTATTTATATATTCGTGCATAAACACCCCCAACACACACACAATCAAAGACAAAGAGGACGTTAGCTTGAGTGAGGACGTTGTCACTGGAAGGTTGGAGGATAAATGGAGGAGGGAACATGATATAAAATATTGATGCAGTACAATGAGATTGGTGAAGCTCCACTGTTATTTCTAAGAGACACGATCTCACAGAAGACGTACTCCTTCTCTGACTTATATCACACACACACACACACACACACACACAAACACACACACACACACACACACACACACACAGAGAGAGAGAGAGAGAGAGAGAGAGAGAGAGAGAGAGAGAGAGAGAGAGAGAGAGAGAGAGAGAGAGAGAGAGAGAGAGAGAGAGACACCAAAAATCCTCATGGGCCCTAGACTAACAAAATCCCAGTCTAGGCTTAGAAAAATCCCTTCCCAAGCTGTTATGCAATGAAGCCCAAGATACTTCCAAAAATTATAGACTGTTTTGCCCTTGGCTGCTTCTGAGAGGTTGAAGGGATTTTGCCATTGCTAAAGAAATCAAGGATTTCCAACATTCTGTGTGGCTCTGACCTCAAAGCTTCCTCCCTGAATACTAGCTTTCATGGGACAACAAGGTACTACACAGGTTTCCAGGAAAGGGAAGCAATCACAATTGGTAGTTCTAGGTATCTGTGACACCAGTAAGCCATGACAATGACCACGTGGCAGGATATCTATAAAGGTGCAGTGGTAGCTCTCATCTCTGGTAAGTAGCATGGATCTTGTTGAACTTAAGTCCTCCTCAAGAGGAGCATGGAGTTTTTATCCCGCCATAAAGTATAATCAAATTATATGGTTGAGGAAACATAGGTAAAACTAGACATCATAGTATTAAATAAACCAGGCTCAGAAAGACAAATATTGTAGTTTCTTGTGTGAACACCAAATTTTATAAATAGGTATATTAACAGAGAAATATGTGTCTCTCTCTATGTATTTCATCATACATATATGTATATACATATATAACCTGCAATAGCAATAAATATATATATGTATCATATATACATATGGGGCCCAGGTCAATACTATAGAAGTAGATGGTACATGAGAATGAAAATGACTTTATAAAACTCAGCACTATGTACAATGAGTAAATACCAATAAAAACATAAATAATATCAAATTTTGATTATCTACACTATCCTTTGAAAAATAAATTTTCAAAGTACTTCCACCATAATTTTGACCTAGAAAAATTAATATCAAAGGGACAAAACTGGTAACTAACTTAGGATATACTGATAATCTTAACACATTGAATAAATTTTGATATAACTCGCACAACAAAGAAAACTACAAAGTGAAGGAAATAGATTGTATCATTCTATAAACTCAGAATTTCCAAGAGTAAGTCACCCCAGAATGTCATGATATTTTTGAATTGCAGAAAATGATCTCTGACACAAAGTATTTGACAAGTTGACACTCTGAGCGTGTACTGCTGGACACAGCACCTCTTGCAGTGACTGCTGTCACTTCCAAGCTACACTGGAAACTGACAGTATTTCCCATTTTGCTTGAGGTTAGTGTATTCAGTTGCTTTACTATGCTGTCTAAAATTGTATCTTTCAAATAAATAGGTTTTGTCTTGACCTCCCAATTTTGTACCCATCATCTCATGATGGAAAAACCAAAATGTCGGAGAACCTCGGTTTTGATTAGCAAATGATCTAGGAAAGGTTTTCAATTTACAATTTCTCAAAAACTTCTTAGTGTTATGAATAGTTGAGTGACATTGTTGGAGATGCTCAATAAAAAAACAGAGGTGGTGCGTATCGGGCTTCCTACGGAATCTTTTTTAATTTGATACTAAGATTCAGAGATAGAGGACATTGCACATGTCTGTTTTCTGTCATTATTGTATAGTGAACTACATGCCTTGTAACACTGATATGTTGAAATCTAGAGCAGTCCACAAGTAGAGCCACATCTCAAGATGTTTCAACACTACCTCTCAGGCCATAAATAGATACTGAAGAAGTGCAAGCCTAACTGTACTCTCCGAGAGCAAACCAGACAATTAAGTAAAATACAAAACTCTAAGTTGTCAAGTGTACACGGAAGATTCAGGAATTGAATGATCAAGGCAAGGAATACTGCAGTCAAAACCAGCTGCAAAAAATACTTTAAAAACTCTCCAACCTAAATTGAGCTGGATAAGAACAATGTAAGATAGGAGAAGCTCTGAGGAAAACCATCTGCTTGCAATCCAAGGAGGCTAGTGTAGTATGTACAATGCTAAGTGCCCAATGAATATGACAAGTCAAGGGAAGAAAAGCATAGAGTCCAGTTAAAACCACTACACAAATCACAGATAAGTGTAGCCCCTCAGACATGATCTATGAAAGGAAGGACTCCTAACTATTTTCTTCTCATGGCAATGCCACTGTATGGGTTGTAGTAATATATACAATTCAACTATCAAATTAATAAAAATGTACGGTACAAAAATAAGACTATTTTTTCAATTTATGAAATTTAGAGAGAGGTATCACTAACCTACATTTATTATAGTGTAATCATCACTCATTTTTTTTAGACAAGTAGTTGTGGGACATACAAATGTTCCAGGACAAGTGTTTTTAACAGTGTTTTAACCTTTAACAAGGTTAAAGGAACTGCATTGGGAAGGGACTAGATGATTAATACTCCAAAGTAGCCAGCACAAGAATGACAAAAAATAGAAATATGACATTGATTATATAATTATGATAAACACACCCCATCATATAAAGACTATAAGTTGGGGTAGAAACTATAACTAGAATAAAATGAGCATAACAAAATAGAAATGAAAAAAATGTCAGATAACTTTCAATATTATTGATAAACTTCAAGATAGATGGAGTATACTACTTACAGAAAAAAGAACAGAAGTAAAATGGACAACTTTTAATATCCTCAATATTCATGATTTGAAATTAGAAGAAAATGAGGCAGAGAACAGAGTGAGATAGAGGGAGAGACACAGAGGGAGAAACACAGACAAGAATTAGAAAATGACAGAAATGGAGAGGGAAAGACAGAGACAGAGAAACACAGATATACAGAGAGATGTGTGAAGAAATAATAGACTAAGAGAAATCTGAAAAATGTTGATATATCTATTAAAACATTCAATTTATCCAAAATAAAAGCAATTATTCACTGATACCTCATGGGACATAATGATGGGAATTGAAGACACAGAGAAAATATTGATATAATACAAATAGCCTCACTTGATAATGCTTCATAGAAGATAATTTCCCCTAAGTGAAATGCCTACAAGGCAATAGGCTGACATATAAAGGAATAATATATATATATATATATATATATATATATATGTGTGTGTGTGTGTGTGTGTGTGTGTGTGTGTGTGTGTGTGTGTGTGTGTGTAATCTTACAGGTTTCCAGAAAACAGGCTTCTAAAATCAGTAAGAACATTTCAAAATAAGGACAAACATTATTTGGTTGCTTAGAGAGAATTTATATAAAATATTTAACAAGTCATTAGTCTAGAAATAAAGCCACATAGAAATTCAGAGCTAACTTCCAATATAACGACCAACATAAACTAACAAAATAATATCAAATATGAAATGATTTAAAGAACAGTCTTCTCTTTTTCCTTAATTAACTTAAATTAATTAAGAAAAATGTTGCTAACTCCACTCATATAAACTAGTTCTTTTCTACAGTTGTCTACTGCAGATGTAACAATAAAAGTAATAATAATGATATTTATTTTTAAATAAAAACTTAAGCTTATATTGTAAACTTTGTTAAGTAATGACACAATACCCAGTATTTAGGCTGAGAAACACTTTATTAGTAAATTAAGTTTACTTAAAATAAATGTTTAATAGTATATTAGCCAGAAACAGTTTCACACTATGCAAAACACTGCAATGTATGATAAATTAAGGAGACAAACTAATAAAAAGGGAAAGTTAGATTAGATAACTGCTATTTCTGTTCAATTGATCAACATAATTATAAATGTTATGTGGGAAAAACATAACTATAAATCATTTTGATGACAAGAATTAAATAAGTAAATTACATAAAATTCTCTTTCAAATTCATTATTCTTTATGTGAATATTACTCATACTATTGGTAAAGTAATTAGAATTTCTCTGCAGAAACTCAATGTGAGCATATCACACAACTATTCATCAGTGGGAAATGAGCAGTAATGGCCACATTAAAATGAGCACTTATGGACACATTTTGCTGATGCTTATTTTGGATGAGTTTTTGATTTAATTGTATTGATATCAATAGAGGTCTAGTATTTCATCATATAACAAGCTTTAAGAAGGGAAATTTGTGTACCTTCAGAAATGGGGAGGAAGGGAGGAAGAAGGGAACTGGGATTGTCATGTAAATCAATCTTGTTTCTAATTCAAATAAAAAATGATAAAAAATGTGATTTTCATAAAATCTACACCACAAACATAGGCAGGGTTATTACAAAGGTGAAAAACACATAATATCAAATACTCAGATACTATGAAGTGCAGTAATCTACAAATAAAAATATTTATTTGTAGTATATATTATTTTATCTATATTTAATGAATAATATTAATATAGAATAAAGTGCTGCTTCCGAATAAACTGTTTGAGATTCCACTCTTGGTAAAGAAACAAAAATCATAACAAAATGAGATAAATCATCTGAACTGCACAACATATATGTCTGTCTGTGTGTATTTACACACTCTCTCTCTCTCTCTCTCTCTCTCTCTCTCAGAAACATCATTGTAATAACCTTCCAGGTGGCTGTTATCCTTCTTGACTATTCCCTCCCCTCCCCTGCCTTCCTATCAATTGCCTCAATTTAAATTTTCTGCTCTGTTATTACCCTTTATTCAATTATACAGCTATATTTCCCCCTCCCTTCCCATAACACAGCCACCCTCACATGGCCCCTTGCTAAATTCCTCACATTTATGTGTATTCCAAATGAAAAGGGCTTTAGCTGAAGGTTGAAAGCCACCATACACAGATAAGAGAAAGCATGAAATGTTTATCTTTATGTTCTGGGGAAACTCACTCAAATATCTTCATTCATTTGCCTGTGGATTTCCTAATTTTTATTTTCTCAACAGTTGAATAATATTCCATGATGTCGATGTACTACATTTTTTATTTTTGTTCATCCATCAGTTAATAGATTTGTATGCTGTTTCAATTTCCCGACTCTGTAAAGAGAACAATGGACAAAGGAGAACAACGTTCTCTGTAGTAGGATACAGTCCTTTGTGTATATGCCCAAGAATGACTTAGAAGGTTTAGTGATAGTTTCCTTAGGAAAACCCACACTGATTAAGAAGTAGCTTTAAAACATGTGCAAATCAGGTAATTTTTCAAATATGGATTTGTTTTTAAAAATAATCATTACTCATTTCATTGCTACATGTATCCCACATTTTTCTTTTCTTCCTTTTTTTGTTTGTCAGACTTTTCCTTTATTCTTACTTTTTTGTTTATTGAAAACAGATTGTTTTCTCACATAGTATATCCTGATAACTCTTTCCCCTTTCTTTACTTCTCCTTTTCCTCTCTACCGCCCTTCCCATCCTGATCCACAAACTTTTGTCTCTAGTTAGAACGACAATCGGTTTTCTATAGGGTAATAATTAATTTAGTAAGATAAAATGAAAAAGTTACAAACGGAATAGGACAAAACAAACCCAGAGAAATAAAAGAATTGAAGAGAGGGGGCTGGAGAGATGGCTCAGAGATTAAGAACACTGGTTGCTCTTCCAGAGGTCCTGAGTTCAAGTCCCAGCAACCACATGTTGGCTGGCTCACAACCATCCGCTATGAGATCTGATGCCCTCTTCTGGTGTGCAGATATACATGGAAGCAGAATGTTGTATATATAATAAATAAATAAAATCTTAAAAAAAAAGAATTGAAGAGAAGGCACAAGAAACAGAGGTCCACTTTTCTTAAAACTTGAGTGTGTGTTATAAGTATACACACAAATGTATACACTGAAAAAACTGGCTTTTCCTTGGCCTTTATAAGTAATTACATATAGCATATTATATATTCTATATATAATAAGTAAAATAATTTAATTTTTTTTTGGTTTTGAAATTGTTTATTCTTAACCCAATAGAAACTGGAGTATTGCTTCCTTGAATTTGCATACAAGTGATTCTGTGTTTGACTCTTCATGCCAATCAAAATTCAGATCTTAAGATAAAGCACAATGGCCAAGTTTCTTGCATTTTATCAGCATAGATCAAGCAACAAAGGGATATGTCTCCTGATAGGCATTTTTTAAAGAAATGAAATCACTATAATGCAATTTTCTCATCCCATCCCATTTTTCCATTCTGAAAACAAATACATCAGCTTCAATTTTGCTGAGTTTATTCTGTTTTTACTGGTGACTAGAAGCAACTATCACACAACTAAACAGTGACAATCTTTCTCTTTTCCTTTCTCCTGTCAGAAGTTCATAAATAAAATACTATATTTCTTGAAGTAGACAAGGTCTGTACAAATAAAGAGTACCAGAAAACAAAATACAATACGTTCTCTGAAGGAAATGATCTACTTTTATAAATCAGGGGTTGACAATATTTTGTTACCTCATTTTTGAAACATGTTTTTGAGAGAGATAATAACAGAAACTCTTCATCCTGGGCTACCATCATAGTGTCAGCAGAGATTCTGCTCAGCTAAAACTGCTAGCCTGTCAAAAGTTTTGGACTTTATATACAAGTAAGTTTACTCTTGCGCAAAAAAAAAAAAAAAAGAAAAAGAAAAAAGATTTGTACATAGTTAATAAAATATAATATATGGGGGGTGGGATGGGGAGTGAGAGAACAGGAGGGAGAAGGAACTGGGATTGGTATGTAAAATAAAATTGTTTTTAAAAACATTATAATGTATTTTATAGTACCAAATGTAGGTTTAAAATATTATTTCTTAGATGGGTTAGCTCTCAAGGCTTTGGGTTAAAAGCTTCATGACCAATCTCTTCCTTCCTTCCTTCCTTCCTTCCTTCCCTTCCTTCCTTCCTTCCTTCCTTCCTTCCTTCCTTCCTTCCTGCCTGCCTGCCTGCCTTTCCTTGGCTGAGTACCTGTCAGACAAAACCCTGTAGAAGCCCCTTCTTTCTACCTGTGGCACACCATGGCCATATCTTTTTGTATGTCTTTTCAGTAATTAAGGGCCAATTTTCATCTATTTCCCTGAAAATGACAGGTCTTCTTACCAATGAACTGGCAATAAATCTTTTTAAGCTATTTTTAACTATTTTTTTTCATTTATTTTACATCCTGACATGAGGACCCATTTCCCCTCCCTGTTCTCCTCCCCTTCCTTCCCCCACCTCCTATCCACCAGCCCATCCACTGCTCCTCAGTGCAGAAAGGGGCAAGCCTCCCAGAGGCTTGTACAAAAAGTATAGCAAGTCACTTTGAGGTAGGTCCAAGTACCTCCCTCTGCATCAAGGCAAGTCAGTTGCCTAGAAGGCAGCTCAAGAACCAGGGACATGTCCTGATTCCATTGCTAGAAGTCCCACAAAGAGACCAAGCTACACAACTGTCACACCAAAGGACTTAGGTTTGTCCATCGCTGACTCCCTAGCTGTGGGTCTAGAGACCATGAGCTCCCAGGAGTTCAGTAAGCTGTCTCTGTGGGTTTCCTATTGTGATCTTGACTGCTCCTCTCTTTTCAACAGGAGGCCAGGAGCTAGGCCTGGGAGTGGAGGTGGGGTGCTGTGAGGGGTGGGGGGAGGGAACAGGAGAACTCAGTTTGGGCAGAGTGAGAATGGTTCTGAGGAGAATAATGAAAGAGATATCTTGATGGAGGAGGAGCATTTCCAGATTAGGGAGAAAACTGGTACCAGAGAACTTGCAGGAATCCACAAGGATGACCCCAGCTAAGACTCCTAGCAATAGTGGATAGGGTGCCTGAACTGACCCTCTCCTGTAATCAGATTGGTGACTAACCTAATTGAGCCTTTATCCAGTCAATGGCTGATGGAAGCAGATGCAGATATCCACAACTAAGCACTGACAATCATTTTTATTGGGTTCAGGAAGAAAAACTGAAGGCACCAGACCATGCAGCATTCTGAGAAAACCATGCAGCTATTTGCCAATCTGATTTCAAAGTGATTTTCAACAGAAGTAAGGCACATGAGCTCTGTTGTCACAGTGGTTGTTGGTAAGGGGTATGGGAGAGTTTAAGCGTCCTGTATAGACTTTTACAAGTGACTACAGGGTTAGAGGGTTCTTAGGTCATCTAAAGACATCATTTTTGTTGTTGTCCTTTGTTTTCTGATGTATTCACTGTAAGGGTAGAAAAAGCGACACAATGTCTTTTGATTACCTTGTCCATAGTGTGGGAAGTAAGGAGAGTTGACGGCTAAGTAAAGTGAGGATACTTATTAAAATAAAATGATGGTCTAGAAATGTCAGTGTCCTTCTTGTAGTCATCTCAGTTTTCTGTTACTATCACACCTTTCCAGAAAAATGAGTATTTCTGACTCTTTATGCTATATTGCATTCAACTGCAAGAGGAAACAAACCTCTACCAGGAGAAATATATGTTATAGGATTGGGAAAGAATGTTAAAGTATCCATGAGTGCCCTTATGAAGAGAAGACTCAGTTTATAAAATCAACATCAGCCTGGAATTTTTAAGATTGGGTAGATATCATAAACAGAAAATGTTATCAGTGATCCAAATTGCTTGAGGCATATGCCCATATAATAATATTGTTCAATTTAAACTTTTCATGGCCAGTAAAACCTGCTAGCAAAGGATGCTACCAGTCAGAAAGATGCATCAAAATGTACAGGTGGCCAATCCGTAGTGTGTACTTTTTTAGATTAAATGTTAAATAATTGAGGCACTGAATTAGGTGTCTTAGACATAAGAAGTATCCCTTGTAATGTGTGAAAATATAATAACTAAATGTCTGATTGGCAAAAGGAGAAAGGTCAGAGAAATAACATTACATCCCATTGCTAATATAATAAGTTATATGGGAGTCCCATGAAAAGATAATGTTTTAATAAAGCAACTCCATCCTCACCTTGAGGCAAGGAAAATGAGCCAGATCTAGATTGAAATTTACGTATCTGGTTCAAACTCCTAGTCAGTAGAGAAGTTCATGTCATCTTGAATGGTATAAAATATTTGTATGTTTATCAAATATTTCTCCTTCCATAGCCTTTTAGCTGATGTCTGATTTTCAAATGCATACAATATTGGAAAATTCACCAAATGAGTTGGATCTGCGGTGCCTTAAAGTCAGATATGTAAAATCTTATTTACAACACTGCTTTAAAAAAAAAAAAGAGTTTAAAATTCAACTTCACTTGGTTTGCATCAATCTAAAAACCAATGAGATGTTTTTGACAAAGAAAAATGTTAAAATATACCATTAACCTTCTTGACACTTTTATGTTCCCATATAAAATAGACAACAGAACACAGTGTGTTTGCCTTTAATCATGGGTGAATAGAAGACTGTATCCCTCATCCCTATTTTGCAGTCAACCATCTGTATGTCAGTATTTACTTCAGGTTTGTTTACAACAGTCCAGACAGACTAGACACATTCTATTAAAATAGATTTTATGGAGAATAATGTACAAAATGTATTCATTCAAGCATACTTTTTATCTTCTGGGTAGTGAATCAGTTTTGTTATTCAAAGGAGGTGGGGTCAAGTTATAAACTCAAAACTTTCAAATTAGAACATAACTGCCTCATTTCTCTCTTCTTATTCTCTCCAATTCCTTCCACACAGCCCTCCTTGCCTTCTTCTACAAGCTCCCTTTTCATTATTGGCTAGTGTATGCATCATGCCTATGTATATGCATTCATATTTCTAAAAATAATCTTCTCAGTCAGTAAAAACATTACAGTGTGCAAGGATTCATACACATAATTCTTCAAATTTTAAAACAATAGCGAGACATGACACTTGATATCTTTGAAACAGTGTGGTCCACTGTCTTACAAAAAGTAGAGTCACTGTGGCATGCAAATGGAAGCACTCCTTATTGAATTTCAATGTCTGAAGGTTAACTTCATGTTATTTAATGGTCATTCCCTTTTCATTTTACCACATGCCAGTGTGGACATTGCATGGTCCCAATCCTATAATAAGACCTACAGGTTGTTAATGGATACAGAGAAAGAACTAGCTTCTTCTACTGATATGCTACTATATAGAATATTCAATCCCAAGTCCTGGACATGTACATATGAGTAACACAAAACGGACCCAGTTTGTTGCATATATGTGTGTTGTGGACCATCTGTATTAGCCCCACATTGCAGGGTCATATGTGTATTGGTGTTTGCGGGGCTGCTATCAGGACCAGCTGAACAGCCCCGGTCCTTCCTGAGTGGGGGAGTGTGGATGAGGGAAGGCTAGATACAGGCATTAAAGAAAAGTCGGAGACATAGGATCATATCAGGAGGGTAGTATCAATTAATACTGAATGCTCACCTGAGTTTAAAGATGTACCATCTTAAATAACCTACCAAATGGCAGAAGACTTCTATTATCAGGTATAAAGGGCATATAGCAATTACTTCCCTTAATCCTAAAGACACTCCATAACTGCAGGTACTATCTAGCCTTCAGGACAAGTGTAAACTCGCCTGGGTCTAGGTCTGTTGTTATTTAGGTAGGAGCCATTCACCGTTTAGAATAGAACATCCTGCAGCCATTAGCTGGTATCTTAAAGACAATAGGAGTGACTTGAGCTCTTTGAACTCCTGGCAGGCTGGCATAGATTTCCAATATATGGGCCTCTACATATGTGCATGCATGTGTGTTGTGTGTCAGTCTGTGTGTGCCAGTGTGTGTATGTGTACATCTAACAAAAGAGAGTAACCATTAAATCCGGATATGCGAAGAAGGGAAGGGAGTGATGTAGATACAGTTTTCATCTACAAAACTCTCAATTTTTTATTCAAATTATTTTTTAAAGAATGTTTTCCCAGTTGGAAGGATGCTTTAAGAAAAGTTATGGGTTAAATGAGTATATATGAAAAAAAAGAGATGAACTAAATTTCAAAAAGGAATGGGATTTATAGGGAGATATAACTGAAGGGACCAGCTCCCCATTTTGGCAGCCATGACTGTCTAATGAGTGCTTGCCTGACCTTGCCTTGGTCACTAGGAGGTCAGATGCTGGCCTCCTGGCAAGAAACCAATCAGAAGTTAGCTGGTGGTGCTATGCTTTACGGCTCTGGGTGTGCTTTATGGACAAGTGCACAGCAATGACCTGCAGAGCATAGCAATGGCCCTGGGAGGGCCTATGGGCCATAATAACCAGTTGACTAATCAACACAGGGCAAGCCCTACAAGCCTGGAGGAACACCAATCCTAAACCTGTGCATACCCCTAGACACTCCCCTTACGCTGCCCTATAAGATCTCTATGCCATGGCTTCTCGGAGTCTTTTCCCAGCCATCCACCATGGTGGATGGCTGAAAGGCCCGAGCTAACATGGGGTTAGTTCGTTCAACAACTGCAATAAAAGACTCGTTGCTTTTGCACCGAGATAGGTCTCTTGGTGATTTGGGGATTCAGAATTTGGGCACAACAGTAACATCACAAGTAAGGAAGTAACAGGAATATGTGTTAGATCAAAAATACCACAACACAACACAAAGGTAAATTTTAAAAAATCACAGACTTGAATAAATTGCGTAGATGTTAATCATTGCTATCTTGATCTTGAGATGTGTTTAACATTACGGAAAGTCCTCTTGTATCTATTGTAAATAAAATGTTGATACTAAAGTCACACATTATCTTAAAGTAGTTTTAATATGTCACTATGTTATATTAAAATGTTTATGGATCTTATTACTAGTATTTAATGAAATTTTATGTCCACTAATGAACATCTCATTAATCCTTCCTTTAGCTTCTTTTATTGCTGGTATCCATCATTCTACTTGATAGCTCTAAGAATTCAAAATTTTAAAAGTAGGTATACAGTGATTTTGTAATTTCAAATTCTCAAAGAGAACTATATGAATGTATGTTGATAAGAATAGACTAACTAGCAGGATCCTCAGAGTCTGGGCTATCTGAAGGTACCCACAGGTTCAACTGGTGCCACTTGGCTCAGGCAGGTAGAAGATACCCACAGGCTACCCTAGGTTATCATAGTCTGGCCTGCTGAAAGCATCTATAGGCCCACATGGAGCCACATGGCTCAGGTGGGTGAAGCATAAGGCCAACCTAAGTCCTCAGTCTGGGCTGGCTGAAGGCAGCCACAGCCCTCCTGGTGCCACTCAGATCAGGCAGGTGAAATACACACAGAGGCCAGCCTGGGTTCTCACAGTCAAGGATGACTGAAGAGTTATATAGGCCCACCTGCCATCACAGGTCAGTGCCATGATGAACAAATACGTTAGTTCTTAAATGTTTATAAAATGTGAATAAATGAGTAATTAATAGAGAAATATTACTATAGTACTAACATAATGAATATAATACATTACTACAAAAACATATACACATATAAAGGTAACAATAGCATTACATAAAATATCTTATTTGTTTAATTTGTGATATTTTAGTATAAATGTAAAATGGAAATCTATAAAAGTAAATAGAAATTTAATATGGAATGGTAGGTTAATAGGCACTACAACCAAGTGGATAATGATTACAAAATACAATTTGATAAAATAACTCACACTATTTGACAGTCCAGTGGATTGACTCTAATCCACAATAACTATTTCACATGTTATGAATAAATAAAAAAAGAGGAATTCAAAGGTGGTATGACAGTTTGAATGTAACTGACCCCCATAAGATCACAGGGAGTGTGTTATTGGGTGGTTTGGCCTTGTTGTAAGTGTGGCTTTATTGAAGGCAGCAAGTCACTATGAGGATAGGCTTTAAGATCGTGTTTTACTTAAGCTTTGCTCTGTGTCACAGTCCATTTCCTGTTGCCTTCTTATCAAGATGTAGCCAGCACCATGTCTGCCTGTTTGCCACCATGCTCCCACCATAATGATAATTGACTGAACCTCTGAACTATAAATGAGCCCCCACAATGAAATTATTTCCTTATGAGTTGCCATGTCATAGTGTCTCTTCATAGCAAGAGAAACCAAAAGACAGGTGTCAAAAAAAAAATTGAAGGATTAGGAAAAGTCAATCCTAATTATTCTAATGTTAGCAGTGAACAAATGATGCAAAAAACAGTGCAACAAGAAGGCAAGTCATTTATATTTGGTATAGAAAAATACCAGTAATTGTCAATATTAACTGACATTCCTATATATAGTTCAAATATTGTGTTCGAATATTGTGCATTTTAGATAAAGTATATCCATCAGTGCTCAAATGCAAACTGCTATTACTGTTTTAAAGTAGAATATATGTTGACTCAGAAAAAAATCTAATACCATTCTCCAAGTAAAATAGATTGAAACTGGAGGAGCTAAAAACCAAATCCAAGCACAGTATGTCTTTAGAGTTTAAACCCTACATTTATTCTCTTTTTATAATAGGATATTATCTGGGTCACATATTAGTTTAAGGTATGCACTTTGATTCTGAAATCCCATTTTGTAATCTCATCAAAATGGGTCCCAAACTTTAAATTGACGTTATGAGAACTGAGCTTGCATTTATGTCGGGAATTTATCAAAGTATATAGCAAAATACATGCTTGCTTCAAAAGTTATTTCGGTAAGACTAATAAATATAGTCTTCATGAAGATTCTTTAGATGTGGTTGTTAACATTTTGCATATGAGGGGTGTGTTCCTCCAAAGTTTGAATGCTGGAAGTTTGTTCTCAGTAGGGTAGTTATGAGACGGTGAAACAGTTAAGTAGCTGGGAGCCATGGAAATTAGGTCAGAGCTTTGGCTGAAAAAAAATTAGTATCAACTATGTTCCTTAAAAAATGAGTTGTCATGTGAGTTCTAATAGGCCTTAATAATAAAGCCTGGAGTCAGACACAGGTCAGAGAGATGAAGGAACAAGCCACAGGTACAACTTACCTCCCTAGCTTCGCAGCTGAAGAGAGAGAGTTCCTTTTCCCCTGCCTATAATCCTTACTCTGCCCAGTCACCTCACTTCCTGTCTCAGCCCAGTCACCTTACTTCCTGTCTGTCTACTAGCTAGTGCTAAGCTGGACCCTCTCATCATCAGACACACTTCATTTGTACAAACAAGATATCACCACAATAAGTGTTAGAAGAAATCTAGGACCTTCACTGAATTACTTGATGGCTTCTGTCAAACACACTTTCACCATTTTGGTGCCAATCTCCATGAAAACCTAACAATAAGCATGGGATTGAGCACCCTGTTTTGGGGGGTTTTGTTTTGTTTTGGTTTGTTTTACGGGACAGGGTTTCTCTATGGCTTTGGAGGCTGTCCTGGAACTTGCTCTGTAGACCAGGTTGGTCTTAAACTCATAGAGCTCTGCTTGCCTCTGCTTCCCGAGTGCTGCGATTAAAGGCCCGTTTTAATTTTATGGACATTTCCGTTACATAAATAAACAACCTCTCTGTATCAAGTACCCAGACTCACACATTCTGTGAAATCAGCCCCAAATTATCCAAAACATGAATCAATTAATGTGACTTAATTTATATAAAAAAGCAGAGTAACCAGTGATATTTGGCAAGTTTATCATAAAGCCCAAATGTATACAATCATGCAAGGTAATTTTTTATATTAGAAATACAATAATAATACAGTAATGTTAATATTAGTAACTTTACTAGATGCACCTTACATTTCTCTTCTATTTTCATTGTTTGGATAAGTGGGGTTTAACAAATACAGAGAAAGTTTAATACCAGTCCAATGTCAAGATCCTGTATGTGTCTTTTTTGTACTCTTGAAAATTAAGTTCTTAAATGTCTATCTTCAATAGAATATACAGCTGGGTGATGATAAGAACTTTTATAGCATTATGAGAAATTATTTTCTTGGATGGCTTTTGAGAAAAAATCTCATATACTTCAGTTGGCCTCAACATTCTCAATGCTACTACAAAGAGTCTTGAGCTACTGATCCCCTGCCTTACCTCAAAAAGCAGATTCAATTGCCAGTATGTTCCACCCTGATCAGCAAGAAAATGCTTTTTGGTTTAAACCAATAATATTCCACCAAAAGACTTAAGCTAACCCTCACATTTGTAAACCACAGAGAGCCATGTGAAACACATGGGAAGTTATGTAAAAATGGAACTTACAAGGAGATCTATTTTTTCCTTTTGACCAGGCCAAAACATTAAAATATTGGAAGTATTTAATAAATACCAGTGTATAAAATTTGTTAATTTTCAGTGATAAGACAAAGTAACATAGAATTAACTGGAATGAGGAGAGATTCACTTCAGATCAGTTTCAGGGGCCCCCATGCAAGGTGGGCTGGCAAGATTGTCTTTAGATTACAGCAAGACACAGCATCATCATGGAAGAAATGGGTAATCATGAAAGTCAGGAAGATGAGGAATAAGGAAGATACCCTCACAGTCTAATATTAGTAGCTTACTTCCCAAGAAGCCCCCTCTTCTCACTTTCCACCCAATACCAATAATGTGATAAAATGATATCTTTACAAGTATCTTCATCTGTCAGTGAAACCATAGTTCTCACAATCCAGTCATTTCTCATGGGCCCATTCTCTGAATGTTGTATTGTAGAGGAAGTTGTAACAAAGACATTATCTGGGATATTGTATACCCAAACATTAGCATCCCAAGTTGAATCTATAATTTCCTGTGATGTATTTGTTTTTAGTGACTCCCACAAACAGTAATATGTTACAAGTTAGGTCTTTGTGTGGCAATGTTCAGAAATGGTACAGTTTTAAGAGGTGCCCGTCTTTTGGGAGTTCTGTGAGTGATTGTCTTCTGAGCCAAGCAAATGCTGTCTTGAGTTCAGCTAGGTCATCCTTGCAAAAGATTGTCCCAGATTGGCTGCTTGATGGGTTTGCACTCACTCATAGAGGCTCTGGAGTAGGGCACCAGTTTCTTGTGATTCTTGCTTAAGTATCTGTTTCCTGCCACTAGGAGACATAGAGAAGGGCCCCACCTATATGGCTAGCAGAGAAGCCCTCATCCTCATGGCATAAGGCTTTTCAGGTGCAGTTGGGTGGAGAAGAGGTGCCAATATCCATGTAAATAACCACTAACTAAGCTCTGTAAGGAAGTCCAACACAGTCATTGGTTTCTCCAAATGAACTTTGGGTCTGTGGTAGAATATTGGACCTTCCTTTATTTCTCCCCTTGGGAAGGGATTTTAGTTGCAGGAAAGCTTTCTTCAAAATAAGTTGGTCTCTCATATAATGTCAAAGCTATACCCATACAGTCTTGCTAGCATAATTGTTTAAATTTAAGCTAAACAATTACAACAAAAATAGACATATCAACATGGATGGAAGGTACAAAGGAGCCAATGAAGCTACAGAACTACCATACAAACAACTATATAAAACAAAGGAATGCTGAGATCAAGAGAAATTGTCCTTCCCAAGAAAGGACACAGCAATTGGTTAGCCAATTACAAATGAATTTGAAAGCCAGCAAGGACTGGCTATATTGGAAGTTTTGGAGGAAGGGACAGGAAGGAGTTGTGTAGTTATACTATAATCTTAAAAAATATAAAAATAAAAAAATCAGCCGGGCAGTGGTGGTGTACACCTTTATTCCCAGCACTCGGGAGGCAGAGGCAGGAGGATCTCTATGAGTTCCAGGCCAGCCTGGTCTACAAGGGCTAGTTCCAGGACAGCTTCCAAAGCTACAGAGAAACCCTGTCTCAAAAAACTAGCTAGCTAGCTAGCTAGCTAGCTAGCTAACTAACTAACTAACTAACTAACTAACTAACTAACTAACTAAATAAATAAATAAATAAATAAATAAATAAAATAAAATAGTTTTCACTGGACATGATTAGTTCTTGGGACAGCGAGCTGGTATAAAGTAAGTCCTTTGCATGTACTTCTACGTTTGGACATGACAATTGTCACTTAGTCCTCTGTGTGCTTTTGTACTAAGGGTACTAAGGGGAGAATGTTTACTATAATGTAGACATCACGTGATCTTTCTATACAGCAAAATAAAATCAACTAAGACATGATAAATGAATAAACACGTAGAGTATATTTATGTGTATATTTCTCTAAAGATTTGGGGGAATTCAAGGCATGTGTGAAATAATTATCTCCATGGAAGCTATTATTTATGTTTTGTCAAGAAGGAGATGTAGAATGTAAAGAGACAGAGAAAACTGATTTCACAATTATACAAGATTCACACACAAAGAATGATGTCTACCTACTCTCCAAAAGGTTCTGTTAGCATGTGGGCTCATAAGAAATTCAGATGTCTTTTCTTATGTAGAATATTATTGTGCTCCTATGTGAACAAGGTACTTTTCACATAAACTTTACTTAATTAATTCAAAAAGAGATGATGTGTCAGGTGGTGGAGCACGCCTTTAATCCCAGCACTCGGGAGGCAGAGGCAGGCAGATCTCTGTGAGTTGGAGACCAGCATGGTCTACAAGAGCTAGTTCTAGGACAGCCTCCAAAGCCACAGAGAAACCCTGTCTGGAAACCACACCCCCCCAAAAAAATGATTTTTGGAGTCTTGATTTAAATGTTAATATATTATTAGTATTCTCTGGATTCTCTTCAATTGCACAAACTTATCACCTTTGAACATATATATATATATATATATATATATATATATATATATATTTACATATATGCATATATATGTATATATTTGTGTACATATATATAGGTGTGTGTGTGTGTGTGCACGCGCTTTATATTTAATGGGGATGGAGAGATGATTAAGTGGTTCAGAGTGTTTAGTATTCTTGCAGGGGAAATTGGTTTGGTTCCCCACACCCATGTAAGATACAACTTATTTTCATATAACTCCAACTTCAGAGCTTGTGACACACACTTCTGGCCTCCATGGTCATTTGCACAATCAGCCCCACACATGTAAACATAAAAAACAAGGTATTAAATGGGTACATTGTTATTATTTTAAAAGTATAAGTTGAAGTAGATGTGATACCATTACAAGAATTACAAATGCTTTTAAACTAGTTTCAAATAGGTCTTTTACTCCCCAATTGTGCACAGTTCACCAATGGAAGACAGAGATACAGACACAGATGAATATGCATTGCATAGACTAGCATATAGTCCACAGCCAAAGCATTTTTGAAAACGTTTAGAAGGATGGCGTTTTGTAATCACAGTAATTGGAATTGATAATGTTAATTTTATTCCACATATGCTCTAGTAGTTAGAAGGGAGCATGTTCTCATTAGTTTGGAAATTGGCCTCTCAAACTAACACTGTATTGAGAAATCTTGCATAATGAATGAGTTCTTCTTTGACGTTACAGAGAATTAGTGAAATATGTAACTGTCATTCCCCCACACACACATTGTTATTTCTGTGGATTGCAGAGACAGTAAATAGAACATCATTTTATGTGACTACATCCTTTGCAGTGTTAGTCATACATTCTGATATGGTCCATGGCATTGTAATATTATATGAAATAATAGGCATCAAATAACTTAAGGATATAGCATCTATTTCATACATACTAATCTATTGATGAATTTAAAAGAATTTTACATTTATTCTTCACTCTCTCCTGAGGATATAATGTTGCTAGCAAGTAAATCAGTATGCTATACGGTTACTATTGTAAGTTTATTACCATCCTAAAAATTCAAACTAACACTTACGAACTCAAAGAAATGTATTTATTAAAAATAGATTATTTTCTCTTTTAGTAATCACATTTTCTTTTTCTATCATATGTGTCTGGCCTATCCCTCTGGTTCCTGGTCATCCAGGCAGTGTGAGGTATGGCTTCCCTCGGCCAGGGTGGGATTCAAATTAGACCAGTCATTAGGTGGCCAAATCCCGCAATTCTTCACCTCCATTGCCCTAGCACATCTTGCAGGTGGGACAATTTGTAGGTAGGTTTTGTGGCTGGTTTAGTGTCCCAGACCCACCACTGGAAGCCATGCTTGGTTGCAAAGGATGGTCAACACGGGCTCTAAATCTTCAAATACTAGGAGGTCTTTCTTTAGTCACCCTAGTAGAAACCTGTGGGTTTCTACTCGAGTAGATTTCCACATTGCCTTCCAAAACAATGACCTAGAATTTCAGGTGTCTCTCCCTGAACTCTCTCCCTCTACCTGCTCCTGTCCCCAACTGTGCCCAGTCTATCTTGGGAATCCATTCTATGTCCCCATCCCATGGAGATCCATATATTCCCCCTCGACCCTCCTTCTCACTTAAGCTTTTGGGTCTGTTAATTATAGCATGATTATCCTTTACATGATGAATAATATCACTTAGGAGTGAGTGCATACCATATATGTCTTTCTGGGTCTGGATTACCCGACCCAGCATGACTTTTCCTAGTTCTATGCATTTGCTGACAAATTGCATGATGTCAGTTTTTAAACAGTTGAATAATTGTTCCATTGTATAAATGCACCTCATCTTCTTTACCAATTCTTCAGTAGAGGGACATCTAGGTAGTTAAAATGATTCCTAGTGATTTTCTTATATAATCATAAATAGATGCCCAGTTCAATCATTAGCAATGAGGCTTTCTTGTCAGCTGATGGCAGTAGATGCAGAGACCCAGAGCCAAGCATCAGGGAGAGAGAGAAAGAGAGAGAGAGAGAGAGAGAGAGAGAGAGAGAGAGAGAGAGAGAACTCAGTTGTCAAATTGGAGATCTCCAATGGCTCCCTCTCCTTGGAGCTAGGGGGACACAAAGGACAGTTGTAAGAAGAACTGTAGGACACCAGGAGAACATGGACCACTGAAATTAACTAAGTAGGGCTCACACACCTGAAGCAGCAATCATGGAGCCTGCATGGATCTGTGCCAGTTCACCTGCATATATGTTATGCTTGTTAACCTAGTTTTTCTCTTTGAATCCTAACAGTGAGAATAGGGGTATTTGAAGCTATTATGAAAGATGTGTACATTTCTTACTTGGTAAATTTTCATATGTATATAAGAGGGTTACCGATTCTTTTCCATTAATCTTGTATCCAACCACTTTGCTGAATGTAAAAATTCCCTGGTGGAATTTTTAGCCTGACTCATGTATACAGTCATATCCTCTGAAA
Organism: Cricetulus griseus; assembly: GCF_003668045.3. Lineage (NCBI taxonomy): Eukaryota > Metazoa > Chordata > Mammalia > Rodentia > Cricetidae > Cricetulus > Cricetulus griseus. Next base: position 7,549,268 of record NC_048603.1, on the reverse strand, counting down.
ATATTAATAGTTTCCATTTTCCCCGTTTGCATCCCTTGATCACCTTCAGTTGTCTTATTGCTCTAGCTAAACTTCAAGCACTGTTTTGAATCGATATGTAGAGAATAGACAACATAAAATTACAAATGCAAACTTGACTTTGGGCTTCTTTGACACATTTGCTGTGCTGGGTATTGTGCTGTCCGCATTTCTGGGGGCTGCCCTACACACAGGCGAAGACCTCCACATAGTTCGTGATGACTGCAGCAGGGTTTAGCTGCAGCCTCTGCTATGGGAACCCCATGAAGCTTCATGATGGGATTTCCAGGGATGGCTGCTTTGCTCCTCCCTGGGAAAGTCCAACCTCACAGGAAAGCCCAAAGGGAAAAGTTTTTCAAAGCAGTTATGCTTTCTACATAGGAGACTGATGCTGAATGGACACTTTGGAAGCAGCAATAGTATAAAGAATAAGCTCCAAGTAATAAAAATGATCTTTAGCCAAAGGGGGCTTTAGATCCTGTCCCTCTTAAATAAAAAGTGTATTTCAAAAGCTTCAGACCTAATATCAACCCACAATGAAGAACAGATAACAACCACTAAACATAACTTTTCCAATTGCGATAGGTAATACTATTTCATGATTGGATTCTACATAGTAGATCAGATTAGTGACTTTTGACCTCACTCTACCCTATGTTAGTATGAAAACACATGGGAAAGAGTAATATAAAGTTCATGGCTAAAAAAAACAACACAAAACAGAGCAGCTTTTTCCCTGAGGTATCTCAAGACAGATGAGTTTAAGAACAATTGCCTGAGCTGGGCAGTTGTGACGCACGCCTTAATCCCAGCACATGGGAGGCAGAGGCAGGCAGATTTCTGTGAGTTCAAAGCCAGCCTAGTCTCCAGAGCAAGTGCCAGGATAGGCTCCAAACTACACAGAGAAACCCTGTCTTGAAAAACCAAAAAAAAAAAAAAAAAAAAAAGAACAATTGCCTGGAACGTACTATAGATTATATTTGGGAATCAAGTCAGAAGACCATATCAAAATTCAGGATACACTGACCAGATTGGGTTCCATAGCTATGTTCTTATATGTAACAAGAATATGCAGTTTTTATAAATTGAATATAAACGTTTGTCGTGAAATCACATCCAAGAATGAATCAGGGGACAAAATGCACCCAAGGTGAAAGACCCTTTGTCTTTTTTCCTGGAGCCTCTCTGACAGTTCCCCAATACATTGCTCATCATGCAGTCTTTTTGTTTGTTTTTCGAGACAGGGTTTCTCTGTATAGCTTTGGAGCCTATCCTGGCACTCGCTCTGGAGACCAGGCTGGCCTCGAACTCACAGAGATCCGCCTGCCTCTGCCTCCCGAGTGCTGGGATTAAAGGCGTGCGCCACCAACACTGGGCTTCCATGCAGTCTTTTGAAGGGGTTCCAACTATTTCTCCCTCTCTCCGAAGTCCTTTTTTGCCTGAAGTTCTTTGTCCATGGTATTTCCCCCTTCAATATTACCGTGCTTATAGATGTCATCGTTATGCTGGCGTTTGCTTAGGAAGATAGATAGTTGTAATATCTTGGGGGTAACTGCCCTGTCATTTCATGAAAACCCAGTCTCACAGCTGACTTCTCGGCCCTCCGACTCTTGGAATCTCCTAACAACCCTTTCTGCAATGTTCCCTGTCTCTTAGGGTCAGGGTTACGTTCGAGATGTATCTACTGGGGCTGATCAGGAGGTATGCACTTTGGTTGTTGTTGGAATACACCTTGTAATTTCTTTTCAAAGTGAGGTATAATGTGAGACAGAACAGAAACCATAGAGGAGATTATTGCCGATAAGGCTAAAATCATGTGGTTTATCATTTGTTTCAGATGAAATTGAGTAAAAATTCAGTTTTTTTAAAGTAACATTCGAGTATGATTTCCTTTGGTAGGGAATCACAAAACACCATAATCTTAGCACATTTTAAAATGGTTACTTGCCCATTATGGTAATTTTGTCTGTTTCTTGTTAAAAGAATGAGCAGATTTATTAGAAATTTGTGCTCAGAATTTGGGGAATGCCTTAAGGTAAGGAATTATTCACTCTCTGATACTAAGCTTAAAGATACCATAATTTTGTCAAACATCATATTATTCTTGCTTATTTTCTTCTGTTTGGGAAAATTGTGATTCTTGGTGGTTTACAAGATCTCCATTTTTAAGAACATCAATTTATCATAGACTTCAAATTGTCTAAAAAGGGTCGCTGGTTATTCTGATTTAATATTTGTTTTCTCTGTGGAAAGATGGGAATAATGTATTATAAGCATTTTATAATTGCTCCCACAGTCTGGAAGCACTAAGCACATGTATAAATAAGGATGTTGAATAGAAAAATGATTTATAGACTTCAAATATGTTAAAAATCAAATTCCAATCAAAATCTGTACCTGGAAGTAAATGTCTCACCTCACACAGTTAGGCTAGGAAAGCTTATTACATTAGGAATTCAGTTCTTATGCAACAGACTGTATGATAAAAATTATATTCAAAGCTATGAGACAATAATATTTAATTTTCTTTAGCCTAAAATCTATTATCACCACAGCAGGTGTCAGATAGGAAAATTTATTTTTCTATGGCACTGTGTTGAATGTGGCTAGGAATTGAATTAATCCAGTTAATATGGACCTGCCTACCACTATGAACATGAGAGCTAATATTTCACTCTTCACATTTAAACAAGAGCATTTTAAAAACCTGAATTTGAAAATGTATGTCCACTGTATGGCATATAGTAACCTACATTGTTTAATATAGATAATTAAGTTGAAAACCATAAAATAATGTATCATGTGAATTTATAGAACCATCATTGTATGATATTATAATGATCTTGTTTAAAAACATAATTTATATATGAATTACCTTATGTCTTTGGGGTAGAAAGAGAGGGAAAACGTTCACGCATTTTAATTCAAAAAGGAGCTGGGGTAGGTAGGAGATGGCAATATCAATGGGGAGTAAATTCAGGCACAGAGAAGCAGTTTGGGCACCTGCACGAATAATCTCATTAGAACGTACATTCCAAGAAGCTTTGAAAGATATATCTTCTCATCTCAAGTGAAATGTCATCATTCATCACTCCAAAATGTCTGTAACTCTATTAATTGGAGACTTATTCTGGTTTATGAAACAATACACTGGAATCTAAAAATTTTTAGAGTGCTCGTCATATCCCTGATCCACATAACTAAGAAGAAGAAACAGGATTTGACTAAATTAATTTATTTTTAGAAAATACGATTAGTCATTTGGAGGCTGACAACATTTTCCATTGGGAGTCTTCAGGCGTTGTCTATTGAAAAGTTATTTTAAAGCATTCAGGTTCTGTAAGCATATGAGAATGTGAAAATGGACCAGTGAGCTTGAGGCATAGTATCACTATTATAAGTAGCTAATGCCTACGTCATCATTTGTTGTTACTCACTGGTCACAATGTAAGCACCCTGGGGTGTGTTTAAAACCCTTGATAAGACCTCAAAGAGGGAATGAAAAGATTGCACAAGCCAGAGGTAATAGATGAGAAGACAATAGTGTTCCCTGAACATTGAATGTCAGTTGGAAATATAACCACAGCAGTTGAGACCCTGTTTGGCTGCCATTTTCTGGGAGGCCTGTTCTTTTCTAGAGGCAACAGAGGAGGGGATCTGTGGCGAAGCGGGGGTGGGGGAGCTTGGAGGTGTAGCAGAAGTGGAAACTGTGGCTGTAATGTATTGTGTGAGAGAAGGATCTACAGAGAGACAGGGACACACACACACAGACAGAGGGAGGGGAAGAGAGACAGAGATACACAGAGAGACAGAGAGAAGGAGAGGGAGAGAGACAAAGGAGAGGAAGAGAGAAAGAGGAGGGAGAAAGGGACAGAGACAAATAGAGAGATGGAGAGAGAGAGAGGGAGAGGGAGAGAGAGAGAGAGAGAGAGAGAGAGAGAGAGAGAGAGAGAGAGAGAGACTGCATTTAGAAGAACTGTTCAAGCTCAAGACAAATGATATTCTGGCATGAGGAGGGAGGTGAGAATATAGCCCATCCTACACCCAGGTAGGTGTCTTTGGCAGCTGATAGGTGCTGGGAGGAGAGTCATTAAGATTATAGCCCCATTTGGTTCGACCACTGTCCAGTGAAGACTACACATCCAAGAGTATCAAGGCAGAATAAATTAGACTTGATGGGGAAAAAAACAAAAAAATAAACAGAGGCATAATTGTTTAACATTGGATAATGGAAGGAAAGTTTTGAGGAATAAAGGAACGGTGGTAAGTGGTGACTATGGGCAATATACATTGAATGAAATTCTCAAGAACTAATAAATATTAGAAAAATACAAAAGTATTTTTGATAAAATGTGTCATGATAAGTCCTAATTTTTAGAGTATGTATTTGAATAAAACAATGATAATGGTAATCTAATGAGATATACATGGATAACCTAGCATTTTTTCCTCTGGATTACACTTGGAATTTTTTTTTAAGAGTTATATCAGAAATTGGGCAGAATAAAAGTCTTAGACTTTACTTCCTCACAGAAATCCTAATGCAGGAAAAATCTCTAGACCCCAAAGCCTTAAGAAAAATCTCTCTTTTTTTTTAATTATTTTATTAGTTCTAGTTAGGGAACAAGCTTATTTCAAGTCCCTTCTCCCTCTCCCTCCCCCTCAACCCCAACCCTCCTCCCCCACCCCCAGTCTACCCCCCACCCCATCCACCCACCACTCCCCAGGCAGGGTAGGGCCCTCAACTGGGGCTCTGCAAAGTCCACCAAGTCTTCCTATGCTGGTCCTGGGCCCTTCCCCATGTGTCCAGGGCCAGAGTGTAACCCTTCATATGGGATGGGCTCGCAAAGTCCCTTCTTGCACTAGGGAAAAATGCTAATCCACCACCAGAGGCTCCCTGGAGTGCAGAGGCCTCCTTATTGACATCCATGTTCAGGGGTCTGGATCAGTCTTGTACGGGCCTCCCGGACAGCATCTGGGGTCGATGTGCTCTCCCTTGTTCAGGTCAACTGTTCCTGTGGGTTTCTCCAACCTGGTACAGACCCCTTCGCTCTTCATTCCTCCCTCTCTTCAACTAAATTCCCGATTTCGGCTCATTGTATATCTGTGGATGTCTGTCTCTGTTTCCATCAGCCACTAGATGAGGGCTCTAGGATGGCATAAAGAGAAGTCATCAATCTCATTTTAGGGAGAGGGTTTTTAGGTTATTCTCTTCACCGTTGCCTGGATTGTCAGATTGTGTCATCCTTGTAGGTCTCTGCAGATCTCCCTGATTCCAGATCCCTTCTCGGGCCTATAGTGGCTCCCTCTGATACTGTATCTCTCATCCTGCTCTCTCTCCTCTATTCTTCCCCCAACTCAATGTTTCTGCCCCTCTATTTCCTCTCCTCTTCTCCTCTTCTCTTGCTCTTATTGTAGCAGCTCCTTTCCCCCCACCCTCATGCCCCCAATTAGTTCGGGAGTTCATGCCACTTCCATTCCTGGGGACCATTTATCCCTTAGAGTCCTTCATGTTTCCTAGTTTCTTTGGTGAAGAGCATTATATACTGGTAATCCTTTTCTCTATGTCTAAAATTCATATATCAGTGAGTACATACCATGTTTGTCTTTTTGTGACTGGGTTACCTCACTCAGGATGGTTTCCTCTAGTTCCATCCATTTGCCTGTGAATTTCAAGATTCCATTGCATTTTTCTGCTGAGTAGTACTCCATTGTATAAATGTGCCACATTTTCTCAATCCATTCTTCAGTAGAGGGGCATCTAGGTTGCTTCCAGGTTCTGGCTATTACAAACAATGCTGCTATGAACATGGTTGAACATATGTCCTTGTTGTAAGTACATGCCCTATTTGGGTATATACCCAAGAGGGGAATGGCTGGATCTTGAGGTAGACTGATTCCCATTTTTCTGAGCAACCGCCATAATGACTTCCAGAGTAGTCTTACAAGTTCACACTCCCACCAGCAATGGAGGAGTGTTCCTTTTTCTCCACATCCTCTCCAGCATAGATTGTCATTGGTACAAATGGTGCTGGTACAATTGGATTCGGACATGCAGAAAATTGCAGATAGATCCATACCTGTCACCATGCACAAAACTTAAGTGCAAATGGATCAAAGATCTCAGCATAAATCCAGCCATACTGAATCTTCTAGAAGAGAAAGTGGGAACTACCCTTGAACAAATTGGCACAGGAGACCACTTCCTGAACATTACGCCAGTAGCACAGACACTGAGGTCTGCAATTAATAAATGGGACCTCCTGAAACTGAGAAGCTTCTGCAAGGCAAAGGAAACAGTCAGTAGGATAAAACGACCACCCACAGAATGGGAAAAGATCTTCACTGATCCCACATCTGACAAAGGACTGATTTCCAAAATATATAAGGAGCTCAAGAAGCTAGCCACCAAAACACCAAACAATGAAATTAAAAAGTGGGGTGCAGAACTAAATAGGGAATTCTCAACAGAGGAATCTGAAATGGCTGAAAGACACTTAACAAAGTGCTCAAAATCATTGGCCATCAGAGAAATGCAACTCAAAAAAACTCTGAGATACCATCTCACGCCTGTCAGAATGGCTAAAATAAAAAAAAAGAAAAATCTCTTAAAAGTGTTTGTGAAGTTAGCACATGCTACAGAAGTTCAAAGTCTCAAAAAAAAGTCTTCAAAACATTCATGTCAGCTGTGTCCAAGGGCTTTAATAGGAAGGCAAACTAGAATTCATAGCAAGTTCCTCAGGATGGAGAGGGAACAGTGAAACACACTTCTAATCTTCTGGTTCAGAGGTCAGTGGTGAAGTGCTGATTTGTCATCTGAAACCCAGTTATTTTATCTTACTCAGCATAACGGTGGGAACGGGGAATTCCCTGGATTTTCAAGCCATATTGGAGAATTTGTCCATAGTACTGTATCCAGACACCAGAGGGAGGAAAAGTCTGTAAGATTCCCTCAAGGAACCTAGAAGTTTACCTCACTGAGCCATTGCCTTTAAGTTCAGAGAGGAAGCGTTCCCATGATAGTTTTCTCATGCTCCTAGCTTTCTATGTGACTGGTTAATGGAAAAATTGTATTGTTTGAGATTGCTAAACAAGGCCTGTGAGGAAAGACAGCCTTTTCAAAAGCAAGATTAAAAAGAACAGAGATATTCCAGTCAATAAAAGAAACAACACCAGCCAGGCAGTAGTGGGCATGCCTTTAACCCTAGAACTTGGGAGGCAGAGGCAGGTGGTTATCTGTGAGTTTGAGGCCAAACTGGTCTACAGTGCAGAGTTCCAGGACAGACTCCAAAGCTATCCAGAGAAACCCTGTCTTGAAAAACAAAACAAAGCAAAACAAAACAAACAACAAAAAAAGAAAAAGGAAATAATAGAAGAAAAAGACAACAATAGCAATAAAATAAATTTCCAAACTCTATGGTAAAAGATGAAAGCTTGATCACACCCAGAGAGGCTAAGCAAAGAGAAAGGCTCTAGCGAGGATTCATAGGCATCTCTGGGATGGGGAAATAGAATAGACTGGCAGGTGGACTGGAATCAAGGAGGGATGGGAACAGAAGGGATCTGGTGGGAGGGGCATTATGGAAAGAGCACTGGGAGAGACTGTTGGAATTGGGGGCATTTGAGGGGTGAGTAGAAATCTAGTGCAGTGGAAACTCCCAGGAATCTATGATAACAACCCTAGCCAAGACTCCTAGTAACGGGGTATATGGAGCCTGAACTGGACCATCTTCTGTAACCAGGCAAGCCTCCTGGTGGCCAGATTAGGGAAAAAAGAAAGAAAAGAATTTATGGATAATATGAAGCAAAATCTCAAATAATCATTAAGAGTCTGTGGTGGTTAGAATGAGAAAAGTCTCTCTTAGGCTTGTGTATTTGAGGGCATAACCTTAACCATGTATTGAGCATATAACTATTGCTCAGTTGGTTGTACTGTTTGGGAGAATTATGGAATCTTTAGGAGGTTCTCCTTTGCTAACCTTTCATGAACCCCTTCCAGGTCATTCTCTTTACCTCCTGTGTGTGTGAGGAGATTTGTTCTCTCAGCTTCCTTTTCCAGATTCATGCTGTCATTCCTCCCCAGCCTGATGAACTGTCCCTCTAGAACATAAAGCAGACCATACGCTTTTTCCTATAAGATTTTTCTAGGCACAGTCTATTATCAGAATGACAGAAAATTAACAGTTGCAGAAGCTAAGTGTGTAGTAAGTCAGGAAAATGATACATTTACAATATAAAATACCAATGAATGGATAAAAGCTATAAATAGAAAGGAATTGTTTTTATATCATCTGAAGAATACAATGAATAAAATAAAAAAGACTAGGTGAGGTTGAAAACATATTTGATCCACCAGAGCTAAGCATTGAACTCAAATAAAATCATTATGAGTAAACATTGAATCAAAGAAAAACACACACAAAATTAACACTTTAGATTTATATGACACCAGTAGGTTGAGCAACAAATACATGTGTAGAAGCCAGAGAAGGAAACAGGCAAGGGAAGAGAATTCAAAGACAGACCTCATTCAGAGAAATAACTGATACCTTCCAAGTATTGGGGTAGAAATGGATTTTTCAATCCAAGAAGACTAGATAGATGGTGAATTTAAAATCCCAAACATAGACAAATTATAACCAAATTGGAAATCCATAGACAAAATTTTAAGGGTAAAAAGAGAAATTCTACTCAGTATATACAATGTAAGCTTATCAGCAGATTTTGCAGAAGAACCATACAAGCCAGGTAGCACAAGCTAAAGCATCAAACATGCTGAAATAAAAATGCCTAAAAGCCCCAGTAGAGTTACAATTAGTCAATCAAGAAAAGAAAGTGTCTCTTAGGGTCCTCCTTGTTTCCTAGCTTTTCTGGCAGTGTAGATTATAGGCTGGTAATCCTTTGCTCTATGTCTAAAATCCATATATGAGTGAGTACATACCATGTTTGTCTTTTTGTGACTGGTTTACCTCGCTCAGGATGCTTTCTTCTAGTTCAATCCATTTGCCTGCGAATTTCTAGATTCCTGAACAAGGGGGAGCTCATGGACCCCAGACTGATAGCTGGGAAACTAGCATAGAACTGATCCAGACCCCCTGAAAGAGGATGTCAGTGATGGGGCCTTGGCAATCAATGGGGCCTCTGGTAGTAGAGCAGTATTTATCCCTGGCATATGAATGGACTTTGGGAGCCCATTCCACATAGAGGGATACTCTCTCAGCCTAGACACACTGGGGAGGGACTAGGCCCTGTTCCTAATGATATGACAGTCTCTGAAGATTCCTCATGAAAGGCCTCACCTCTCTGGGGAGCAGAAAGGGGATGGGATAGGGAGTTGCAGGGGGGCCAGGGGAGGAGGGGAGGGAGAGGGAACTGGGATTGATATGTAAAACAAACTTGTTTCTAATTTAAATTAAGAAAACAAATAATAGAAAGTGGGCAAAGTTGCCTTCAAATAGTTAAGGCACTCATGCAAGGTGACTCAAATCAGTGATCTCAGCACTTGGAAAGCTGTGCCATTGGTAACTGGGAGTCTTAGAATAGCCTGCATGATCCATACTAGCTTTAACACAAACTTTGTTACAGAATGAGACACAATTTCAAGAAAGAAAAAGAGGAGGATTGCTAGAGGCATGTTCACAGACATCCAATCCTTGTATAGTAGGTGGAGTTCTGAGATTTTGTAGAGACTGTCAGTCATCAGCCTCTCTCTAAAGTATGCATATACTCTTACCAGACATAGTTTTATGAGGATGGATGTGTCTGGAATCAGACTATCAATGATCCCAGCATCATGATGGTGGTTCATAAAGTGTGGGGAAGGCACACTCAGAGGAACTTTGCCATGGGATGTAAGTGACTCGAGATTTAATGGTTTCCTAGCAGAAGTAGAAACTTAGCAGCCATATAGATAATTTTTTGAAAATTAAATGGGAGAAAGTACAAGTATAGAACTATGTCTCCAATTTTTTTCTTTGTAAAATATAAATTAGGTTCATCTCTACTAATATCTAATGAGAATTATATCTGTAACAAAGGATTTTATAAATATGTATTTGTGAAAATGACACTGCATGTTGCAACTCACCCTCTCATTTGTGCTTAACTCTACCTAAGTTATGAGCAGAAAGGGGCAGCAACCTGAAGGATTCTTCATTGTCTCCTAAGCAAGAGAGGAATGACGTGCTAAAAGAACACAATGCATTTTCTTTCACGCGTGATGGCCGTTACACAAGGAAAACCATGAACTCTACTGACATGCGTTTAGTTTTGATAATGAACCAACAGTCATATCAAATGTCTGTAGATCCGGTATTGCCAAACTGCTCGTGTGAAATTTACTACAGACATAGAAGTTCTATGTAACTCATTTAACTGGATTAAAATGGTGTATACATGATAGATTAAAGCAGAAGTTCTCTTTCAGAGCATGAGGGGGGCGTTGGAAGGGCAAATCGATGATCATGGGGAATGGCAGGCTGATGCACAAAAACAGTGAATTGAATATGCACAATGATATAGAAACATGAAAGTACTAAGCATGTATTATTTTGTATGCTCTCACAAGATACAAATTTAAATCTATTTAATCTCTTATTTTGTACTAACCGGGAAACATTATTTCATAATCTGATATATTCAGGGTTAGGTTTTACTTCAAATGGCCATGCAAAAGAATTAGAGATTTCCATATAGCTTTCTTCAATTGTCTTTTCTTATTTGAAAATTTTATAATGATGTATGTTGATGTCATCACTAAAGTTAGCTGACAATTTTAAGTTGGGTTCTTGATATTTGTTTTTAATTGTCTTAACTCCTTATGAAACTCATGTTGCTTCTACTATCTGTAAATTTATTTTAGGGCTTAACATCATAGAATTTATGAGCTTAAAGGAATAGCAAACTACCAAAGGATACTTTATAGTCTCAATCAGCAAGAGAGGAATGATGATGCTAGAAGAAGATGACACATCTCTCACATTCCCCAGCAGTTAAAGAGGGAAAACCATTAACTCTACTGAAAAACTGTGGCCTGGACTAAATTCGGTAAGTTGTATAATGATTCATGTGCCATGTAGCAAAGGAAGTCAGTGCATCTTGTTAGTTATATTCGTTTCGGATTCTTATCCTAATGGTTGCTAGGAAGCAATGTTGACACGAGGAAATTTATTTCAGAAGGAATATTCAGGTGGAAATAAAAATGATAGGGTGGGTTTCAAGAGATAGAGGCCATGGAGAGGATTTAGAATGTTGTTAGGAATGAGGCTACAATAGCCACAATTCTCTGTACCAAGTATGCCACTGAACAGTGTCATATAAAATTGTTCAAAATCTGTACCAGACTAGTAGTGTATTATATTGCAATAAAACAAAGCACAGAGTGGCCAGCCATTATGCTTAGATGTGTGTGTGTGGTATGTGTGTGTTTGTGTGTGTATATATGAGTGTGTGTGTGGTGTGTATGAGTGTGTATGTGTGTGTGTGTGTGTGTGTGTGAATGTGTGTGTTTGTGTGTGTGAAAGTGTGTGTGTTTGTGTGTGTATGTGTGAGTGTGTGTGTGGTATTGTGTGTTTGTGTGTGTATATATGAGTGTGTGTGTGGTGTGTTTATATGTATGTGTGTGTGTGTGTGGTGTGTATGTGTATACATGAGAGATTAAAGCAGAAGTTCTCTTTCAGAGCATGAGGGGGGCGTTGGAAGGGCAAATCGATGATCATGGGGAATGTGTGTATGTGTGAGTGAGTGTATGTGAATGTGTGTGTATGTGTGAGTGTGTGTGTGTGTGGTATTGTGTGTTTGTGTGTGTATATATGAGTGTGTGTGTGGTGTGTTTATATGTATGTGTGTGTGTGGTGTGTATGTGTATGAGTATGTGTGTATGTGTGAGTGAGTGTATGTGAATGTGTGTGTGTGTGTGTGTGTGTGTGTGTGTGTGTGTGTGTGTGTGTAAGCTCAAAAGCCTGTTGTTCCTCTTTAAGACACAATGCTTTCCTCTTAAACTCTTCTAATATCATGCTTGTCTTATTTATGTGCAACATTCTTTCTATTTTAATGGATAGATGTATAAATGATAGATGATTAAATAAACAGTAGGTTAGACAGAACATAGACACATGTCAGAGATTCTAGATTTTACAGAGGCCTCGTAACATCTTCCTGCTTATAATGAGTCTAAAGGAGGTTTGAACCTATTACTCTGGCAACAATATAAGAACAGAGTACAGTGAATATAGTTCATGAAATAATAATAGAAATAGAATAATGAGTTTGGGACTAGCAGCAAAGAGGGTTTTGAAATTAAAGTAGGGAGAGCTTAGAATCCGAAAACCACACTGTGTAACTTCAAACTACTAACCAAAGAAAATCCAAATGTGTTTTTGAAGTTTGTTGTAAAACTATTGCCTCTCAGAGCAGTAGTATGAAAACACTGCTTGTTAGCTACTTGCAAGAACCTTCCATAATTTCATTAGTGATATAAAATTCCCCTCAGTTTATTCAGGATTAATTGCATGTTTTGAAACACAGCATCTATGGTTCCCACAATCATTAAAATAATCACAATAACATCTCCACAAATAAACCCTAAAGAGCTATTTAGACAAATAGAGATAAATATGTATAGATTATGCTTCCTAAGAATGATACATACAAGGCAGACTGACTAAACCTAATGGGTACATAATTTACCTTCTTGACTAATGCAGAAACATTAATTGAAATTATAGATTACATAAAATTGAATAATGTCTACTGTCTTACTGTCCAGCTAGAGAATGTCAATAAAATGAAAAAGAGTACACCAAATCTACTACAACATCAAGTTAATTAAAATATTAAAAGACATGAATACAATGTTTTCATCATGAAAATAGAACACAGAAACAGCACCCTTCATTCTGGTATTATGAAAAAGTAACATTGATAAACACAATCACATTAAGGTTTGAAGACAAGAGAGGCTATTAAATAGTGATGAAATATTTCAGATTGATGTGAGTAAATGATCAGTCACAACCCTGACGTGTGGAAATGTGTGCTGGTGGGGATGTCAGTTAATACAGTTATCTGGGGCCACAACAGATATGGTTGAAGGGAAAACACAACAAACCAAAGAGCAAATTTCAAGGCTTGAATGATGGCTCAGTAGCTAAGAGCACTTACAGATTTTTGTAGGGGCCCTGAGTTTGGCCATAACACCCATTTCAGCCAGTTCTCATCCACTCATACACAGGATTCAACACCTCTATTGTCCTTTTCTGACGCTGGTAACCATGCTCTGCACGTACATACAATCAACCAAACACATACACTTAAAACCAAAAAATAAACCAGTAAAACTAAAAACACAACTACCAGATAATACTGTATGCCTAGTAGTGAGTATATATCAAGAAAAAAATTAATGGGGCATGTGAGAAACACTGTTGCATCCCCCCTGTGTGTTGCACCGTTAGTCTCAATACCTAAGATATGGAAGCAATTTAAGCGTTCATCATGAGATGGAGAGACTAATAAAATATGGCAAATGCAAACTGCTGTGCTGTGAAGCCATCAAACAGAAAGGAATCATGTAACCTGTAGCAACATGGCTGAAAGCAGAAGGCATTATATTAAGTAAATTTATCCATGAACAAAGGGAAAAAACATTGGATGTTCTCACTTACACATGAAATTAAAAAAAATGATTTCATACAATTGGAAACATAGAGGACACTAGAGTCTCAGAAAGAGTGATTGGTAGGACAGGCAAATACTGGTCAGTCATACAATGTTTACTGTTCAAATGAACAGGCTTTCATATTCTATGGCCAAGTAGCACAAATGGACTTAACATTAACATAAAAATGAACATGTTCCCATAAAGAAATGGCAAGTTTCAGGTCGTTATGAAAATTACCTTAATTTGATCATTAATCAATATACACACCAACACACATTTCAATGCATAAATAGGAAAATTATTCATCAATAAAAATCTCTTTCAAGAAAAGAAAAATACAATCTGACTGTCTAAAAATGTTGCAAAGGACGCTGTCCTCAAGACATTAGTTCTGAAACTGTAGCCTATTCTTCTAAAGTAATGGCTCATTATACAGGGCACAACTTACGGTTCATTTAGAGGAAAGATAAAGCTACATTATTATTAATGCACATAATGGGAGCAATGATTTCTATAACAGTATCAAATACTACATCGTGTTCCTGATGAAACTATTTTATGAGTTTTTAATTTCCATTGTGAGTCATTTTAGCATAATATTAATGAAATTGTTTGTTTTTCAATGTGTCATCAAAATAACAAATAAAACAGAAAGGCAAGTGAAACTGTTATTACTTAGTGTACATTTGAAACTCTGTAAGGTAAGCAAGTATATCTGCTTATGTGATATATAAAAGGAAAAGACCCAGATTAAAGATAGTCTGCTTTTGCATACATATGCAATATATATTTTTGCAGCTATAAATATGCATGTATAAAATATGTGTGTATATTTTCTTACCTTTTCCTTGATGCGTTAGTAGAATTTATTGGACACTTTTCTGGAGTTGGTTCTTTCCTTCCATGGTATGGTTTCCCTATATAAAATAGAATGTCAGGCTCAATGGACTTAAACTACTTATCACATCACCAGCCCCCAAAGAAAGTTTTGATAAATTATTTTCAACCTTAAAATTGAGTTTAAAATATTTCAGAGATTTTAGGTTTATAGTACCTCAATGAGCTACTCTATTTTAGTCACAGATTATTCATCTCTGGAAATGGATTTTCACTATAGACACGAGGATGATGAAAAAGAAACAAAGGAGATGTCAAAGATCAAAGCTATGTAGAGAAACACGGGAAATCTCTGCAGGCGGTTGTTGGCTGTTGCTGATGGGTAAACACCCACTTGCATTGTTGCTGGGCAATGCCTACAGGTTTTGCCAGTTACAGGTGAAAACCTGCAATCTGCTAGTCTATCCCACACTGTACAGTCCTGACACGTGCTGCTGATAGTGCTACTCCCCTTGGTCTTCCATAGAATGCCGATTTTTAATATTTGACATCAACAGAATCCTCCAGAAAACACAAAAGAGACATAAGGAAAGAAGTTAGAAATTTCAGATAAGCATGTGCAGTGGATGGACATAAAGAGGCAAACATTGCAGCATCCCAATCTCTTGATGTATCATCTTTACAGAGCAGAAGACAGAAGGAGACTTTCATCTTAGTGGAGTAGTGTTAGCTGGTATAATTGGAAATTGCTCTAGATAATGGCTTTTTAAACTGTTTGCAGTGTGGTCCTTTCATCATGGAAATTTTGCACAGTTCCGATTATATAAGGTTATATAATGAACACATAAAGCAAATGTTGGTCAAGGAAATATGAGTCCATGAAATTTATTTTAAATCACTTCTTTATTTATTTTAGTGTTTATTTAAGATTAAAATAAATTTTCAGGCTTATGAGGTTCATGTGTTTTATGAAAAGAATTAAACCTTGAGTGGATATTTATTACTTCAGGATACAGGGTGTCTTGAAAATTTTTCAGAGTTGATTGCTATTTTGATTTTATTATCATAGGTGCTGAGAATATAATTTCTCATAAATATGTAATAAAAATGTATGCAAAAAGCAGACTATCTTTAATGCTATTTCAGATATTACTATCTGAATCACAAGTCAAAATCCATTGAAATATTTCTATGAAACTTTGTATAAAATGAAGGCCAATTTTTAAATCTGAAACTTTGTTATTTAATACAATCCAAAAATACTAATTTGATAAATATATGCTCAGGAAAGGAATGATGGCAGCAAATTTTGAAAAATATTTGCTTTCTATAACCGTACCTTATGTTCCTGTAAGAAAAGAAAATCTTGTGTGTAGAGTAACAATACCGCCAACCATAATGCGTGTTTGCCTCACATGTGAGCACAGACAGAATTAGGCCCCATTGCATGGTGGGATTGGCATGCACAGTTTTCCAGAACGAAGGTCATAGTGAGGTCACACAGTTCAAAGTAGAGTGCACATATGGAAACACCTTAGATTCATTCAATTGGGAGTTGTTTTGGTCACTTTTCATTCAGAAATGTAGCTCCCATATTGTCTTAGTCTGCCACATTCAATTCTGTGACTATGTAAAGGCTCACTACCCAAGTGTGAAGGTTCTGTACTATGAAATTATGGAAATTATTGTGACAGCTGTTGTGGTCACAGCCACCAAATAGAACACGACTCATTCTTGTAGTCTTCTTCATCTTTTGTTTTGCATGATTCAATCTTACATTACAATCAATAGATTATGCTAATACTTTTCACAGACGAAACCTCTATGGATGTGTAAGCAGTGCCTGGTATTCATATCTCGTGGGAGAAATTTGAACTGAATATGATTTCTTTTAAACGCTTGCTTTTAAAAGATGCAATTATCATTTTCCCCCTGGTAAAACATTTCTATGGTATCACCTGTAGGTGAACTTTTGACATTATGTGCATCCCAAAGAAAAATTTTATTCCCTAATTCACAAGAAAGAGATTGCCCCATAGTCGAGATCTAGAGTTCTGAAGAGTGAGCTAGGAAGAGACTACTGACATAAAGTCTTTGATGCTTTTGCTTTGGAGTTATGAATGTTTTGCCACAGTCAAATAAAATTTGTGAATTTCAGACACCAGAAAGAGAAAGAAATTCCTTTGACAACAGGTGACAAATTTTAAAATAACAGAAACATTAAAGTTATAATTCAAATCTGACAATCCCAGGAAGTCTGTGTTTGAAAGACTCTGAGGGATATGATAAGACTAATTCCTACGAATTGATTGATCACTGCTTCTTCAAAATTTAATTATTTTAGTAAGTCCAATTTAAGCTAAATTGAAAAATTAAATATGAAAAGTACATAAGTTTTGTCTCTGAAAATAAGACATCAACGTGGAAGAACAAAATAATAAATGATTGATTGACACAAAAAATTAAAAATTCATATCCCACAATGTAAGCACAAATAAAAGCCAGGCAGTTAACATTTATACATATATCCTATATATTTCTCTAGCTCAAAATTTTTAATAGAATTCTTTGAGAATGTCATACATGTGCTCTAAATGTTTCACCCCCTTCTCTCATGAGCCTCTAACTCCAATGTGTCTCCCTTCTTCCTTCCCAATTCATGATCTCTTCTTTAATATTATTATATGTATTATGTGTGTGTGAGTCAAAGTGATCAGATCCATCTCTACAAGTAATACAAGGAAAAACAGATACTTTCCAAAAGCAAAGATTAAACAGTAGTTTTATCTACTTCTCCCCAGTTCAGTCATCTATCTACCTACCCAGCTAACAACCACCTATATCTTCCATGCAAAAAGAAAAAAAAGTGTAACTAGAATAGAATGGCATAGCAAAATGAAACGTATTATTACAAAAACATGAAAAGAAATTTACACCAGAGCAAACTGAAATACAAAACCATGTTTTGTAAACTTGGTAGAACATCTCCTGTAAACTAATGGGAACTTTGTTCTTTCCCAAGAGTTAGGTCATTTCTTTATAACAAAACCCCACATTGCCTGGCACTTTAAAGAAGTAAATGCTGAGTGCAATTTATTGGTTTATATTACATTTCAGTAACCCGTTTGACTCTGCACATTGCCACCTTACTGGCTCATTTATTGTTTGGCTTTACTATATTGAATAAGGTAGCTGGGCTGTGATCAGTTATGTTATTATATTGAAAGGACTCCCCATCATCCTTCAATTCCAAACTGAGATTCATTAGGTCAGATGGGTCTAGTGTCTTTTTGGTAGATTCATTTGTTTAAGGATCTCAGGCAATTTAGAGACAATTCTAGGTCCTAGAAATAATATTGTTCTTCCCAAATTATTGTCATGGTTGTCTCACAGGAAAAAAAGATTCCTCCATGATAACATGTAATTGCTTCCTTCAAAACAAATAAGTCTATTTTTATGAGTGAATACGTTAAAATATTATCTTTTGTTCAGGATTGCCAAGAACTGACTACATTTACATCTAAATCAGTCCTTAAGTGGTTTTCTAATAAAGTCTACAGTTAGAATTCTGTTTATAACCTATTGTGAGGACAAATTATTGTGCTTCTATATGAGTTTGTACTTAATTAATGCCCATTTTCTTAATTATGTGTATTTGCATATCAGAGAATTTACTGGGATGTTTCTCCCTGGGAAATATGTTATTTTTTGAGACTTTTAAATATAAACACAGCTTTCCCATCAATTCAAGGTAATTAATTTTCCCTAGCACATTCAATACTTATGTTAAGCTGACAAAAGTAACTTATTATGTGAAATATATCTCATTTCTAATTTCTAGGTTCTGAGTAAGAGCTTTGAGATGTTGTCAGAAAGAAAATGCAATTCATTAGAAATTTGCCTAGCTAGATGCAAGAGAGTATGCCATTTTTAAATCTATGGAAATAACAAGAAAACATGTTGGTTTCAGAAAGCAGACTTGTCAGACTCCTTCTCTTGGGGTTTGGAGTGGAAATTTCTATGCCCATGCGGCTCTTGGCAATCTGCTGCACGTGGAGAAAAGACTGCCTGCCATATTTAAATAACTAGGGTTTAAAAATATGTTCAGAAGTAGGTAGAGTCTGTCTCTCCCATTTTCTATAACCAGGCCATGAATCACACTCCTTTTTTGTCTTGGCATACCTCAACTCTTGTTATCATAAAACACAGAGTAGGGGAAACATAGTAAAATATTTCGGTCTCAGCCCAGTTGTTGAGAGTGTCGCCACTCAGAGAAAGCGCTGGTGTAAGCAGATCTGCCATAGTGGAAACAGCTGCCTTGGTAGGTAAAGTGTCATCTAAGTCAGAGAAATCCAGACAACTACAATGTGAATTATACTGAGAAATGCCCTTATATCCTTTGAGTTAACTGAGAAGCTGCCAGTTTCAGACCAAGAAGGTTTGTTTCCAACTCTCCTCCAAGATCACTGTTGTGGAGGTGAGTTGTTCCCTTAGTTCTTTGACAGACGGGGGAGGGAGGGGGATAGAGCCCAGGGACAAAACACCTCTTCCAAAGATATAGAAGGTAAACAGAACTTACTGTTGAAACAATGATAATACAAAGTGCCATGCAGCCATGGTAGTGACCCCCAGATAGGTCAGAGAGGACACTGGCAATGGGGACCTCTAGCTGATTACCTCAACCTCTGAGTCAGTGTCTACATATGTTTGTAAAGCTCCTTATTTTCATTTCTTTGCTGAAAATACATTTTTTCCATACAATATATTCTGAGTATGTTTTCCACTCTCTCAATTCCACCAACATACTCTTCACCTCCCCTCCCACCTGAATCCATACCCGTTCTGTCTCTAATAAGAAAACAAGCAGGGGCTGGGCGGTGTCATGCACACCTGCCTTTCATGCCAGCACTCAGGAGGCAGAGGCACCAGCACCTGGGAGGTAGAGGCAGGAAGGTCTCTCGGTGAGTTCAAGGCCAGCCCGGTCTACAGCGTGAGTTCTAGGACAGGCTACAAAGCTACACAGAGAAACCCCATCTCAAAAACAAAACAAACATAACCAAAAACAACAACAAAAACAAGCGGGAATCTAAAGAATAATAAAAAATAATTAAAATCAACAACTCTGGAATATGATAAAACACACACACACAGAATAAAAAGAACCAAAGGAAAAAGCACCAGAAACCTAGACATAGGGGTAGAGTCATACACAGGAATCCCCTAAAAACACAAAACCATGGGCCAGGCTGGTGCACGCCTTTAATCCCAGCATATAGGAGGCAGAGGCAGGTAGATCTCTGTGAGTTCAAGACAAGCCTGGTCTGCAAAGCGAGTGCCAGGACAGGCTCCAAAGCTAGACAGAGAAACCCTGTCTCTGAACAACAATAACAAACCACAAAATTAGATGTCATAATACATATGCAAAGGGGCTGTAACACACACACAAAAAAAACCCAAAATGAATCCTTGACAAAACATTATGAGACAAAGAACTCCAAAGATATTGAGTTCATTGAGTGTTGGCACTCTTATTCCTGGGCATGTAGCCTGGCCTTAAGAGTGCTTTGTGTTTCCAGTGAGACTCTATCAAAACAAACCTAGTTTTTCATTTGTGAGTGCTTACGAATTGGAGACAGCTTTTAGGTTAGGTACACCTGGGCTGTGCCCACTTCTCTTGTCAGCGCTGGAATTCCCCTGTGGCACAAAGCCATGCAGGCACTGCATATACTGCCTAAATCTCTGTGATTTAATGTGGTTATCTTTATGGAGTTATTTGTTAATTTTTCTTAAAGCCTCATTCAAGGCTATATTCCTCTCTGCAGGGTGACTCTTGCTGCCAGTAACTCCATCTGACTGTCTCAACACTTCTCCCAAGTGTTTATGCTGGATATTTTAAGAACCTGTTTTGATAATGTTTGCTGTCTATCATCTGTCTATCTATCTATCTAACTATCTATCTATCTATCTATCTATCTATCTATCTATCTACCTACCTACCTACCTACCTACCTACCTACCTACCTATCTCATCATCCAGCCCTTCCCCTATTACTTGTCATTTATTCTTTTACTTTGCTTTGGTATGTACTTAAACTACCTCATTCCAAACCATAAATAAACAGAACATTCTTTGTAACATACAGAACAAATATGAGCACACACATACACATATACGCATACGTACAACAAAAGTGATGCTAGTATTAACTCACAGAAGACTCGTGTTTGTTTTTCAACCACCACTTTATTTATGTGATTCCTTGAAATTACTAAATGTTGAAAAGATGAGAGGCCCAAAGATTTATTAATTTAAACATTCTGGTTCAATTCTGGTTGTTTTATTGTATTATCTACATTATCAACTATTCCTTTAATAACAAATGAAAGACAAGGAAAGCAGTAAAGAGAATGAGGAGGAAAGAACACAATTCAGAAGTTAATTTCACACATTTTTTTGAGCGGCTTAGATTTTGCAAACCTTAATGTCTTTGACTGTCAGTTTTAATCATGATTTCAGCAAAAATCACGTTCAGCCTGAAGACTCTGGTAGTTGGAATTTTGTCTTCTAACAAAGCACCCTCAAATTAACCAGGAAGACAGGTGGATAAGTGGATAATTAAGAGTTGCTTGGAGGTTATTTTTGCATCAATAAAAGGAAATAAAATGGAGGGGCAGAGCAGAGATTCTAACTTCTTCACATCTTAGCTTTCATCCTGAAAAATGTCATTTTCTAGAAATCAATAAGAAAGTGCTTTAGATAGGGTTTCTGTTACTCTGATGAAAACTAATACTAATATCCAAAAAAACTGAGCTGAAGAGGAAAGGATTTACTGGGCATACATCATTGCAGTCCTTCGATGAAGGTAGCCTAGACAGGAGCTCAAACAGGGTCGGAACACGGACCTGATGTAAAGTCCACGGAGGGGAGCTGATTACGGAAATGCTGCTCCTCATGGCTTGCTCACCCTGGTTTCTTACAGAACCCTGGAAGAGCAGCCTGGGGGTGAACCCACTCACACTGCACTGGGCTGTCCCTCATTGAACACTCACAATGACTTACAGCTAGAGACATCTTCTCAGGTGAAGGCTTTCTCCCCTGATGAATCTAGCTTGTATCAAGTTGACATAAAACTAGCCAGTACAACTTACTTCTTGACAAATTGACACACAAATATATCACTGTTGAGCCAGAAACTTTTCTGTCTTTCTTTCTCATCCCTAAATAACACATTAACCTTAACATTACAATATAAAACATTTTACAAACTTAAAAGCTCCATGGTCTTCACAAATTCGAACACTTTAAAGTCTCTTTTAAAACTTAGAATCTCTTTTAAAATCTTGTCTCCCACCTCTGGCCTCCTATAAAATAATAAAAAAAATGAATACATGTATACCTCAAAGCAGAAGAAATCAAGTCAAAGTCACAATCTGAACAAAGCTAAAAACCTAACTCCAACAGTGTAAACACTCAATGTCTAATATCTGGGATTCACTCACCATCTTATGAGCTCCACCGAGGGATATGGACCATTTCTTCAGCTCTTCTCTCTGCAAAACACACAGTTTGTGTTCTAGGCTCTGCCTGGCTCCACTCCAAGCTGCTGCTGTTTTGGTGGTCTTCCCATGGTGGTGGTATCTCCAAATGTTGGAGACTTCTACTGGAAGTTGACTTCAATTTCATTGCTAGCCTCTCATAAGCTCTTTTCTTGGTGCCAAGCATCAACTTCTCTCCATGACCCCTTCAATTCTGAACCTTCTACTGCTACTGTGGCTGTGCCTTCTCCTGTGGCCTCTCCTGGCAGCTCGAAGCATCAAGCCTCAGGTGTTCTGCATGACCTCTTCATGCCTTCAAAACCAGTACCACCTGTGTGATACTGAAGCTACCAAATTCAGTTACCAGCATGAGGACAAGCTTGGCTACCTCTGGAACACACCTTCTGTGTGCTGACTCTCCAGAGACACTTCCCAGAATATTTCACCTCAATGATACTGGTCTCTTCATGTATTTTTAAAAAAATAATTTTCTTTTTATGAGGAATAATGTCCTGAAAGCTGGCAAAAGAGTCAGAGACCACCCCTGCTTCCATTATTAGGAGCCACTCAAGAAGACCAAGCTACACAACTGTCACATAGATGCATAGGGCCTAGGTCATTACCAGGCAAGCTCCCTGGTTATTGGGTCAGTCTCTGAGGCTCTATAAATCCAGGAGAGTGAATTCTGTGACTTTTCTGTGGTGTCCTTCACTCCTTTGGCGCCTAGAAATCTCTTGCTCCTTTCCTGCAGGATGCCCTGAGCTCCACCTAACATTTTCCTGTGGGTTTCTACATCTGTTTCCATCAGTTTCTGGATGAAGCCTCTCTGATGACAATTGGGCTAGGCACCAATCTATGAGATTAGGAGGATATTTGTAGGCATTGTTACATTGACTTTGTTGACAAGTGTGTTTGGTTCTATCCTTGGTCTCTGGGCTACAAGGCTTCTGGGTCCTGGCCCTCCAGGAAGTGTCAAGGGTAGGTCCGCTATTGTGCTAAGAATCTTCTCTGGACCATTCATTGTTCACCCCCACAACCACTGTGCCACCCTATTCCAGCACATCCCATGGTCTGGACCACCTGTAGATAATGTGGCTGGATTGGTGTCACAAACTGTCCCCTGGAAAGCAAGCCTTGTCACAGGGGATGGCCAGTTCAGGCTATATATCCCTTATTGCTGGTCTTGGTTGAGGTCATCCTTTTAGATACCTTGCACTAGATTTCTGCTTAACCCTGAGATGCCCAACTTTTCTAGTTGTCTGTTTCAGTACTCTTTCCCTTCATACCCCGCCATGTGACTCCTAATGTTCGAATCCCAACATAACAGCAGTCTACCCATCAAATTTATTCTATTTCATATTCCCAGGGAGATCCCACTGCCCCCCCCCCCCACGCCCTTGAGCTCTTCTGGTTACCTAACCGCTCTGGGTCTATGGATTGTAGCATGGCTATTCTTTAATTTGAAGCTAATATATAAAAGTATAATATACTATAAGAGTGGACATACCACGTTTGTCTTCTTGGATCTGGGTTACCTTGTCAAGACATTATTTTCTAGTTCCATCCATATGCCGGTAAATTTCATGATGTCATATTTTTAACACTGAATAATACTCCATTGGGTAAATGTACCACATTACCTTTATCCATTCTTCCATTGATGGACAACTAGGTTGTTTCCTGTTTCTGTCTACTACAAATAAAGCTGCTATGAACATAGTTGACCGAGTGTCCTTCTAATATTATTGAGCATCCTTTGGGTATATGCCCAAGAGTAGTATAGCTGGGTCTTGTGGTAGATCAGCTCCCAATTTTCTGAGAAAAAACTGTGTTTTGATTTCTTAAGTGGCTGTACAAGTTTTCGCTCCCATCAACAATGGAGGAGTGTTCCTCTTGCTCCACATCCTTTCCAGCGTGGGTTGTCACTGCTGGTTTTGATGTTAGCCATTGGGACATGTATAAGATACAATCTCAGAGTTTTGATTTGCATTTCCCTGATAGCTAAGGATGTCAAACCTGTCTTTAAGTGTTTCTCAGCCATTTGAGAATCCTCTGTTGAGAATTCACTGTGTAAACCAGCACCCTATTTTTAATTGGATTAATTTGGATTTTTGATGTCTCTACCTTTCAAGGCTGTCGCACTGATGACCAACAGGCTCAGTGCTGGTCATGGCTGAAGGAGTGCTATGTGTAGTATTACTATATGGTATCATAAAATCATTAATTATAGTATCCCATTTACCATCTAAGTTTGACATAATGAGCATACTCCAGTGTCAAGTTTATATAAAATATCTCAAACAGGAGACTGGTGAAATGGCTGCCAGTAAAGTGCTTGCTGTCTAAGCCTGTGGACCAGATTTCCATCCTCATAGTCCACATCAGTCTGTCCCAATGGACACTGCAGAAGTGGGGGCTGCAGGATCCTCTGCAATTACAAGCATCCTGCCCGGTGAACCAAGGGTTCAGTAAGAGGTCCTTTCCCAGGAAATCGTGGAATGATTGAGGAAGATACCAGACATCAGTGATTAACTGCTATGAGTACACCCCCACACACAAACACACACACACACACACACATACATACACACACACTCACTCTCACAGACACACTCACTCACACACTCACTCACTTTCACTGACACTCACTCTCTCTCTCTCTCACACACACACACATACACACACACACACACACACACACACACATTTCTGACAGGTTAATTGAATCCATTAATACATATCCTCCATTGGCCCCTTTCTTTCCCAATTTTCTCCTTTAACCCCCTCAATCAGGATTTGAATCTAAATGACTATGGGAAAAGAGTGAGCTTGAGTCTCCCCAGATCTTCTTAGTACCAGTTTCTTGCTAAGTTCTCTTGTTCAAGATGAACACAATTCACTCACTAGTCCACTGTTAACTGTTTGGGGGAGCTGTTTCTCAATATCAACATCTCCCATACACAAGTATCTGGGCTTTTTTTTTTTTTTTTTTTTTTTTTTGGCTGCAACCAATTTGAAGAATCCAGATGAGATACAACTGTTGGTTTACAGCCAGTACATGCTTCAAACTATTGCTGTTTTCTTTTCCCCTTTCTTTTCATTCTTTTTTTTCTCTTTTTACCCCTTCTCCATGTTTTAGTCTGGTCTTTTGTACTTGTTGATTTCTTTGTCAGGGATGTGGATGTACACCGTATCTCGTAGAGTGTCTCAAACTTTCTGAAATTGTAGAAATGACTTGGAGTACCAGATGGGTTGGTAGGTGCTTTCCTCCCTTTTGAGTTTCTGCCTGACTTAGCTTTTGTTTTAGTTGTGGTGGTTGTTGTCTGTCCCGCGAGATCGTCTCGCCAGCAAGAACAACACAGGACATTCGGATCCTTATGCAGTAAAGCTTTAATGCATCTTGAGAGAGAGAGCATAAGCTTACAGGGCGGAGACCCGAGCCAAGAATCCCGAACCCTAATAAAGGCTCATAAGCTCTGAGCAGTGCGTGTACAGCTGGGATAGGTGGATGACTCATCACCCTATATGACGCCATGGAATAGGTGAGGCTAGGCAAGTGGAAAAACACTGGGCACATGCATACCAACGTTGTTTACTTGATCAGGCAGCGGATGTCAGCGCCATCTTGTAATGGCGAATGTGAGTGCGGCTCCTCACAGTTGTCCTTCTTTTTTCTTCTTTCAGTTTAGTGTTTCCAAGTAGAAGTTTCTTTTCTTTATTCGGTTTCCTGAAAAACTGCTTCCTCCTGCAGAAGAGCAACTTGACACCTATACGTTCAGTGGCGGGCGCAGCCTCTGAACTCTAGCGTTCTCTCTCTGAGGAACAGCAACTGTAGACACCAGTTTTTGAGAAGAGAAACCACAGAAAATCATTTAGCAGCCTCAGCTGAGGATAAGCAGGAATAGCCTCAGGCAAACAGCAAAGGGGAGAAAAGAGTCTTTGCTAAATGCCTGAGCCTTTCAGGGATTCACCCAGGTCTTCTCACAGCTTCCTGCATTCAGTCTTCTTGTGTCACAATGTGCTTTCAATCTTTATTTCCTCAGTATTATTATTATTATATGAAATGAATTCCTATGTCCAGAAAAGCTGTAAGTATATAGGCACATATCACTCATGCATATCACACACATACACACTCATGCATACACACACACACACACACACACACACACACACACACACATTTGATACAATGAATGACCTAATTGAAAAAAATACCAAAGAATGTGGACTTACATTGCTTATCATAGTCCAACTTGCAAAATATTACAAAATTAGAAAATGTATGGATCTATCACCAAATAACTATGCAAAGAAAACCTATAGAAAAGTAAAAGAATGCTCTTATATGTGTGCAAAGATTTTAGCCCAGCCAGGTGGTGGCGGCATACAT
Organism: Cricetulus griseus; assembly: GCF_003668045.3. NCBI lineage: Eukaryota > Metazoa > Chordata > Mammalia > Rodentia > Cricetidae > Cricetulus > Cricetulus griseus. Next base: position 7,522,824 of record NC_048603.1, on the reverse strand, counting down.
CTTTAATCCCAGCACTCAGGAGGCAGAGACAGGTGGATCTCTGTGAGTTCAAGACCAGCCTGATCTACATAGAGCTAGTTCCAGGACAGTCTCCAAAGCCACAGAGAAACCCTGTCTTGAAAAACCAACCAACCAAACAAACAAACAAAAAAAGATTTTAGCCCAAAGTTGAGAGACTTAGATGCCATAGCTTATAACATTTATATAAAGTAGGGTTTTATTTCTATCTACCTATTAACCTAATGTGTTGCAATACAACATCAAATCAGGAGTGTAAGGTTTGTCAAGTTTTTAATACAATTCTTGGAATGGAATCAGATGTCCCCAAAGAGGGGCAGATAGACTGCCACCCACTGAAACTATTCATTAATTCCTGTAGCATGACACTCCGTAGTCAGAGGAATTTTAATGCCAGACTAGCAGGGTCCAGAGTTCAGAAACACAACAGTCAATGTATTTTTTGAGATACGATGACACAGATTCGAATTTACAAAAGGGACTGATACTTTTCACCTTTTCTCTCTTGGCCCAGTCCTTTTCTATGTGGATGTTTTCAAATTCTTTATTTCACATAAAGCATACAGTTGTCATATCAGTACAAAGGCCACAAGGGGTGACAGGGCTCAGTCTTGTCCTTTGATCTTCTTGATCCAGACCGGCATCTGACAAACTTATCAGAGAAGATTATTTCAAACAAACACAGAACATTTGGTACAGAAACTTGAGCTGGGATGCTCTGGCTCCTTGTAACATGACTTTCCCAGCCTGTGTGAATCCCTGTTGGAGAACTTAGTACTGAAAAGAAAAAAAAAAAAAATATATATATATATATATATATATATATATATATATATCTTACTATGCAATGAAAAAGATGGAATAAAAGTTTAAAAGCAATCGGTAAATATTTTTTTAAAGTATACCTCTCATGTACATATTTATTACAAACCTAAATTAACCCAATATTCAATTTAAAAAGTTTTAACTCAGCGTTTAAATTTTTTTATTATACTTCCAAATCTATAGTTGGTTTTAGCTGTGCAAAAATTACGCTCTTTTTAATTGCTTATCTGGTTTGGGGCTGATTAAGGGAAAGTGATCAAAATGAAACACTTTCTCGCTGAGCTAACACAGAACACCCCCGCAACTGTTTCAAACTGTGCTAACGTGATTATTTTCAAGCCTCTATTTTTGAGGGTAAATAAACGTTAAGGACCGAAAGCATTATTTTTACCCATTTAATCCCTCATTAATGAGTTTGCTCTCAGTTTTGCTCTGCTTCCTGTGAACGGCTGGGTTTGCACTCCTCTAGCCCGAGTCTCCATCTCAGCAGTGTTTCAGAACTGACAGTTTTGCCTGCCGTGCTAAGAGCTTCAGGCCTCAGCATCATGCTGTGTACTCCAAGGTTTCCCCCCAAAAAATCCAAACCAAGGCCTCACACCTCTAAAATCCGAAGAACAGCGAGACACTGACAAACAGAAAGAACTAAAGTGAGGCAAAAAGAACAGAGCAGCTGAATTCATCATAATTTATTTCAGGTTTGCCTGTTTTCTGTGACAGTTGGGTAGACCATTAATTTCCGGTCTTCCAGTTCTGGATGGCAATGAGTAAGTATGAATGGTATTTATTAATAAGGTCAAAATGTGTGAAGAAGTTTCTAAAACTGTTACTAACACGGGTTCCTAAATGCCTTGAAATGTTAACAGTGGGAAGTAATGATGAATTATCGGCTCAGCTTCCTAGAGTTGTCAGGGCTCTCCACGTACCAATTGTGTATGTGGTTTTCTCTAGATTTCAGCGAAGAAGGATTTTTTCCTCCAGTGATTAAATCCAATCCAGATATTTTTCTGGCATTCCAGAGCGTGTTTACAGATAGGGTTTCATAATAGGATTAACTAGGATGTCATGGCTTCTTTACTGGAACTTCAGATATAAGAACTGCAGTCTTTCGAAATAATCCCTCTACATATTTCCAGAGCATCTTTGCTCATGACCATGGCATCCCTGTCAATCATACCTAAAGCCACGAGTTAAATGAAACTTATCTAATGTGTAGATGGAAGTTTCTGTCCCGCTTGGTCACCCAGCCCTTTGTCTCAAATAAATACACAGTCTTCTATTAATTATAAACTGTTTGGCCAATGGCTCAGGCTTCTTATTGGCTGGCTCACACTTAATTATTAACCCATTTCTAATAAACAATGTATTGCCACTAGGCCATGGCATGTGGGCAATGTTGCAACATGTTACTCCTTCTGTGGCTACATGGCATCTGACCCAAGACCCACCCTCCATGTTCCTCTCCCCAGCCCTCTCCTCATCGGGTAGCCTGGCTTATACTTCCTGCCTGGCTACATCGTGCCTATCCGCTGGTCAAAATAGTTTTATTCATCAACCGATAAGACAAACATATATTCACAGCATACACAAGGACGTTCCCCAACACAAATGAGCATCTCTACTTTCACAGCGCTGCTCACTGGAGTTTCCAGGTGGCAAAGCTACTTTCCTTCCCTCTGCTTTGTGTCCTTCTTCTCTTTACCCTCCCTCCCGCCCTCCCTGTCCTCTCCCCTCCCTCCCTCCTCCTCCTCCCTCCCTCCTCGCCCTCCCCCCTTCTCCCTTCCCCTTTCCTCTTTCTTTTCTCTGTTTTACTTCATGTACCTGGAGCCTTCTTTCTTTTTACACATGAAAATGGAATGATATCAACTTTAGGATGTGCTTGCAAATTAAATTATCTTTATTATTTTTATCATTTGTTCTTCTATGCACACAATCCTCACAGGTTTAGGTCCTAGACCTCGAAAGATGGTTAAGGATGATTATTTCACACAAATTTAAGAGAGCATCAACAGAAAATAGTAGTCTGATATTAAGAATGTATGTCTGAAATATTTTAAATTGTTACAAATATCCTTCTGCATGCTGTAGGCATGCACGCATGCATTTTGACTTAGGATATTTTGTACCTCAGGTTTCCGCAGGGCATAGCAACCACTTAATCATACATCAAACTCTCAAGCTTGCTTTAGATTTGTGCCTGTAAACTGCTGGTAGTTTATACTTTTATTTTTAGCCCTTTCTTCCACAAATACATGTCACAAGGAGCTCAAATGAAGCATGAGCCCTATAGTGGAACCACTTGTAGCCTGGGCAACAAATCCTAACCGTCTTCCTCATTTTCTCTCCCTGTGTGTTTATCTGTGTAATACAGAGTGTGCCTGAATTCTTACAAACATCTTAGGTCTGCTGTAAATGAGATTTAGTCACTTACTCCTTCTGTTTGTGGACAACTTAAAACCTGCAAAGGTTTGATTATCCCCAACCTGCAATAATTAATAATTATTTTGCCCTTAATTTCTGATATCGATCAGGGTGGGGTTTCTGTTTTGAAAATGATAAGTAGAAAGCCCAAGTCACCCAAGTAAGTTTCTCTACTTATTCAGTGACAAATGCCCAGAAAGTAAACTATGTGAAATATAAAGTCAAAAATAAAAAAATAGGAAGGGATTTATTTCTTGTCTTTCTTGCACTGAGCTTATTATATTGTGAATTTACCAGGGGACTATATGTAAGGACATTTAATCAATAACTGTACTCATCAGTTATTTGATGTTTTTAGACTCTTAAAAACATGTTGTGCATGGTGGAATCACATATCTTCTCCACATTCAGTAGAAAAATTACTGATAGACACAATCAACCTCCAACGAAAAATCAGGGTTATATATTAAAATAAAGAATTATCAGAATGCAATAGAATAGATGTAGGAATAGGTAGGGAAAGTGTTGTGGTTTCTTCATTTTTCCCTTTAATATAAATGCATTTAGTCATCATTTTGTTTCATTTCCATACTGCTGGCTTGAGCCATCCTTTGTGATGCATTTTCTCCCCTACTATATTACTAGATATAAATGAAGTCACACTACGGCAAGTCTTTGTATTCAGTCTGGAAATGTAGAGGAAACTCAAATAAACATTGTGCTGATTAGTTGTGGTCATCTTGATACAAAACTTGGTGTGTGTGTGTGTGTGTGTGTGTGTGTGTGTGTGTGTATAAAGAGAATGTCAAGGGAGACTCTGTTTGTATCATGGCCTGTAGGCATTTGAAGAAGTTTCTGTCTTGCCTGATCCCCTTAGTCCTAAATAAATATACAGAGCTTATATTCATAATAAACTGTTTGTCCATTGGCTCAAGCTTCTTATTGGCTAGCTCTCTCTCTAAATTATTCACCCATTTCTATTAATCTACGTATCTTCATGTAGTCTTGGCTTGCCAGAGAATGACCAGGCATCCTATCTTCTTATGAGCTACATGACATCTCTCTGGAGACTCTTCTCTTCCTTCTTCCTCCCAGAATTCTCCTAGTATGATAGCTCCATCTATACTTCATGCCTGGCTAAATTTTGCCGGCCCATTGGCTGAAACAGCTTTATTCATCAACCTATAAGGGAAACATATATTCACAGCATACAGAAGGACATCCCCCCATCAGGCACTTTTTATTGGAAGCTTTCTTGTTTTCCAATTGATGTATGAGGACCCACCCATCAGTGGGCAGTGCCAATTCTGATCAGATGTGCCCATCTACAAATCCTTCCTAACTTATTATCTACTTAAAATTGTTAGTATAGCCCAGCAAGTCCAATGAGTGTCACCTGTAAGCACAGTGCAGGGGCACCCACTGAATCATGGCAAACATAGTGGAAGCAAGCTTCCAAAAGTAGAGTTCTCTCCTCTTCCGGCAGCCATCAGCTCCTCAGCAAATGGTGAGGAATTGAAACCCCTTTCGTATCCACATTTGAAATTTTAACTCTTTTGACATTGTGAAGGCCAGATGCTGCCCAGCTCAGCTGCTGTGGGTTGCGTGTCATGCCGGGCCCAGACGCCTAACTTTCTTAGCACTCTTACACGTTCTCCAGCTGGCACATTCTTTTATTCCACCCCTTTTCACGAGATATTCCTTGAGTCTGGGAAAGCTGTTAGTGAAGATGCTACTTCTACATCTGAGCACTCACGGGTGCTAATTCATAGCCTTCCAGAGTAATAAGACCCAATATTTACCACTACCCTCCTCAATGAGAAGCATCACTGATCAAGGTTGATAGCAGCATACATGGCAGGGTATCAACAGAAATGTTTAGAAGGGCATTTGACAATAAGAACATTTAGCAAAAACAACACTAAGAGATGCTCCCCTAGGGCCTGCGGCTTCCATGGATTTCAACCATGTGTACACTACTTGGCTTGAAGTTTTTCCTATGGACCAGACCTGACACCTAAACACGATCTAGACTGGGCACCCCTGTAGTCTGGCCACCATTGCACAAGAGCACTTATTGTAGCTGGCAAGGTTACTACTGTAGCATGCAGGTCCAGCATAGGTCAGACCACTGATGTCTTTTTCTCCTCCAGCAGCCTGGATAGCATTTTCCAGTAATATGAAAGCTAGCCTGCAGGGAGAGACTTTCCTGATCTCTTCGAGATTGATTTTTCTGTGTCCTGTAACTGAAGAACGTGATGTCTGTTGCAATCAGGTCTTACTATCTAGCTTTGTTGAGCAGCCAGAAAGCACTGGAAATATCCTTCTTGTTTTAGGTGCCTCTGGTGACTCCGTGACTAATAACTTCTATGGATGTAACCTATACCTGACACTGAGATACTTTCATTTAATAACTATTTCTTCTGGGAGCAGCATTGTTCACCTATGCAGGACACTGCTGTTCAAACTCCTGTTTTTGTTCGATAGTTTTGTCTTCATTTGTTTGTTTTGGGGCTTTTCAATTATGCTTTAATTAGCTTCAAATTAGTACTATTTCCTAATGATTCTTCAAAGATCCTTAGATCATATTAATCAACCCCCTACCCTCCTTTTCCCTATCTTCTGAGCCCCATAAACACTTAAACCTTTACCTCCCAGTTTCCCACTGTCTTAGTTAGGGATACTATTGTTATAATGAAATACCTTGACCAAAAACAAGTTGCCGAAGAAAGGGTTTATTTGGCTTATACTTCAACATATGCAGTATATAGTCCATCACTGACACAAGTCAGGAGAGGAGCTCAAAAGGTAAGAAACAAGATGCAGGATCTGAGGCAAAGGGCAGGAATGTTTAGAAGCTTGGTACTCACAGTTAGCTCAGTCTGCTTTCTTATAGAAGCCAGAACCACCAGGCCAGGGTGGTACCATCTGCAATGGGCTGTGCCTTCCTACATCAATCACTCATTACTAATTAAGAAAATGGTCCACAGGCTTCCTTCCCTAATGTTCCCCAGTTTTACAGAAGCATTCTCTCTCTCTCTCTCTCTCTCTCTCTCTCTCTCTCTCTCTCTCTCTCTCTCTTTCTCTCTTTTGGTTTTTTGAGACAGGGTTTCTCTGTGGCTTTGGAGGCTGTCATGGAACTAGCTCTTGTAGTCCAGGCTGGTCTCGAACTCACAGAGATCCACCTGCCTCTGTCTCCCTAGTGCTGGGATTAAAGGCGTGTGCATCATTTTAAGCAGTGAGATAACAGTCAAGCATCACCATGTCTGGCTTGAAAGCATGCTGTTATAACAACTTACAAATTTCAGGACTTAATCTCTAGCTTCTCACATGAACTGTAATGGGTAGTCACAACACCAACTCATCTATCATGTATCTATCATTTTTCTATCATGTATCCATCTATATCTACCTGTTATCTGTCTTCATATAACATCATAGACCTATTTTCTGCCTCTGTTTTCTATGTATGTAGGTATCTATCTATCTATCTATCTATCTATCTATCTATCTATCTATCATCTGACCTAATCTATTTATGTCTATCACTATCTCTCCCAGCAGCCACCCATAGTATCATATCTAGATTTGAGACTTCATTCCAATTTCCCTCCCCCATACAAGAACTTGATCTACTTAGAACTTGTACAGATCTTGTGTATACTGGCAAAATTGCTGGCCATGCCTATGTGCACCTGCCCTGCTGCCTCAGGCTCTTAGAATCATTCCTCTTCCAGAATTATCCAGGATCCTTGGCATGGGGAGGTACATAGATTTCCCATTGAATTGGTAGCATTCTATAATTTCTTATTTTCTGCACCTTGACTGGCCATAGGTCTCTGTTTGAATGCCATTAACTGCAAAAAGAAGCTTTTCTGATTTTAATGAGAGAGTTATTGCATAGATGATTCATTAAGGGTTTAAGATTATGTCCATTTAGCAGACTCATAGCAGTAGGCTCTATCCTATGGCCCTGGAGCTCTGTGGCCTCTGGGTCTTAGTCCAGATAATGGTGGTATGGAGGGGTGCCAACTCTCGGAGTGGGTCTTAAGTCCACTCAGAAACTTGTTAGTTACTCTCCTGGCACTCACATTGCTTTGCTCAGGTGGGCAGTTATTGTAGTGGAAAGGATTCCTAGGTGGGGAATGTCGACGACTAGTTTACGGGAACATACAGAGCACCTTCCAGCACTAGGAAAGCTAGAGAAGAGGAAAGAGGTTTCCACAGGAGTACGAGTTTAATTTCTCCATGCTGTGGAACTCAAATTTGTGTTGTCTTCAACAACAGGGTCTTACTGTCAAGTTCTGGGGAGATCCAAAACATTGTCAAAAGCTTATAATATTGGGTGTTTTATAAAACCTCCCTGATCGATAACTTCAAAAAAGTTACTCATTGGTGGCACTAGACTTTTTATTTGTGAGTCTGTGGCTTCTGTGTGTTGGTGTTCTTTATTGTGTAACTATTTACTATCTCTCTCTCTCAAAATAGTTTTACTGTCAATTATCCTCCTTTATCATGATGTCATTCCGGATCTCAGCCCACTGACCCCCTTATAGTTAATTGTTCTCTTCTCATAAAATCCACCCCATGATTCCTTAAAAATTTTGTGACCTCTACATTAATTTTAAATGAAACATATATGTCTACAGATTCAAATGCATAGGTACAAATGAGGAAAAGCATGTAACACTTGTCTTTCTGGGCTTGTGTTAGCTTACTGAGACTTTAAAGTAGTCTGCAGATACCATCATTAATCCAGAGTGATGCCTCATCTCATTAGTAAAGTATTCATCAAGGTAACTTAGTCATTCCTTTGATGCCAAAAGTTTTGGCACGGAAAAATTTCTTAAAAGGAAATTTATTAGAGAAAATGAAAGGGCAAAATACTACTTTTCCTAAGCTAATATAGATGAGTCATTTGTGCAAATTTATTTTGCTTAAGATTTCAGTGGTTATACTGAAATATACACGCCTTTAGTCCTAGCACTCGGGAGGCAGAGGCAGTCAGATCTCCAAGAGTTTGAGACCAGAGTAGTCTACAAGAGCTATTTCCAGGAGAGGCTCCAAAGCTACACAGAGAAACCCAGTCTCAAAAAACAAAAACAAAAAAAACAAAAAAGATTTCCAGTATTTTATAAACTCTTCCAAAAAAAAGTAAAAATGAAATTTGGCAGGCACAATTTTAACAAACTAAATACGTAGTAATGTGTGTTGAAGATTTGTATTGCCAAGGATATACATTTGTTTTCTCAGTAACATAGCTGTCATTATGCATTTAATGTAATTTCCTCAACGGCCATCTCTTCATTCATGCATATGAACATGTGTGAATGCATTAACAAACACAATTCACCTCTAAACCCTGAGCTGTCGATTCAGTGCAAGGACATGTAAATGCTAGATGAGAGAGCCAAATTAACCAAAATTATCATTTTCTCCTGCAAGAAAACAAGCTTCAGAAAATGAATCAATTTTGAATGCTATTTCTAGTGAGTTAGATTATTTTAGTTTTTATAAAGGTCCAGCACAAAAACTCTTGTACTGAGTAAATGAAAGAAGACTTGCAAACAACCAGCTTAGTGGCTGACATAGAAGAGATATTTTAGTCTAACTTTTCATGTTTATTTTATTTTGTGACAGATAAATCTAAATGCATCTTTCAACAACTATCTGATATTCATAGTTTTTTCCCTAAATGAATTATATACTGATTGACACTGGAAAACATAAAATTACTAAGGTGGTACAACATTTTTCCCACAAGGAAATTTCTCAGTTATTTTTTCTTAAGAAAGGCACTAACAAACATAAAAAATATTACTGCACTTTTATATTTCTAAGTATCAATATATATATATATATATATATATATATATATAAAGACAAAGTATCTTTGTAATACTATATATATAGTATTACAAAGATAGTTGGAGAAGCATTTTAAAAATTAATAAAATTAATACATCTTATATGTATGTTAATGAGATACATGTATGAGGAAAACAAATGCTATACAGTAGCATTTTCCCAAAATGTATCTTGTCATACAAGCACCGATTGGTAACAAGACCTTGCCCTGGTTTTATAACCCTTGCCTTCTACAATAAATAGTCTGAAACTTGAGTTCCCTCAGGAAAGACAGAACACTATGAAAAGTAAGTTCTTATGACCTGTAGCATAGTAAGGTTGAAATGGCCTATTGCAATTTTCGTGAAGACGGAGAAGACAACAACATGGTGAAAACTGTCTTCCTCTAATATCTGTCCACTAATAACTCATCTAAAGAATGGACAGAAGCCGTCAACATTGATAGTGGTGTGGTGTTCATCTCTCTTCTGCGTCCACATGGCACTCTGATTAGTATGTGGGTCTGTTGCCATCTCAAGCACCAAAAAAGATGCTTGTTTTATTGATCTGTACTATTTCCTCTTCTCCAAGTGGTTTCAGTTTCATGAAGGAAGTTTCAAGTAGTTCCGCAATAATATTTTCTCAGTTGATTGTCTTCTCATATTGCTGCCTCTTGACTTCCTACTGCAACAGTTTGCTAGTGGAGGCATTTGCCAGCTGTGATCTGTCTGCAAAATGTGTTGTTGGTTATTTTTTCCTGAGCCTAGCCAGAAAGATCATTTTTATAAAAATAGATGGACGCATCACAATGTAATCAAAACTGCTCAGCCCACACTTTATCAATGTCTTTATCTATAACTGTGTTTGGCAAGGTAACTATTGTATAGTTGTGAACATATCTTCAGCTAACGCCAATATTATACTACAAAACTTTTACCTTTTTTGGTCAGTGATACAGAAACCGCACAGTGCCAACATCTGATAACTCTAAAACCATGCAACTATATAGACTGAATACAAGTTGGAAAACTCTTAACTTTCTTAGCAGAGGTCAAGCACCTACCTTACCGTAGAACATTAGAATTGGAGAATATAACCCTGGAGTTTTCAAGACAACAGTAGATAGAGAACCCAGAGTGTGAGTCTGTTTCAGGGCTACTCTGTATAAACTCAAGCATGGTATGAACCCTTAATTCTCTATTTCCTTATTTTATTGTTGTATTATCAACCTCGATAATAAAGGATCATTAATAATGCAAGACATCAAAAAAGATTGTGTAAATAATGAGATGCAAACTATATGAGGAAACAGTTATAAAGATGTCGATAAATGGCATATGCTGGTTTAGAATTTCATCGCATTGTAATTAATGTTAAAGCAAACTAATAAACCTATGTTTAAAATCAGCAAAGAATTTAGAATCTCTGGATTGAAGCAGGCCACTCAAGTAACATAAACCAGACTTTGTAATGAATTCTATCACTGTTATGTCTTTATAATTAAAACAAAGGGGAAAAAACTGTGAAAGACAAGTAGCATCTATCTCCCACATCTCATTACAATACAGACTAACTGTAGACTATCTTCTTAAACACAAATTAATCTAAGAAATGGATTTTTTCTTATGTGTAACCATGTTGCTTTTATTATTCCCCCCCCACTAAATTGCTATGAACTATACACAAGTACAGAGACACAGATTTCACCTGAAAATGACATTTTTAGTTCCAAATACAGTTTAGTTCCAAATCCAAGTAACCAAGCTAGTTATGCTTAATTGTAACGTCAATAACTACCACTAAAATTATAATCTCGTATCTATCACTGAAACTTTAAAATACTCTATTCATTTGGTTTCAGTTGTTTTAACACAAGCTAATATAGAATCCATATGCTTAGCATGAAATGCTTCTTATTAATCACATATTTCTGTAAAAATTAGGATTCAAATCAGTTGTTAGTATTTTAAATATGGTTATGTGGCACTCACAGACACACACCTTCTCCTGGGACACAAGCAGTCAGACAGTAAAAATGTGGGTTATTTCTATATTTATTAAAAGTGTCACCTTTCTTCCTGAATATTATTAAACTGATGCTTCCTGACAAAGTGACCTCTTAGCAACAGTGGAAAGGGCATCTGAATGGGCCTTCCCTTTTAATCAGATTAGTGACTGCCTTGATTATCATCATAGAACCTACATCCAGTAACTGATGGAAGCAGATGCAGTGGCCCACAGCCAAGCTATGGGCTGAGCTCCTAGAGTTCAGTTGGAGAGGCAGGAGAGATCATATGAGCAAGGGGGTCAAGATCATGACAAGGAAACCCACAGAGACAGCTACCTGAGCCCCTGGGAACTCATGGATTATGGACTGACGGATGGGGAACCTGCATAGGACCAAACTAGGCCATCTGAATCAGGGTGACAGTTATATGGCTTGATCTGTTGTGGGGACTCCTGACAGTGGAACCAGGACCTATCCTGGGTGCATGGACTAGCTTTTTGGAGCCCATCCCCTATGGTGAAATACCTAGCTCATCCTTGATACAGGGGGGCGGGCTTGGTCCGGCATCATCTTGGTGTACCAGACTTTGTTGACTTCTTAAGGAAGTCGTTAGCCCCTCTGAGGAGTGGATGAGGGGTAGGAAGGGGGGAGGAAGGGTGGCAAAAAGGGAGGAACTGGGGTTGGCATTTATGAAAAATAAGTTTTTAAAATAAAAATTCTATTATATTATGTATCATAATTTTATCACTGTTTAATTTAAAGTTAAATAATTTTTCTATCATTAGTCTGAAGTAAGATTTTTCAAGCTTGGGAAATCAAGACATAGCTTCTTGTTTATCAACTAATATAACAAATATATATATATATATATTTTTTTTTTTTTTCTAGATGGTTGTGAATACCTATACAGATACAAATGCATGTATTTCTGTGAGTAATTAAATCTATTATATTAACATTTAATACATATTTTTGTGTCCATAAATAAAAATATACACATAATTGTGCATTGTTATACATTTTTCTCAGGAATTTGTGTTTACTATGTGAATAACTTATCGCGAGTTTGTATCTTTTTAAAGATTTTCTTATTTTCACTTTGTGAGTGTTTTGGCAACACACACTGTGTGCATTCATGGGCTGTGGAGGCCAAGTGCTTGGTGGGTGACGTAGATGTGGAGTTACAAAAGGTTATGAACCAGCATGCAGGTACTGTGCAGGAGAAGCAAGTTCTCTTAGGAGCTGAGCTATGACTTCACCCTCAGGTCTCTCTCTGTCTTTTGCTTTAAAAAGGGTATGAGTAAATAAATGGCTTCATCACAAACAAATTAGAAAAGTAAATTTTAATGTTTTTTTGTTTTGTTTTGTTTTTGGAGATAGGGTTTCTCTGTAGCTTTGGAGCCTATACTATCCTGGCACTCACTCTGGAGAACAGGCTGGCCTCGAACTCACAGAGATCCACCTGCCTCTGCCTCCCGAGTGCTGGGATTAAAGGCGTACGTGAGCCACCAACACCCGGCCTCAATGTGGTCTTTTAAAGAGAAGATTAAGATAGATTCATCAAAATCAGTCAATGGATCCATGTTTGCACTATAATATACAACCAGTACTTCAATACTAGTTTTGCGACATATTTGAAGTTATGCTCAGACCAATGAGATAGTGCATATTTCCATTTCATCATTCTTCAGGCAAGATTACCTCTAAAGGTTTGATATCAGTCATTGTGATTATATCTAATATTATTGGTCTTGAAATATGGTCTATCAGTAAAATCAGAGGGATGTTGATTTTGAAGCAAACAGTAAACAGCATGATACTAGGAGATCCAAGGAAATGATTTAAAAGCATCAAAGCAAAGTCATTTACTTTTCATGTGTGGAGGAAAAGCTCAACCTATTCAAAGTTTGCTTCAACCAATATTTGGCAAGTTAAGACAGGTGTGCCGATGTCTGCAGGCTTCAGGTACACTTACTGCTTACCTGTAGAGATCTTAAAGCTCTGAACCAGTTTAAAAGTTACCAGGTTATAAATTATAAATTGGGCTAGATACCTTTTGGAGTATTACATCTTACAAATTTCCAAAACAATGATTGCTGTTTTCTGCAGTCTAATGCTTCTCTCCAGAGAGACCCTGGGTTAAAATGTCCGTAAAATTCTTCCAGTTCCTTACAGATTTATGTTTATGCCAAGTAGCTGCTGTGCATAAAATTTTTATGCTTGCCACCTGAGGACAACGGTTAGATACCTCTGCTATTTAATCTAACTTTTTAAAGCCCACAACTATGTTTGTATAACTTTATTGTGAGAAACATTTAAATTATACTTTAAGTATTGTCTTTTCTGTGGTTCTACCACTCCACTGTAATGTTTTAAAAGGCAAAGGTAGAGAATGATACATTTGACATCTCATGATTTCAATGCAAACTGATGAAAATTTCTTGGTTACCCACACATCCTGTTTGCTCATTCCATGTCATAAATAAATTATCAGCATCATATAATGGTTTCCAGAAACATTTTAAGTTGATTCTGTAAGCTTATTGTAAAGATTTCCCTCACCTTTGGGTAACATCGATCAAATATGAAGTATCAAATTGTTTTTCTTTGTTGAAAATTATATTTCATGAAAAAACCTGAAGAATACTTGAAATCTTATAACATGCCAAACACTCTCATTTTCCATTATAGTAGCCTTACAGATGGCATCAGTTTGGTGTTTCCAATATTCAGGATGTATCAGGAAGTAATATAAACTCTCATCTGCCCTTGTTTATTCCAACATAATAAGAGCCAATCTTCATTCATATATATATATATATATGAATATGTTGTGTACATATACCTACACTTAAATGTGCATATAATGTGTATAGTCTATTATTTTTAATTAAAACATGAGTTTTCTTTGTGCAAGTAGAGCCAAGCAAGTATCCAATTCCGTGCTCTACCAGTGAATTAGTCATTAAATTGAAGTAACATGGAGACTCTCTGAAGACAACAGGACTCATGTATATCTCATGTGATCACATAGTAGCTGTAACTTCTGCACATCCCATGGATGCCAAATTCATATCCCCCGGGACTTTGGAAGTCAATGGAAGCAGTGGTCTTAGGAAGGAGGTGACATGGGACCCATCTTAAACATCTTATTCTTTTACAATCTAGGAAGTGCATCTGTAAACACTCAAGGCACCAAAATGCTTTGGTATCATATTAAGAGATATAAAAGTTCTTCCTCTTGGATTGATTTGATCAAGAAGAAGCCAAGTTTTTAATTCTCTACTTTTCTCCCCAAATATTTCATCTGTTGTAGTTCATCTGTGTTAGTGACCTGTCTCTATTCTGAACTGCTTGAGTCAGAATCTGTTCCCTGATAGCTGGGCCTGTCCCTATGACTTTTCTTAACCAAGGTCTTTGCTCTATATTTATTGAACAGAATAGAAAACATGACATGGAAAATTGATGAGGAATTTTTTTGTAAACAATCGATGGATTTTTACAAGGAGAAAATTTACTTTACTGAACTGAACTTTACTGGAAATTTACTTTACCCAACTGTAATAGACTGGAAACATAGCAAAACCCAGATGTGATCAAGATATATCTGCATGTTATTCCTAACTGTATGGAGGATACTTGCTATACAAAGTTGCTTTCTTCCAACCTATTAACTGCTTACTGCGTATGATCATCAAACACACAGACACACACACCACACTCTTTTGGGTCAGGAAAGTATGTCACTTGAAATTAAAGCTAAGTATTGAGTTAGGGTGTAAAAGCTGATTGCATGGGAGCTGCAGGGCACTGCAGTTTTGTTATCATCATTTTGTTTGTTTGTTTTTTAATAGCCAAATTTGAAGCAAGCTTTAGTTAAATACTGGCCAGGTGGGTGGGCTCTGGTTAGGTCCATACCCTGGTACCTGGGAAATGGCCCAGAATCACAGTTTGTATCAGCTTAAGAAGGAAACCCCATACATATTTCATTGCATTTCCACATGAGAATCACATCAGATTTCTCAAATAGCTCTTTTATCTGTCCAAATACTGACTAATAATAATTTGCCATTCCTGAAAAAAAAAAGCCTCAGGCCAAGATGGCTTCATTTTGCTAAAAAAACATGTATTTAATGTTACACTAGTTGTCCACAGTGTCTTCTGTAATATACATGCAAAGGTCGCTTACTCTGAGATTTGAACTATTAGCACATGTAGATTGCAAACACTATAAAAATAAACTTTAAATGTTGGTGTAGCCTAGGAATGTAGATTTGAAGAGGTTTACATTAAAATATAAGCTATTATAATTCACCAGTATAAAACTCATATATTATTCCTATAGGAAATTTATTCCATATTAAGGATGGTTAAAAGTTATTTGTTAAGCAAAAAAAAAAAAAATTCTCTATAACTTTTTAAGCACATCCAACCTCTGATGGTCACACAGAGAATAGGATTTCAATGTTTCAAAATAAAGCCAATGTGATTCATAACATATACAAGATCCTTGAGCAATGTGATGAAGTCATCTTTTAAAATTTGTAACTACTTTCAATTTCATGTTTAAGAAGACAGACACTTGCCAGGCATCGTTGGTGGCGTACTCCTTTAATCCCAGCACTCGGGAGGCAGAGGCAGGCGGATCTCTGTGAGCTCAAGGCCAGCCTGGTCTGCAGAGCCAGTGCCAGGATAGGCTCCAAAGCTACACAGAGAAACCCTGTCTCGGGGACAAAACAAAACAAAAAACCCGAAACACATACTTTCTTACTGGGTGTATAGGCAAGAAATAGTTTGGCTTTTCTCCCTAGTGCTTCTCAATATCATGCTGGAATCGTAGCAGGAGAAATATTGAAAAAGAGGGGGAGGCAGCTTTGAGAATGAGAAGGGGAGAAGAGGAAGGATGCAGAGGTCATGAGGGAGCAGAAAGGTTGAGTCAGGGGAAGAATAGAAGAAAGGCTATGTGATAGGTAGGGTTTTTAGTTGGGGGGGGTGGTAGGGGAGGAAGGGAGGGAGGAGGGAACTGGGATATCATGTAAAACAATCTTGTTTCTAATTCAAATAAAAAATGATTTAAAAAAGTACATTGAATTTTAGAGGACAGAAGGAAATGCCTCTAAATCCTCAAGGAAAGAAAAGTATGACTCCAAATATCTATATAACCCAAATGTCATTTAAACATACATTAAAAAAATCCATGAGCTGCGTCAGTATTGGGGAAATAATTGAAATTCCTACTACAGTAAAAGTACCAACTTAAAAAATAAAAAAAAATGATGAAAGGTAGCAGATTGGGAATACTTGTATAAAATATGATTGTCTATGTTATGAAACTGCCATCTATCTCCAAATAGCTCAATGAGTGACAATCAAGCACAGAAAACGGACAGTAAAATATGTTTGATTGGCTTCTGTACTGAATAGTTTCAAACCAGTTGATACAAGATAGAATTACTTGGGAAAACAGAACCTCAATTGAGAAAATGCCCCAACTAGACTGACCTGGGGGAACACCTGTGTTCCATTTCAGAGTTAACACTGAGGTGGAGGACCATTTTGGATGGGGTCACTCCTGGACACTTGTAGAGTGTAGAAGAAAGTAGGCTCAGCAAACCTTGAGGAGCAGGCCAGTAAACCCTGCTCCTCAATGGTCTTTACATCAGTTCTTACCTCTAGGTTCCAGCCTTGAGTTCCTGCCCTGACTTCCCTTTATGGTTGAGTGTAACCTGAGAGTTATAAGATTAAATAAAACCCTTTCTCTCAAAGTTGCTTTCAGTCATAGTGTTTTATCGCAGCAATTCAAAAGTAACTGATACAGCTTCCTTTATATAAGAAACAACGGATCCCCGGAACTTACAGTTTTAAAAGTACTTTACACAGCATAAATGTTAAATGCATAAACCAGGAAGAGGTGATGTGGAGAGTCTCTATGGAAGAAAATAAAAATTACAGGTAAACAAATGAAATAAAAAGAAGAGAAACCTATTCGTTAGACACCAATGAATAAGCAACATAAGGAGGAAAATTCTACCTAGAGTAAGAGATCAATACAACCTGATATAAAATTTAAATGTGATTTTTATCGATATCAACAAATTTGTGTTGTTGCTACATGTGGAACTCTAACACATTATTAAGGGTGAAAATCAAACTTGGAGGACCTCTTAGTGCTGAGAAACATAAAGTCATTCAGGCAGAGTGGACATTGGAAGAGAAGAGAGAAAGAACCTACTCCCAATCTGGGAGGGATGAGGCAACAGATGGAAGACAGTTTAAGAGCAGTCTGGGAATTATGATGAACCCATGCCTCAAACCAAACCAAGGCAAAACAAAATAAAAAGAAAAGAATCAAATGAAAAGTTAAAAGAAAAGAATAAGCAAAGGGGATTCAAAGATCAGCTTAAACACCAGACAGATTCACAGACATGTGGTCACTGGATAGCTGATAAGGAAAAAGGCAATCCAAGGAGGAGAGGATGTCCCTGCATGGCTTTGTATTTCCAGTATATGACTTTGGAAAATGCCTCAGATCATTGATAGAATCTCTAATAGCTCAAGCTTACTCCTAGGATGACAGGGAAGCTCTCCTCAACCCTAGGAAATGCCAGAAAGTTTTGTGAACCCACAAACAGCCTTGTTTACAACTTTAACTCATTCTGGACAGTATTAGCCCAGCTTTCCCATCAGAAGAAATGCAATTTCTCCTCTTAGTTTCAAATCATAAGTCCGTTGAGCACTGGGAAGATTTTCATTTTTTTCTGTTGGCAATGATGCCAATTCATTAGTTGTTAATTATTTGAAATCTCTAGCTCCAAACTGAAACTTTTGCTTTTGAAACTGAGGCTTTCTGCACATAAATCTATGTACTGAGGCTTAAATATCAAGATGTTTGAAAGCCTGGAAAAATCCAGAATGCAGATTGCTACAATAATAGCATGGGAACAGTTAGAGAAAGTAATGGATGAACAGGCTTAAAGTATGTACCGCTGTATTTCTAATCTCAGAAAGTATTGTCACAGAATAATTATTCAGGATGTGTGACAAACTTACTTATTACCATTTAGATAATAAGTGAGAAAATTATGTCAAGAATCAACCTCCAATTCCTGCTCCTTAAGGAAAATCTGGTATTGGAATCTTCAAATAGTTAAACAGATGCAGTGTCCCAATTAATCAAGAAACAACACTAGCCCTGATGAAGACATAAAGAATCATGGAAGTTCATATGTCCAGAAATGGCTGGCAACTTCCTAAATGGGGTAATATTTTTATTAGAGCGTTTCTCAATGGCATTTATTCCTTGGTCTTTCAAATTGTGCATAAAAGACCATGCTTCGCCACCTCACCGTGCCTCATCAAATTTCATTATGTATTTAATTTAGATATTAATGAGACAACGCTGAAAATGAATGAAGAATTAAGTCGCTGCTTTACTGATAAGAGGTAACATTTTTCCTCCACTCTCTGAATAAAGCAACACTTGGAAAATTAATCTTCAGTTAATGTTTTATGTATTCCTCTCTGTTATCTGCTGTCTCTCCTTTTACAATCTTCTAAAAACCATTTAGAAATGGCTCATTTAGGCGATTCAAAACATAACAATTTAATTTCAAACTCTGCATCTTGCTCTCTGAAATGGAGCTCATTTCCCAGCCTTCTTACTTAAGGGCTCTGGTTCCCTCTTCACTAATTACTCATCTGAAGGATAAGAGATGGTTACACATCCATGACAGAGGTCACAGGTCACAGAGATGGTGTGTTCATAAGGCAACAGTGTTGATATCCCTGAAAAAGTGTGTAGTCCACGCTGAGAGAAACATTGTAAAAAGATTTCTCAGAAGACGTAGGCTGGCACTGGCATTCTAGGGGCACAAGGTGAGGTGGCTGTATCCCCATGACTCCGCTTTGGCTTTCAGCTACGAAGCCATCACTTGGAATTGACCATGATAGCAGTCAGTCACCAAAGAAACTTGCAAACACTGTAATAATTGACCTGATTGTTTTCCCTGTATAACGACAGATTTTGAATATTTTGGTGGAGTCCAGAATACTGTTAACTTAGTATTCAAATTAGTCATTATTACAAATATACATTACTATATTTAACCAGTTAAGCAAAAGAAATAGTTGGTTTAACTGAAGCTTAATCCTTATCTTTATCTATAATTGTTGGTTGGTAAATAAAATCAGAGTACTGGAAAAGCAAAGTGTTAAACGTAATTATGAAGATGGAAGAAGCGAGTATCACATAAAATTTTACATAACAAAATGATAAAAATCAGTTTTCATTATAAAATGAATAACTGTGATAAATATAAGTATATATTTATTGATTAAAATTAAAACACATTTATAAGAAGCAAAATTAATACTCACAGAATTATTGAAAATAATGTTTGTTTACTGTATAAAATACATTAAAATGTAAGTACTGTGGATTGGAAAGTAAATTTAGAGGGAGCAGCTTGAAAATAACGCCTTCATTATTTACCTGTACTTTTAAAATGTTCCTTGCTAATAAAATTTAAGTAGTAAGTTTTGCAAGACCTAGCATCATATTAAAAACACAGCTATCTAAACAAAAGAGTAGATCTTCAAGGAAAACACTGGTACAGAAAGTCAATGCTGTGGTCACTTCAGTGTTTTTGCAAAAGTGACATTAACACTGTGTTTGTGAACCTCTCTAAAAGGCATGACAGTGTCAGACATACAAATTGTTGCACACACATTTAGGAATTGCTACCAAGAGTGGAGGCTCATTATTTTATACTCTTTGATAGTTCTGATTCTATTTCCCATTACAAATATACTACAGAACAGGTTCACAAGTTTTAAAATGTGCTTGGGGGTTAGTTCTTTGTTTAATATATAAATAATTATTTAAATTTGAAAGTCTTATTTTACATATCAAATCCCAGTTCCCTCTCCCTCCAGTCTTCCCATGCCCCGCATAGCCCCCATCCCATCCCCCATCCACGCCCCAGGGAGGGTGAGGCCTTCCATAAGGGATCATCAAAGTCTTTCAAGTCATTTGGGGCAGGGCCTAGGCCCTCCCCTGTGTATCTAGGAGGGATACTCTGTCCTTGGGCAACGGGCTCCCAAAGGCCATTTGTGCACCAGGGATAAACACTGGTTCCACTGCCAGGGCACTATTACCTGAAGTCACTGGAAGGACTTAAGTCATTAACTCTGGTCCCTCTCTCTTTCTGTCCTTCACAAGAGAGCAAGGTAATCGCCATCTTGTTGCCAGAATTTCTTCCAAGGTGAACAAAAGCCAGAATCTGTGTGCTGAAACCTGTGACACCACGCACCGAAGCACGCTTTTTCTTGAAAATCTTAAGATTATTGCTACTTTTATAACACAGCCATAGCAAAGGAATGATTAAACATTCCAGTGCTCTTGGCACAATGACCTTAGCTCAATGCCTTTCTAGAAATTCTAGAAAAGAGGTAGACACAGTTCACATAGAAAATTCAGGGTAGTAACTGCTTGAAAGCTATATTTTTAAGTATTGGGCTTTGTAGACTCTGCACTATTCTTCTGCTACACAGGGCATAAAACCAACACCAGGAGGAGTCTTATTACTAAAGCTTATATAACGCACTTTATGGGAAAAGATAATTCCATTGTCCTGTTTATAGTAGTCCTGGAGCCTGGAATTCCTTGCCTCGGTGATGATTTGGATGATTATCAGTGTGTCCCTATAATTAAATGTTTTCCCTTTTGGATGAAAACATAGTTTTATGCCAGGCGTTGGTTGTGCACGCCTTTAATCCCAGCACTCACGAGTCAGAGGCAGGCGGATCTCTGTGTTTCGAGGCCAGCCTGGTTTCCAGAGCGAGTGCCAGGATAGGCTCCAAAGCTACACAGAGAAACCCTGTCTCAAAAAACCAAAAAAAAAAGAAAGAAAGAAAAAGAAAGAAAGAAAGAAAGAAAGAAAACAGAGTTTTAATAAGCTACATTGCTTTCATAATTAACTCACTTTGGGAATCGTGTTTAACTGATCTAAATTATGAATTTTTTGAAAATAATGTTTTGATTTACTTTTTGAGGATTTAATTCAATGTGTTTTGATCATATTCATTCACCATCTCCAACTCCTCCAAGGTGCTTTTCTACCTCCCTGTGGACCCAACCTCCTATTCTAGCTCTCTCTTTAAAAAACAACAAACGTGTTCAGTTTGTGTTGCTATTACCGGGCAAGGAGACAGTGCTGACTGTTGTCAGCCCATTGAAATTAACTAATCTGTCTCTGCTAGCAGCTATTTTGTCAGTATTTCCTTAGCTAGGGGGAAACTATACCTAGATGCCTTTTTCCATGCTGGGACTTTGGGCATACTGTCAAAATCTCTCTAATTTCATATGCTTATCTTCATCTTGGCTCTGGGACACTCATTTCTTGAAGGCATTCACAAACTCTGGCTCTTAGAATCTTTCCACTTCCTCTTGCACATAGATCATCGTGGCGGAGCCCTGATGTGTGGGATCTGTTTAGGACTAAGGACTGTGATGGTTCCAGACAACTATAAAATCAGCAAATGAGTGAATGTGTATAATTAGTGGCTTTAAATAAGCTACATGAAAATGCACATATGTTTTCATTGTTAACTACATGAAACGCTAATTCTGGTTACAGTTAGCTGAAACCATGGCAGACAGACCACTGCACCTTTCTTTCACAATCAAGAATAAAAGTATTTCAAATACAACTTTTTAAATGCCTAGGGGAAGTTTTATCAGTTTCAAAATTATTTGATTTTTCTGGTTCAGGTTAATGAGTATCCAAATAATGATATTTTTGTTTTCTTTCAAATTGACACATACATATCCATTGTACAGTTTTCAGTAGAATTTCACAAATATTGAAATGAATTCTATAGTTTGCATTTATCCTACTACATGTAACCTCAAACAGAATAAATATAATATGATTTCTTTCCTTAGTTTTATTGTATATGAATTTCCAAGCACAATTCGTTTTACAACATTGTATACATCATTAATCCGTATAGGACTTAGAGGTTTCACTAGGCAAAGATACTTAAAAAACCTATCAAATTAGACCTATGTGAACGCCTTTTCATGTAGAACAGATATTACAATAAAATAATTTTATTACAATCTCTCAAAACTATTGCTACCACTGGAAGACTGGTTTTATTTTGTATTTAGGGATCAAAATTAGCTACAGCATAGACCAAAGATTATTGACTGTAGAGTAGTAGCGAATTGTTGGCAGAGGCTTGTGTTTAAACCTAAGTTTGAAATTAATAAAGAAGTTGCTGTGGTGGCTTTTTAAAATGTGGGGGAAAGACGACACTCTACTGAAACCCTAAGTGAGAAAGTGTTACGTTACTGTGACTTATTGTATGAAGCCACATCAAACAATACAATTTTTATGCTCTGGCATTGTTCTCATGCACTGAAATCTATTTTCTGCTTTTGAATATGATCCATTTATTTTGCATACACGCTTCCTTCCCATTGAATAAATAAATAAATAAAACATCACTATTGGATAACACTAAAGCCAAGCATGCTCTCATAATTTTGGTTGTGAGCCTCACCTTTAATGGTTGAGCCATCTCTCCAGCCCAAAGCATACTCTTAACATCGATGTTTACAAATCTACTTGTGCATGTGTGTATCTGTGTTTACAAGCAAACAGTTGTGCTTTTGAAATTAAAGAATTAAGCCAAGAGAACTAGTGTAGCATGAATAATTAAAAACCCAGAGACAGATCCTGAAGATCAAGCATCAAGCTGAAGACCAGAAGGGCAAAGCAGCCAAGCCACTAGAGAGTTCTAACCTCTACTAAGGCTCAGACCAAAGAGAGGCGGTCCTGTCCTCAGCTTGGCTGCATATTGCAAATGAATCCACCAAACCTCAGACTGTCCTGATTTATATTCCTCTCTCATGCCGGGATTACAAGTGTGAGCTCTGTTACCCCTTTAGACTGATTCACTGACACGTAGCCCAGAGTGGCCTTGAACTCACAAAGTTCCATCTGCCTCTGTCTCCCAAGTGCTGGGATTAGAGGTGTGGCCACCTGCCTGTCCTCTATGGCTAACTACTGGCTTAGTGTGTGGCTAACTAGTGGCTTAGCTCTTAACTAGATGTGCAGCTAGCTGGTGGCTTAACTCTGTACTCTGATCTTTAGGCAAGCTTTGTGAGATTACAAACAAAATATCACTACAACCCAGGGACCAAACCAAAGCAGATGACACATTTTTTAATTCTTGTCATTTTATCATGATCACATACTTAGAGCTCTAAGGAGCGCTGCTCTTTTCTTTCATCTTTTCTGCCTATATTTTTTATTACACACCAACAAATACATACCTGCAAATGTATCATTTGTACAACATGAACTTTGAATTTCAGTTTTGTTTGGAAGCGACACTTGACTTCTGTCATGAATCCACAGTTTTTTTCCAGTTGACATGAAACCTTAAGTCAGACAACTGTGTTTAGGAATGAACCCGGGGCCAGTTAATATAGACCCAACACATTTATCCCCTCAAAGTGATGGCTTGTGGGAGCTGTCCTTTTGGTACAGCTGTGTTATAAAGGAGCGAACTCTCATGAGAAAGCAATGGCCTGACTGACTACCCAGGATATTTGAAGCCATCCCTTGTGAACTTTTACCCACATCTGCAAAGGTTTTGCCAAAAGCCATTTGTTTATGAATATAATAAAAACAATAAGATGGGCTGGAAATATTATTCACAGAAAATCAGCAGTTTGGCATGCTACTTGGTAGCATTTGTGTACTTAAATCATCTCACTGGTGGTTTGTATATCCCCCTGTATTTGTCTATCTTTGGCTTTGTATATATAACAGTGTATTTCTCATAGTGGGTTGAAAATTCTGCTACCTCTTATGAAAACAACAAGTAACCAAAACATTATTCACTATAAACTCTACTAGAGAAAACTTGATTACATTTTAGCTGCAACTGTAATAAACTGAAGTCCACAGTCTGCTATAACACAAAGTATTGTGTTAATTCCTAATCATGAAGGAAGCCTGAAGTCATTTTCTCTTTTCAGTTGCAACTATATTTAGACATTTTTTGGGGGGGGCAATTAATCTTGTATCCATCCACTTCATTAAAGATGTTTATATCATAAATATCTTATTAAGAGAACATTTTGGGGGATTTGAACACAGGTCTTTATGATTTTAGAGCTAGACTTTACACCATAAACCATCTTCTTGTGCAATTTATAATATTTTTTCAGTGAAAATATATTTGTTAGCAAATGATGTTAATCACATTATCTGTGTGATAAGGTCCTATGATTACTCCTCATTTGATTGTAATTTATATAAAAGGTAGTATACTATGTATTATACTATGCCTGCACTCTATTTAGCCACAAAACTCACCAGCCACTGGCAAAATTATGAACTGGGCATCCTCACTGTTTCTTTTCCATCATCCTAATTCATTTGAAATGTGAATCTAGAATTTTTCTTTTATTACTTTGCCTAAATTATATTAAATATCTATACAACAATAAGAGTGTATGTGATTTTCACCACTATCCTTTCTCAGCTAAACTCAGTACTTGGAAACTGTTGATCCCATTTCTACCCATCTATGTTATCAATCTTACTTATTCTGAGAGAGTTCTTGTTTATATAGCTTTAATTTTGGAAATTAAACTATGATTGCATCATTTCTGTTTCCCCTTCTTTCCTTCGACTCCTCCCATACAGCAGCCCTTCAATCCATATATACATTTTCTAAAATACACAAATAGAATGGGCTCAGTCTCTATAGTGTATGTATGTATGTATATGATGGTATGGTCGAACATTTGTTATTGGTGAACCAACTGAAGGACCCTTCCCTGGGGAAAAAGACCACTTCCTCTCACTCTCAGCATTCCTTAGTAGTCTTAGTTCTTTGTCTTGGTTTATAGTCAAGTGAGTGTTTATTATATTTATAGACATATCTAATTAATTAAATTTTATCTGCAGGACATTTTAAGAAAGTAGAGTTTTGTTTGTTTTTTTTTTGTTTTGTTTTGTTTTTTTGCTAAGTGAAGTAAGACAGACACAAAAAGGTAATAACATATTTTCTTTCACTTGTGGGCTGCTGATTCATACGTGTGTGTGTATGTGTGTGTGTGTGTGTGTGTGAGAGAGAGAGAGAGAGAGAGAGAGAGAGAGAGAGAGAGAGAGAGATGAATCTGGAAAGGGATTATGAAAAAGGGAGGAAGAGACATAAAAAAGGATGTAAAGGTGAAGGTAAAGGCCAGGCATTGGTGGTGCACACATTTAATCCCAGCACTTGGGAGGCACAGGCAGGTGGATCTCTGTGAGTTCGAGGCCAGCCTGGTCTCCAGAGCGAGTGCCAGGATAGGCTCCAAAGCTACACAGAGAAACCCTGTCTCGAAAAACCAAAAAAAAAAAAAAAGAAAAGAAAAGAAAAAAGAAAGTGAAGGTAAAGAAAATAACTATATCTTTACACAGAATGGGGAGCTGTTTGGAGTGAGCAAGGAAACAGCAACTAGGGAAAGGGAAAGATGAAGGAGTAGAGTAGGAAGATGACAAAAATAGGGTGGTGCATTTATAAAAATTTCACAATAAAACCCACCTCCTTGCTTACTAAAATTTGTCTATATCTCTTTCAAAAGGAATTCACTTTTTGAATATTGTCATTATCCTGTAGGTGGCCAAATGTCTTTTGAGAATTCCCAAGTGGTTTCAAGGTCATGTTATAACTAGATGTTTTTCTACTCTAATCTGACAGTACATAGGAAGTTAGCATCCAAGAAATTAAAAAAAAAAAAGACAAGCTCAGATTTTTCCACTTTACTCTGTGAATGGGACATGTGAGATTATCTTATCTGAAAATTATGTTTCTGTAAAGCTTTGCTGTGTGATGGGGTTTCAGGATAATTTGATCCTGTAGATTTACCAAGATTATTCTCCTCTCGGTAGGGAATGTGTCATTATCTTTCATCTTTCCAGATCTCATTTTAAGCCATGGCTCTACCAGGTTGATCAATATATTAGCTGTCAATGGGAATAAACTTGCATTATAAGAACACACTTCTTCTTTTTTGTTTTTCTAAGAAACCTAATGTATGACCTTTCACTTGGAGAGAGCAAATAGCCATTAACTCCAGATAAGGCCCCAAGAGTAGACCAAAGAAGTGCTCTTATATAAGTCTAGCTTGGAGAACAAATGTGTCTATTAGGACTACTTACGGGTGCAGAAGTGAGGAGTTACAGTAAAAAGGACGAGTCAAAGCTGTAGCCCAGAAAACCCTTCCTAGCACAGGTGATGACTCAAGAAAGGTGCATAGTGAATGCTCTAGATAACTTACTGGAACTTCACCAAGTGTTCTTTCCTGGAGCAAAGGCCCTCTGCTTCCATAATCTCATTGTCTCAAGAATCTCGTAACTTTGGTGAGCTTCCTGTGTCTTGGAGAACTCATTCTTCCTTGTAAGAATAAATGTTTCCCCTAAATAAAAAACACTGCCTTCAACTTTTCATCTAATCATAAGGATAATTTGTTTGTTTTTGGGTAATGTTTTGAAAACTTGTTCGTTATGTGAACAAGAAGATTTATTCATTTTTCACAATTCATCTACTTTTTCTAACTAGAATAGATCGAAGAGAAACTAAGGAAATGTTGAAGTCATTGAGATAGAATTTTTATTTAACCAGAAGATAATGACTTGGATACGTCGGGTCAAAATTTCAGAAGGCTGAAACAGGAACTATAGTGGTACTCTCACCAGCCTAATGGCTTCAAGTTCTGCAGATGAGAGCAGGGAAGCCCACAAAACATGGAGTCATCCACGTTTTGCATGGAACCGAGAAAGACAAGCAGGAGAACTTGAACTTCATTAAACTCTCTGCGAATCTGGAGCAAGGAATGAGGGTTTGAGATTTTACAATATTAGCATACTCAAATCCAGGAAGAGAGAGCTCTTTTGAATGGTGACTATGTCTTGCCATTTCAGGAAACTGTTTATTGTTCCTGATGGTTCCTCTCACTGATCAATATATTACAGACGCCCCTGTGACAATGTATTTTAACAACAGAGGTTTATAAATACTTTTATACTTTTATCTATTTTATCTATAGGTGATGCAAAAAAACTCATATGGAGGACACTTGTACAACTTGTGCAAGTCCATTCTGTCCCCCACAATATGGAATTATCCATATGGGATCAGAGTCATCAGGTCGTTTGACTTGGATGCAGGTGCCATAAGTAGCCACCGAGTCCCGTTTCTAGCATGGGATATAATTTTTAGCATTATGCTTTGATTGAATGGGGCTGAGTGTGTAGGAAAAGTTTGAGAGAAGAGACAAGTGCCAGAGATGTAAGAAGACATAAAAGCAAAGTATAAAATGATGCCGCTAAGGAGGCAGAGAGATAGAAGAGATATAGATGTGTAAAAGAGAGACATGTCTGTGAGGAAAGAGACGTGGCTGTGTGGTGCAAACAAGAAACGCTAAGCTGTATAGAAGAGCTGTGACTATGTGTAGAGTTCCATGGCTATGCAGGAGAGAGATGTTTGTAGGCTAAGAAAGACATGCAGTTGTATGTAAACAATGCCGCTGTGTGGAGACAGAGCGATTTTTCAGACTGAGGTTTATCAGATGAAGTAAAAGAGAAAGTTTCCATCAGAAAAATGTGTGTTTCCTTATTTTCGCCTCAGGTAGAAAAGGCTAACCCTAGATGCATTTGTGGATTTTTTTTCCCCATACCCTGGAGGTGGTCTTGGAGCAGGCTCTCTCTAAGGCCACTGGTATTCAGCTAATTTTATTTTGCTGCTCTACATGCCACATAATTACCTGATTGTACAGTGGAAAGAGGCTTGCAATCTTATCTGCAGCCGACTCCTCTAGCCCATGAATCTTGTTGAACTTTTTTTACTTTGCTTTGATTATCGTGTTACTGAGTAAGTACTGGGACAGATGTTTCAAGTCTCACAAAATCATCTTTGGCTTCTGTATGTGTCAGAACCTCCAATTTGTAAGGATACTGTTCAACAAGAAGGATATCTACCTAAAAGTAGGAAGGATAGTATGATACCTGGAAAACTATAGAAGCATCATATCAGGAGGAAGGCATAAATGATTCTTAAGAAATTTCATGGGTGGTGGTGGTGCTGCTGTACAGGAGAGCCAAAGATATACAGAGAAACTCTAACACCCCTACTCTCTCTCTCTCTCTCTCACACACACACACACACACACACACACACACACACACACACACACACACACAATTTTCAACTAATAATCTAAGTAACAGAGAAGAGGCTACCTTAAATGCCCTCCCCTGATAATGAGATTGATGACTGATTTATATGCCATCCTATAGCCTTCATCTAGCATCTAATAGAAGTAGAAGCAGACACCCACAGCTAAACACTGCACTGAACTGGAATCCAGTTGCAGAGAAGGAGGAGTGATGAGCAAAGGGGATAAGACCAGGCTGGTGAAACCCACAGAAACAGCTGACCTGAACAACGGGGAGCTCTTGGTCCTCAAACTGATAGCTGAGAAAACAGCATAGGATTGATCCAGACCCCATGAGCCTGTGTGTCAGTGAGGAGGTCTTGGAAATCTATGGGGCCTCTTGTAGTGGATCAGTAGTTATCCCTAGCATATGAATGGTTTTTGGAAGCCCATTTCACATAGAGGGATACTCCCTGAGACTAGACACACAGGGGAGGACTTACGCCCTGTCCAAAGGATATGAAAGATTCTGATGACACCCTATGAAAGGCCTCACCCTCCCTGGGGAGCAGAAAGTGTATGGAATAGATAGGGTGTTAGTGGGGGGGAGGGGAGGAGGGGAGGAGGGGAGGGAGAGGGACTGTGATTGACATGTAAAACAATCTTGTTTCTAATTTTAATAAGAAAGCAATTTCCCAATCAAAAACAACAAACAAAAAACAAATTGGGTACTATTCTTTACCAATAAACACTTGAACATGCATAGAACTGTGTAGTTTCCAAGTAGAATTCCTGATCTGGATGCTCAAGGGTGTTCAGTTTCCATTGCAATTAGAGAAAACAATACAAGCAGAATGAAAATGAGAACTGTAAAATCACCTAGCTGAATAATATTAAAGTTAACACCAATCTGAGAAAACAGCATTTGTTTTGTCTTTCATCCACATTTTTTTTTGACTTTCATGATTTGGATTTAAAAACAAAATTTTTGGTGATGAACCAAAATATTTGGAAATAAGAATATTCTAATTCCATTAGTATTAGAATATTCTTATTTCCCTTTTCCTGTAGAATTTGAAGTAAGGCAGTCATTAGGATGAGCTTGCCAGTTGGTTCCTGTGGATAAACAACCATGTCTCTGCTACAACTGAAAACATAAAATATGACAACATAGGCAGCAAAGATTTGGGGAAAAATCCACTATTCAATGTATTTTATTGGTGAATTAATGTTTCTAATATTAAAATTGAAGAGAAGTAGTCATTTTGAAAACTTAAGTGCAATTGTAAAGTCTTGTCTGCTATAGTGTTTGAATATTTTACTAATTATAAAAATGTTGGAATACAAGGAAGGTTGGAATGGACTGAATTCAGCATTTATAAGTAACTAAGTAACAAATTTTCAAAATTTTATGTCCTTGTAACTTATTCTAAAGTTTAACATAAACTTCAAGTCCAAAAGACAATATCCTTGGAAATATGTTTTAGTGGATTAAGTTCACTAAGCACACACATCTTCGGTTTCCATGGGGTAAAGTGCTGTTCAAGGATGTGGAAAATCTATTACATTTTTTTTTTTACTTTTAGAGAAGGCTTTGCAATACATAAAAGTTACTTCTGAAAAATGTTACATAAATCGCAGCATATAGTTACAATGGACATTATATTGAATTCAATTTTAAAACAATTCTAGGCATATTTCTAAAGATAATGCAACTGCATATAGATATTATTTTTTTGGGTTTATACAGCTAGCATCATAATTATAATTTTCTCATTATGCTATGTAAGATTTCCATTGGAATTAGAGGCACACTCAATTCTGTTGTAAGATCATAATTCATTGCACTCTGGTACCAGGCGCTGTTTTTGTATTTCCAGGCTTCCTTTATCATTAGCACATTTCATAACAACAACAGAATGTCAGAATGGACCAGGGTGACAGTGGTGGAAATTTGTTAGGATTATTTTAGGGCATGAGAGTCAAACAATACTTGTGAGACAGGGAATTAGTTTTTTAACCACAGTTTATGTTAAACTCCAAATGAATTAATAGAGTGAATTCATCTCTTAGTGTCATACAATACTGCTGGCTTGTGTTGGATATTTTGAATTGTTTTTCAGAAAAACTTTTGTGTCTGTTGTTTGTTTGGAATAAAAATATATTCATATCTACAGCTATAGATATCTATATATGTATCTATCTATATCTGCATATGGAAATATTTGAGGAAGGCTCTTGCTATATAACCTGATTGTCCTAGACAAGCTTTCCTGCCACTTGAGTACAAATGTAAATAGGATGCGATTTTCATTTCCAAGATGCCAAAGCCACAGCCATCCATGTTTTATCTGGTCAGAAAGGAACAGAAGTCCATATTTTGTTTAGTTACTAATATCTAACTACTACATAAGTATTTATTTTTATGTTGTAGAATAATCATTGACTAAATATTACATACACATACACTTACACCAAGAAACTGTCCTGCTTTTCAATTCTAGCATACAGCAAGGTCAGCACAGCTCTTGTGTCATTTGTACACTGAGTATGCTTTGTTTTTTATTCCACATTAACATATACTATGAAGTAGGATATCAGAATTTAATGAAGCTATTTGTCTCTATGTTTTCATAGAGTTTAAAAATGACTCCTCCCTATTAAATGATAGCTAGTTGCGTACTAGGGGAATACAGAAAGACTTCCTGGAACAACTAAGTGCATTCTACTTAGATCTACAAACAATAAGATGTTAACAATCAGCTTAGTTGGCTGACAGCAGAGATTTCTTAATATTCTTAGCAGAAAATTTGTCTACTAATGCTTATTTTCACAGATGTAGGAAAATAATACTAAATTCAAATGGAAGCATAAATTATGACTCTGGGTAGCAAAAACACTATTGGGTAAAAAGAATCCTAGGTAACAGGCAGTAACATCAATCCATACTGTCATACAATGTTGGTAGCAATAGGATAGTGCCATCATTAAAATGAATCACAAAGATCAATACAATGGAATTGAGAGCCTAGACATAAACACCAACAGCTACATCTGCTTAGTTTTTGTAAAGATGCTCAAAACGTACCTAGAGGAAATGATAGCCTCTTCAACAAATGGTTTTGAAAAGAAAGGCAGAAATACTGCTTTTCTCTCATTTGTAGATTTGGATTTTTCCTAGACACAAAAGATAAATTTTCTTCCATATGGGAGAAGAAAAAGAGTAGAAGGTACTGGCCAGAGAAGTGTACATCATGTACTTCATATGAATACCATTACCACATTCAATAAATATAAACCAATAAATAACATTTAATATATATCTATATGTGGTGTAAATAGAGATTATTTTCATAAGCAACTGAAGACTCAATCAATGTAGGCTACTGCCTAAGATTGACTGAAGAACATATTTGTCTTTTTCTTTGTGGGAGCAAATAAAGAAAGCTGGGAGTGTTCACACAGTATTGGCTTTTTTGTGTGTTTTTACCTTGCTATAGACATTGTGGCTCATAGATTTACTTTTATGTTTCATTGGTCAATTATATGCTTTTATATTCTTAGTCTATCCCCGTCTATCTTTTGATCACAATCTTAACTGCAGAAGGTTGAGTCATTCAGGAATGGAGAGAAATTCACAGCCCCACCCAGGAGTGATTCCTAAATCATGTTAATCTTCAAATGTGTTTTCTGTTTTTCTTGACCTTTTTGTTGATGAATCATCAATGCAATCCTCTACTAAGGGAAGAACTACATAGTTCTGTATCAGACTCTGGATAGAATGAATGAGCCAGCATTGTAACTGTGAATGACCCAGTGCTGTGATATTCTTTTTATTGTTATTATATTGCTTATAATAATAATAATAAACAACACTTTAAAAACTAAAGAATAGATAGTATTTATCATAACCAGAACTCTCAGTTATCTAAACAAGAAGAAACAAGCAAATCATATCAGTCACAAGGTTATTGGTGTTCAAATAGAGAAAGTTTAGACATACAAAAAGATTTTCAGCAGAGTGGCTTTTAATTTGTTCCATCTTACTTTCTCCTTGATCCCTCTTCCTGGACAACATGAATCAGTAACAGAAAATAGACTAAGGTAATGAAGGGGTATAACCAATTTGAGGTCTCTAAGGATGCCAAATACAGGAAGCAAACAAGCAAAACCAAACATGGAACTGCAAACAAATAGCCAAGGACAATAAGGCAAAGAGTAAAGACTTACATAAAGCCCAGAGGCTCCTTGGGAAATAGCCAGTTGAAGACTGATGTGATCAGTAATGGAAGGGGTTGTTCCTAGCATTCTTTCCGGCCAGCCTGATCCCCCAGCCACCTTGCCCCAAATGAACACTCAGAAGACTTATATTACTTATGATATTGTTGGCCTATGACTAGGGCTTCTTATTGGCTAGATAAGTCTTAATTATTAACCCATTTCTATTAATCTATGCATTCCCACGTGGTGTTATCATAACAGGAGAAATGTCCGGGGACCTGTTACTCCTCTGGCATCCTACATGGTGACTGTTCTCCTTCTACACCTCCTAGAATCCTCCTAATCTCCTAGACCTACCTATCTTGCTGGCCTATTGGCCACAGTGTTTTTTTATTCATTAACTAATAAGAGAAACGTATATACAGAAGACATCCTCATCAGAGGGGTCTTTCGGGTCACCAGAAAAAGAAAATGAAAAGGAGTGGAGAAAAAGAAAACAAACACACTCCAGGTGTTTGTCTAAAGCTCATGAAAGAAGCAGACACTGCCTTTCCCTTAGGACTAAACTCTGTGCTAGGCTGGAAAGTGCAGCATTATCACCGAGAAAGGCTGCTAATACATCTCCTGAGGGCTGGATTTCATCCCCAATACTTCCACGGATTCATTAACATTCCAGAATGTATATGCATTCATAAAGTGTAAGAATGTGGTTTTATTTACCTCTTAAAATATTTCTCACTCTATTATGTATGCATTTACGCTTAAATTACTTAACATGATAGCAATATCCTGATCTTCTTAAGTTACATTTTAGTGAAAACAGGAACCATGTATATATGTCAATATGAAACTATGTTTCTTCTTATCACTTAAATATTTAAAATTGGAACATATGTAAGTGAAAACATAAGTAGCAAAGTGTTAGTTACACCAGTGTCTATTTCATCAAATGTCATTCTATCCCCTTCTTTATGATAGCTGGTAATGCATTGAGCTGATAACTCACTGAGTTATGAAACTCACAGCAGCCCTACTGCAGTCAAAAACAGTCAGTGAGGTTGAAAGTTGAAACAAGATTCAAAGGATGGTGGTATTACTGAATGCACAGAGCTGGAAAGGCCAAGCAAGGCTCTGACTTTCATGGATCATAAATAAAATGTCCTATATGGCTCCTGAGCTACCTGTGTTTAGATCTAAACTTTTCTTGAGTTTTGAAAACCAAGATCCTAAGTAATTGAACTGCACCAGTGTTCTGAACCCCAATAATTTCAAAATGGGAGCATGCCAGGATTGAGAAAAGGAAGTCCCACACCTCTGTGACAATACAAGATTGAATTTAATTTAATGCAACTAAACAAAATACATAGTAGAAACAGTAGATGAGGAAATGCATTTTACAGAAATAGTTCCTGTTACACTACGGGAAAAACAAGTATAAAACAAAAAAAATAAATATTATTTAGAAAGTGTAAACTGGGCTGAAGAAGAAAGAATACAAAATGCTAATAAATCCAATTTAGAAAAAAACTCCACATATTTAGAATATAATATCATAATATGAGAATTTGACCAAAGTAATAAGTACTTTCTGAGTGATTACTTTCTTAAAAACATTCACAGTTCAATTACATCTTGTGACTTTAGGTCATATAGCTCTTGGCCTTATTAGAAATATTTACTGTTTATTCATATTCTGAAAAATACACATGAGAAGAAACTGCCACAGGTTTAATACAGAGATCACACACAATTTTGTTTTGTATTTTAAACCCAATTTTCATTATTATAGCGCATACTTTTTAAATTGGTATTTACTAAACATTTTTAGTGCGATGAATCTCTGCATTTTAGGGCAGAGAAAAAAATATGGATCAGCACTAAGTATTATTTATTATTGAAACTTACATAAAATTAGATGACTTGAGTGCTACTATTTGAATTTGTGCTGTTCTTCAGTAACAAATATAGAGCCAAGGCCTAATTTTTATATGAAACTAAACAAGCCCTTCACTTCAGCAGGAAAATTTTTGTTTCTCTTTTATAATGATAATACATATGAACCAGAGGACTGCGTAAAATAAGTTTCATTATGATTTATTATTATTATTTATTATTAAATATTTTTTTGAGTGGAAGCGGGTTCGGAGTGGAAAAATGTACAGTGGCAGCAGGAGACAAAGATGGATGATCACCAAACGGTTACATTTTGACTGACTTCAACAAAAATCTCCAAATTAGTTCCGAAAATGGGTATCACGAAGTCAGTAGATTTGACGAGGACTGTGACATGTTGTATTCATGACTAAGACATGACACTCTGCTTTTCTTCACTGTAGACTATGCACATGCAGGAAAGTGAAGAGACCACACACATACTGTGTGTCCCACTGTATGACTGTCTGTCTTACTCCCTATGACAGGGTCTGTCATGAACTTGAAGCTGGGCTGAAGGTCAGCTCACCAGAGCGATCCTCTTGTCTCCCGGAATCACATCGATGTTTCCAGCACACTTGTCCAGGACAGCATTTTTTCCATGGATGCTGGGTGTTTGAACCGACACCTTCATATAGGAACAGGAAGCATTCTTACCTCCTGAACTTTCGCTAATGACAATGGTTCATCTGTCAGCATCACACTGAAATCCCATTACTACTACAATGAAGGATTTTTGAAACCAAGAAAAGTCACAGTGAGCTGACCTAGAAAAACCCGACTCCTCTTTAGATGATGAGTTTTTCCTTTGCTTTCTCTTACTTACTTATTAAAAAAGAAAGCAGCCACACATATTATAGATAGCGTTATTATCTAAAGTCTTAAGTCCATTCAGTCCTATGATGTGTATTGTAACTTACTAAGTCTTCCAGAAGTTACTGGAAGACCCTGGACTGAGCTGCAATGCTGAGAATTGAACATACTGGAATATCACTTCTTGCCAAAGTATCAGCAAAATAAAGGACTGGAATAATAAAGTCTTGTGTATGTACACTGTCTATTTAACATATAGTTTTCGGTTTTTATTAAAAATAGATTTCTTTCATATACTATGTTCTAATTACAGTTTTCCAACTCCACTCTCCTCCAAGATCCTTACACTTTCTCTCCTCCACGATTACAGTCTCTTTCTATTTCTCCTTGCAGAGCAAATAGGGATATAAATAATATTGATAAAATGAAATAAAATAAAATGAAAAGGATAGAACAGGAAATAAAAGCAAATAGCACACAGAAGAAAAAGCACAAGAAACATGTAGACAGAGATACATACATTCATACACATGGAAGACCCATAAAAACCCACAAACATATACTATAGTGTATAAGCAAAGGACCACAAAGCAAAAATGAACAAATAAACAAATAAATACTCTGATGCAATACTATGAGACAAGGAATCTCCTGAGATGCCATTGAGTTTGTGTTGATCATCATCTCCTAGGTATGAGTCATGGTGCATGCCCTTAAGAATGCTTTGTATCCAAAATGAGACTCTTTGAGGAAAGAAAGAAAGAAAAAACAACTTTTTGTTTGTGATTGGTTTTTAATTAAAGATAGATTCTGGGTTAGGGCTGGTGGCTGGCACCCACTTCTCCCTTCTGGTGCAGCCCTGTGCAAGCCCTGTGTTTGCTGCCAGTCTCTCTGCATAGAGTTTCTGTGTTCAGAAGATCTTGTTTCCTTCATCCCTTTGGCTCTTCCAATCATCCAGCTCCTCTTCTGCAATGTTCCCTGAGCGTTGAGTGGAGAGATTTGCTGAAGACCTTCCATTTAGGACTGAGAGTTCCAAGGGCTCATAGTCTCTTAACCGTTATCTGGCTGTGGTTCTCTGTATTTATTCCCATCTACTGAAGGAGGAAGCTTCTCTGATGATAGCTCAGCATAACACTTAATAGTAGAATATTGTTAGGAGCCATTTTCCTATGACATTCCTTTAGCAGAGCAGTGGTAATTGGTTTCCCCCTAGTTCTCTGATAAATGTGACTATTGTTATTGACCACCAGAGCAGAATTGCAGATGGTTTCCAACTCATGGATTGAGACTTAAGTCCATTAAAGAATTGGTTGATTACTCCCAAAAGCTTTGTACTACTATTGCAACTAGCATATTTTTCAGGCAAGTCCTCATTGCAGTTTGAAGGGTTTATAGCTAGGTTAGCTACATTTTTCCTTCATTAGCATGCAGAGTACTTTCTAGTAACATGAACACTAGTCTATCAGGGTAAAGGCTCTAGGTAGGTATCAGCTTGACTTGGCTGTGTTTGATAAGTTGTCCAGGAGTGGTCTTAAACAATAGCACCTTTCTGATAGTTTGTGCAGAACAAGCAATAGTCTTGGCAACAGTCAGTGTTCTTTGGGGCATCCATGGGCGTCCTTTGGCCAACAATTCAATTAAATGTAACCCATTAATTGGAGGCTTCACTTGGTGGCAAGAGATGTCCAGTTGGAGATGTCTAATCTCCCCAGTTCTTTGAACACTGATAGCCTAGGCACCAAGGACACAACTAATAATTGGGACTTCATGAAACTGAAAAGCTTCTGTATAGCAAAGGACACTATCATTCCAAGTAGGAGGCTGCAGAATGGGAAATTATTTATACCAACTACATATCCCATAAAGGACTACTATTTGAAATATATAAAGAACTAAAAGAAGAAAATACATCACATCAAGAAAGCAAACAACCCAATTAAAATGGAATGGGGATCTACACATTGGGTTTTCAAAGGAGAATCATAAATGCCTGAGAAGCAATGTATACCTAGTAAGTGACCAGGGGGAAAAGTAGATCTTCCATTGAAAGATAATCTAGTGTTATAAATGGATAAAGGCAAATTGGAACAAGAGGATTAAATGGGGAGACAGGTAGATGATGGGGAATGGCCTTCTGTGTAGATGCTTATCTTATTGGTTGTTGAATAAAGCACTGTTGGCCAATAGGGGAGCAAGGTAGGTGGGAATAGGAGTCAAGGAGGATTCTGGGAAATATAGTAAAGAAGTGTGATCCAGGCAGGAAGTGGCATAGCAGTCAGACTCATATATAAACAGGGACAAACAGGAAGTTGCTCCTTTTCTCTTGCTCTTCCTCCTCCTCTTTGCAGACCCACCATGTGATCCCGGCAAGACTGGTGTCTAATAAGATAAGTCTTTATGGTTGATACCTAAGACTGAGCTAGCAGATGAGAAATCCTTAGTCATTGGCCAGGCAGCATTTGTACTTAATGTAAGTCTCTGTATGTTACTTGGGACCTTAACACGGCAGCGGGCAGAACTCAGGCAGCCTGGCGGAAAGTGCCCACGTGGCGGCTGGGCTTAGGTGGCTTTGGCAGAAAGACTTATCGTTACAGGTAGAAGGACTGGTTAGAGGAATGAATATGGGCTGGGATAATTAACAGGAAAGATTGATTAAAATAACATGAGGACATTTACTTCTATAGAAGACATGTATTGATTTACCAGAAAGAGGAAAACACAGTATGACAATACCCCAACTAGATATCATATGCTACTTAATGAACCTGACCAGTATAAGAAGTCATTTATATCTTTTTGGAGGTTTTGGCTAACAGGGTACCAAATGACTCTCTCTATCATGACCAGCTATGGCTAATACTATAGTTTACCTTTCCCAACTTGAAAGATAGACGCTATTGCTGAAAATGCTGCACATTTATGTCATAGCATATAGAGAAATCTAGCTGGTGCTCAGCTAGAAGCTTCATCTCTACTGACTAGCATTCATGGTGCTGGTGGATGCTATGAATGTCAGCAGAGAAAAGGAAGTATCAACCTCACTGTGGTCCCTGGGAACCCCAGTAATGACCAGCAAGACATTCCCATTGGTGCAATAACATCATGAATGTTATTGTAATAATCAGTCACTCTATGATCAGATTTAGGGCCTGCACAATATGAAGCAATCTAAACATGACACTGCTATCTAAACTAAAATCTAAGGCAAGTTAGGGCCTGGTCTTTATTGGAAAGCCTACTGCTGTTTTTCTGATAAGGGATCATATTAATTAAATGACTTCTAGTGCCATATTACTATATCCATATCTGAGTGCTACACTCAGTCTTCACTAGAGAAGCTTCTTCTTGCAGTAAATGGTGTATAACACAAAAGCATACAACTTTTCAGTGTGTAGAGACTAAAGGAATTATCAATACTTGCCCAAAGTGGAAGGTTTATATCACCTCACTCCCCTAAAGGCTTATTGTTCTATGTGGAAGAGGATAGAGAAAGACTGTCAAAGTCAGAGTGGGTTAAGGAGATCAAGAAAATAGTATTTTTTCAGACATAACAGTACAAATGTACATATGAGCTCCCAGAGACCGTGACAGCATGCACAAAACATGGAGAAACACAGGTCTGAAGGGGGAAGTGCTTTCTGTGTATGTGCTTCTGTGTATGCCGCCATGTTAAGGTCCCAAGTAACACACAGAGACTTATATTAGGTACAAAGACTAGAATTTCTCATCTGTTATCTCAGTCTTAATTATCACAAATCTATATATTTTATAAGACATCTTATCGAGGACGCCTTCCACTGGCGCCCTCTCTTGCTGGCGGATCACATGTCCTATATTTATACAATCGAGTACTACTCAGCAGAAATAAACAACGGAATCTTGAAATTCGCAGGCAAATGGATGGGACTAGAAGAAACCATCCTGAGTGAGGTAACCCAGTCACAAAAAGACAAACATGGTATGTACTCACTCATATATGAATTTTAGACATAGAGCAAAGGATTACCAGCCTCTTCACCAAAGAAACTAGGAAACAAGAAAGACTCTAAGGGAAAAATTCATGGACCCCAGAGAATGGGAAGGGGCAGGAAGTCCTGAGCTAATTTGGAGCATGAGAGTAGGGGAGAGGGAGCTGGAAGAATGAGAGGAAGAGAAGAGGAGGGGAGAGAAGGAAATGGAGGAGCAGAAATGTTGAGTTGGGGGAAGAATAGAGGAGAGCAGGATGAGAGATACCATATTAGAGGAAACCATTATAGGTCTGAGGAGAGATCTGGCACTAGGGAGATTTCCAGATATCTACAAGGATGACCTGAACTGACAATCTAGGCAGTGGTGGAGAGGATAACCTAAATGCCCTTCCCCTATAATGAGACTGATGACTACTTTTTATGCCATCCTAGAGCCCCCATCCAGTGGCTGATGGAAGCAGAGGCAGACACCCACAGATATACACTGAACTGAACTCTGGAACTTAGTTGCAGAGAGGGAGGAATGAAGATCAAAGGGGTCAGTACCAGGCTGGTGAAACCCACAGAAACAGCTGGCCTGAACAAGGGGGAGCACATGGACCCCAGACTGCTGTCTGGGAGGCCATCACAGGATTGATCCAGACCCCTGAGAATTGATGTCAATGAGGAGGCCTCTGCACTCTAGGGGGCCCCTGGTAGTGGATTAGTATTTTCCTTGGTGTAAGAAGGGCCTTTCAGAGCCCATCTCACATGAAGGGATGCACTCTTGGCCTGTACACATGGGAGAGGGCCTAGGCCTGTCCCAGGATGATGTGATGGACTTTGCAGAGCCACCTTCAAGGGCCCTACCCTGCCTGGGGAGTGGAGGGTGGATATGGTGGGGGGCAGGTGGGGAGTTGGGGGGTTTGGGGGAGAGTTGAGGGGAGGGAGAGGGAGAAGGGATAGACATGTGAAGCAAGCTTGTTCCTAATTTGAATTAATAAAAAATAAGAAAAAATTAAGTTTCATAATATTTTACAGTAAATACATAATGTGGGTGCATTTTTCATATATGAAGCTGTTTAATTCTTAGTTTTTAAATTTAATATATTTCTCATTTATGAATAGAGAAAATGATTAATCAAACCACCTTTAAAATTATAGAACAAGCTTTGAGTGAATCATAAATATTAAGCAAATATTCCCGTGCAATTTGATTTAAATGAATTATAAAGGTGGGGTTTCCAGATTTCTTTTTCTGCAACCTTGTAAGCATTTTAAGCATTTCAGTAGTCTAAGTCTACACTTCCCTAGTGATTTTAAAAAATTTCATATACATTATTGTGAAACAGCATACACATATTCCTTGAAAATAAATACAGAGACCAACAGCTAGATATTAGGGAGAGAGAGACACAGGGGGGGGTCTTGGAACACTTAACTCTAAGAGGGATATCTCCATTAAATCCCTCCCATCAGAGCTCAGAACGAGTATAAGAGGCAGAAAGAGTATAAGAACCCTAGGGAACGGAGGGCATGAGAAGAACAAGGCCTTCCAAATCAACTGAACAAAGGCCCTATGAACTCACAGAGGCTGAAGCTGCAAGCTCAGGGTCAACATGGGTCTTCGGGAGTGTCCTCTGTGTATTAATTATGGCTTCTGGTTTAGTGTTTTGATGGGACTCCTGTGTGTCTCAATGAGTGGGTCTGTGATTCCTGTGCCTGTTCTTAGGTTCTTTTCCTTCTGCTGCCTTTCCTTGTCCAAATTCAATGTGTTGGGTTTTGTTTTATCTTAATATACATTCTTTTGAAATGCTTTGTTGTTCTCTTTAGAAGCCTATTCTTTATTTTGTTTTATTTTTTTTTACTGAGAGACAGAAACGGAGTGGATCTGGATAGGAAGGGATTTAGGAAGGAATTGGAAGGAGCAGAGGAAGGGGACACTGTACTAGAATATATTGTATAAGAAAATAATCTATTTTAAATAAAAGGGGGAAAGGAATATATTTTGTGTGCAAACATTAAGTGCTAGAACTTGAATTAGGGAAGATGAATCAAAACTTAATGAACTAATAAAGAAAAACATGATTGAAGTGTCTGCATTACTTAGGATCCAGATGATATTGGTATTAAACATAGTTGAACACATATGATTACTATGTATGAATTTATAGAGCACCTAAGAAGTTACATAAAAATATTTAAATATTGCAAATGTCCAACAATAAAGTTTCCATATAATCATGAATAGAAAGAGTTAACACACATTAATATTTAAGAGCTTGAGAATAATTCTTTTAGAAGTAATTTATTATCTTTCTGTTCCTGACTTCTGTTTGATAGTTGCCATTTCTTTTCTCTTTTCTGTTTTTTTTTTTTTTTCTGTATCAATCATAGCCTGTTTCTGACCCACAAAGAATGAACAAATTAGCAGTTTTTGTCAGGAACTA
The DNA here is from genome assembly GCF_003668045.3 of Cricetulus griseus. Classification (NCBI taxonomy): domain Eukaryota; kingdom Metazoa; phylum Chordata; class Mammalia; order Rodentia; family Cricetidae; genus Cricetulus; species Cricetulus griseus. The sequence goes on along the minus strand of NC_048603.1, from coordinate 7,481,124 downwards.
AGTTCAATGACACAGCAGAGAATCCAATTACCTGTTGAGGTTTAGACACCAAGGACACTATCAGTTTATTTTTAAAGGCTTGACTCTGAATGGATGTCCTTTGAGTGACTTAGCCCCAAAGCAGAAACTTCGTATCAGATTTCCCAATCCAAAACACTCTTAAGGATAAAAAAGAGTAAGAGAAGTTACTCTCTCAAACTTAGCACTTGGGTTGCCTGTTTTCCAAATACTCTGTTCTTAAATGCATTCTTTATGTTTGTTATTTAATCATGCCTAAAGGCCAATTCTCCAGCACAGCGTCTGTTTTATCAAGTTAACTGCATAAGCTAAGCCCTAATAGAAAGCCTAGTAGGGAGTTACTGTAAATCATTTGGGCTTGGGCTTCAAAAAGATTGTGTCACCAAAGATATTGAGACATTTCCATAAAAGGGATAGATTATGATATGTATAAAGTGTCAAAGTTTGGATGTAGATTATGGTTATAAACAGATATTAGATGTAGTCAAAAATCTTGATTATTTTCCTAGTGTCCTTTGGCTTGCTATGGGTGACTGTAATCTGAAAACATATAATGATGATCATCCTGGCTTAGGCTGCAGAGTTTACTGTGAGAGATTTGAGAGGGGTGATCATGAAAAAAATATACTCAGAGGTTTCCAGGTTCCACCGTGATAACAGGTAATCTGTAATTATTAGGTTATCATCAAACTCATTTTGTTTTTAAAGATGTATTTTTTTATCAAAATAGAATCCTATCACTTCTCCCCACCCCTTTTCTCCCTCAAGGTCTTGCCAGGTACCCTCTCTCCATCCGCATCAGGTTGATATCATATTTGACTATTGCATATACATAAATGCATTGTGCTGAGTCTGTTTATATTGTTTGTGTGTATATAGTTTAAGTGCCAAGCACTGTGTACACACAAGTTTCTTCTCCAAGCAGTTGCCTGATTACTTTTTGTTTAAGGATGGGACTCCTTGCAACAATTTCCTTTTCATATTTCCGAGTCCTTTGACATGGGCACTTTTCTATTCCTGGTTATGGAGTCATATCCAGGAGAGTATGTTTCACAGTCGAGTTTCATGTTGCTTGGGCTTTTAAAAATCTTTCAGCCTCTTCTTCTGCTGTTTTCCTGGAGCCATTGATGCAGGAAGTATAATATAGATGTATCCTCTGGGAAGGGGATTCCTAATATCTTTTTATCTATGCATTGTGTTCAGTTACAGTGCTTGCGGTGGACATCATTTCCTGGACCAAAAGTCTTTTTTAATGAAGGGTGCTAGCCTCACTTATCTGAGTGTCAGGATAAGATTTAGAATGTAGTAAGAAATTATGTTGGTCTAGCAAAGGGGCGGTAGTAGACTCTTGTAAGTTCCGTTAATTTGCTGGCACTTGGAGCTGGCTAGGTTAACAGTAGTGTCCTTATTTACCTCCTGTTGAGTGGAATTAAATCCAATTAGACTGCTGTTGGGTATGACTCTTATATTGGTGCTATTAGTGGGACTTATTGATAGCACAAAACTGGAGATCATTTTTATACCATAGAAGGAACCCTTGGGATGAAAACGTGAAAAAGAAAGAACTTGCTTGATTGGAAATACGTTAATAAATATGCAGAGCATAGTTAAAGTAAGGAATCGAGAAGCTGACTATGAAATGACAGGACAAGTTTAATTATTAAAGATGAGATTTCTAAATTAGGTATATTGCTTGACTTTTCCTAGAAAGATGTGGAAAAACTGTCTATTTATTTCAGATAGGGCACCATCCATAGAACAAAGAAATGAATCCACATAAGTATAGCTTGACCAGTGAGTCAATTTGGTGTTGGTTACAGAAATATAGGTTACACCAATATTGATGCATCTTTGAAACAGGCATCCTTCATGGGTCGCAACCAATCAAAGATGCGTTCCTGGAACTCTTTAGCCAACCTGCATGTGGTTCCTTCCATCAGAATCTCCATATAAAGAAGTTGGTTGCAGCTTTTATATATATGAGTGTGGGGAGTCCTGTGAATTTGATCATTTTCTGAGCTCTATGAGCTTCCTACATTTCTTTAGTGTCTTGAGACACAACATCTCTCTTCTTTTCAAAGGAAATATTTCCATTTGGAGATAGTAGTTGCAAACAGTGCTCAAATATCAGGGTGGAAGATTACTTCTGTAGTCAACTGACATTTTAGGTAGCATATTCAGCAATGAAACGAGCAAGATAAATTAGTGTATAAATAATATTGAACAAACTCAGGTATGGTAATCACTCTAGCTGTGCTCTTCTTGCTCAGATTCACTTTGGCTACCAGGAATCTATGAATTCTAGAGATTTCCCCTTCTGTTTCTGTGAAGAATATTGCAGGATTATTTTTTACTGGCATTGAATTAGTTCCAAATATTGTCTTTTGTATCATGGTCATTTTACAATATTAATTTTTAGCAATCCATGAGCATTGGAGGTCTTTTCATTTAATATCTTCTTTAACACACACACACACACACACACACACACACACACACGCACAAACATGAAAACTAAAGAAGGAGAGATACTTTGCAACCTCAGAAAAACATTCATATGATAAACTTATCAAATGGGGAACTCTCAAAATCACCTATAATTTTTGTTAAAGTATCACCTTTATATTTCTAGTGAAGTTTATTTGCATGAGAAGTTGCACTTTTACAAATGATATTGAAATACTACTTTCTTGGGTCACCTTTGATTGCTCTATCATCTTTTCAGCTTGTGAGTTTTAAAAATGTTAAAAATATGATAAAATTCGTGACTGTGAATGAGAAGCCATCCTTTTAGATACACTTTGAGGAATGTTCCCTTGAATAAATCATTAGAGTTTTGTTGCTGTTTCCAATTGTTGCATTTTATCCATTGTTTTCTAATGTTTTGGAGTCACAGAACTCAGCGCTTTTTAAATATTGCAAGTACCCTATAGAGTAGTGCTTTTGTCTTTCTCATGAGTGGACAGGGTTCTTAACTCAGTCAACACGACATAACACTTGACAAGTAGCTCAGAAACTCACAAAGATGCTTAATTTAAAATGCTTTCACTGTGATGCATGGAGTGTTTTTAAATAAAAGCAAACTCTCACACAACAAGACGGCATCACTTGATTGAAGGGCTAGGGATGGTTGTCATGGGTGTGCTATTGACTGATGGGGTTGCTAAAGGTAAAAATTATTTTAGTATCCTTAAACAAAACCTGAACAAAAAGTATTTTGAATGTTTGCCTCAGAAAGCAATGGTAAGTATTAAAGCAAATACATATGTTCAATGTGTTACCTGTGTGCATGTGTGTGCATGTGCGTGTGTGTGTGTGTGTGTGTGTGTGTGTGTGTGTGTGTGTGTTGAAATGACTCACACGACCACATTAATGTGTTCATGTCCTATGTTTTATGTTACTTAAAGTACATTAAATATTTGATGAATAACAAAATGAATCCTTCTTTTAACATATCAAAAATCAGTATTTATTTTTTAGGACTCAAAGAAAATTTTATCACAGTTTTCAAAATTTCACATGTTTTAAGAGGTTTAATCATTTAAAATTGACTAATAGCAGCCAGTTTAAGCAAATGTTATGAAATGTGATATAGAAATTCTCAAAAGAACAGGCAACAGTTTATATAAGTAATTTAGATATAAAATATTCTTGATGATCAGACTATAAACCAAATTTTACTTGATACAACTACAGTGACTGTATTTGTCTGAATGTACTTGAATAAGTACATTGATAAGATGTGGTTTTATCTCTCTATGTCCACTTTTTATTTCATTTTATTTTTATTAAAATATAATTATTACATCATTTCACTTCCATTTCTTAATAAACCCTGCCATGTCCACCTCTTCAAATTCATTTAAATTCATGTTCTTTTATTTCATTAACTGTTGTCATATAAATGTATTTAAATACATATATACAACCTGTTTCCAGGGATGAACAATGGATAGTAGATATCCAATTGGTGTGCACTTCTCTGGGAAAACTATATCCCACAGTCTCAGCATTCCTTAGAAGTCCATAGTCTCTCTCTCTCTCTCTCTCTCTCTCTCTCTCTCTCTCTCTCTCTCTCTCTCTCTCTCTCTCTCCTTCTCCCCCTTATCTCTCCCATCTCTTCATATTTATTCCTCATAATTGTCATCACATATTTTTAAACATTCTTAATGCTCACCAAACAAGTTTTGCATGTACCTAGTCTAATGTAGCTAAAATTCATATGTTTTGAGGTAGGAACAAAGTCTCAGTGAAATTCCTCTAAACTTATTCATTTAGGAACAAAAAAGATCTATCCAATTCAAGCTATCTTCCAGCAACAGCTTTTCACAACATAATTATAAAGTGGAGAAATATTCTCTGGCTTCCAGTTGGAGCCAGCGTCGTTCTAGTCATTTGCTTACCTTGTACTCACAATGCCATCAACCTTTTTCATGTATTAGGAATGATGATTCTAAGGGACTCAGCATTCACTTGTAAATAATACATAATGCTAGATGCAGTCAAGTTTTCCAAGTGATAACAATTTTCTCTATAAAGAGCTAATGAGGAGACTTGTTGTTTTGGTTTCAGAAGATTGTGATTTTCAAGACAGGGTTTTTCTCTGATACTGCTCTGGCTGTCCTAGAACTCACTTTGTAGACCAGGCTAGCCTCGAACTCAGAGATCCACCTGCCTCTGTGGCCTGAGTGCTGGGATTAAAGGTGTGTGCCACCACTGCTGGGCATTGGTTACAGAAATCTTGAAGATAAGTTGTTTCTCGTTACATTTAAAATAAGAAACTACTATAAACGACTGTATTAATACAGCTAAAGTCTATCATTCAGTTGTTATTAGATCACTTATTAGTTTTTATAAGGCCAGTTTCATGATTATTCCTATTAATAGAAGTAGTAGAAATTTTTGGAAACTTGTTAATTAAGAGAATATATGAGGGACAAATTTAACGTTGATGAGTAATTAAGATGTATTATTTCGTTCATGCAGATACAACAAATATATTTGTGAAATGTAACTTTCAGTTATTATAATATGGAGAAATATATATGTATATATATGTTTATTTCATTTTAACGTATCATTAAAGTTAAAGGTGTATTGAATTGAATTTTGAGCATTTAATAGTTTTAAATATGTATTTCTGTAAGGGTCATTCCTATAAACTATCTTTACTCTCTCATCCTTTTCTCTTTTTCTTTTCTTTCCTTTCCTTTCCTCACTCTCTCCTTTCACTTTTTTTTCCTTCTTTTACATTATTTCACCTTCCCAATGCTCTTACGAGTTCCCATTGCTTGGCTTTCTGTATGCCTGGAATTCCCGTGACTATTAGTACTACATTTATGAACATTACTAATTTCACTCTGACAATGGTATGTAGTAGAAGGAAACGAAACTCAGCTCAAAGGCCCAGAAAAGGTTTTCAACAAAAAAATAGAAGAAAATTGTCCTAAACTAATGAGGGAAATGTATAAAAATGTACAATACAAGAAGCATAAAGAACACTAAATAGATAGGACCAGAAAAGATGGTCCTATTCCCATATAATAACCAAAACATTAAACATATCCAAGAAAGAAAGAATATCAAAAGCTGCTTGGGGAAAAAAAAGCAAACAACACATGAAGGCAGAAATATTTTCATTACAGCTGACTTCTCAATGGAGATACTAAAGGAAGTAAGGGCCTAGAAAGACATGCTGAAGACTCTAAGGTTTCACAGATGCAAGTCATAATACTATACCCAGCTAAACTCTCAATCATCACAGATGGATAAGATAATTCATCATAAAGACAAACTTAAACAATATCTAACTACAAATATAGCCCTATAGGAGGTGCCGGAATAACAACTCCATAAAGGAGGTTAACTACATCCGTGAAAACTCAGAAACTAAATAATCTCACACCAGCAAAATTAAAAGAAGGGAAGTACATGCACACGCGCATGTGCACACACACACACACACACAAAAAAAAAAAAAAACACACACAACCACCACCAACACTACTACCACCAACAACAAAACCACAGAAATCAACAATCATTGATTTTCAATCTCTCATTATTGATGGTCTCAATTTCCCAATAAAAAGACACAGAATAACAAAATGGATGTGAAAACAGGATCCATCCTTGTGCTACGTACAAGAAGTATACCTCAACATCAAGGATAAACACTGCCCCAGAGAAAAAGGGAAGGAAAACCATATTTTAAGCAAATGGACCTATAAAGCAAGCTGGTTTAGCAAATTCATATCTAGCAAAATAGATTTCAAGCCAAAACTAATCAAAAGAAATAGGGAAGGACACTATATACTCATCAAAGGAAAAATTCTCTAAGATGATATTTCAGCTTTTAACATCTATGCTCCAAACACAAAGGCACCCAAGTTTCTAAAAAAACACTACTACAGCTTAAATCACAAGTTGACTCTCACTCCTTGATAATGGGAGATTTCAATACTCTATTCTATGCAATAGATAGGTCACCCAGAAAGAACTAAACGGAAACATTCTGGCCCTAATGAATGTTATAAACCAAATGTTTACAAAATATTTCACTCAAACACAAAAGAATATACACTCTTCTCCGAATATCATGGAACATTCTCCAAAATCGACCACATACTTTTAAAAATCAAGTTTCAACAGCTAAGAGAAATCTGAAAATCTCCTTCCCTATCAATAACAATAGAAAGTTTACATACTCATGGAAACTAAACAAATCTCTACAGAATGAAATACTGATCAGGACAGAAATAAAGGGAGAAATTAAAAGCTTTCTAGGATTTAGATGAAAATGAACACAAAGCATACACATACACATGGACCCCAATTAAACTGTTGTCTAGATTAAAATTCATAGAACTAAGTTCATACATGGAAAAAATAGCTGCTACACCTGAAATCTCTAGAACAAAAAAAGAAGTAAGTACACCCAAGAGAAGTAGACAGCAAGAAATGATTAACCTGAGGGCTGAAATCAATAAAATAGAAACAAAGAGAACAATAGAAAGACATCTTTCTGTGAGAAATCAACAAGACAAATCTGCTTTCATCATAACTAAAAGGAACAAAGAGGACATGCGAATTAACAAAAATCAGAATAGAGTAGGGGGGACATAAAACAGATACCTAGGAAATCCAGAGAGTTATAAGGATTCAAAAACCTCTACTCCACCAAATTGAAAAACCTAAAACTAATGGCTAATTTTCTTGCCAGGTACTACTTACCAAAGTCAAATCAAGACTGAGTAAACAATTTAATTACACCTATAAGTGTTTAGTTAAAAAGAGGAGTCATTAAAATCTTCCAAGCAATAAAAGCCCAGAGATAGATGGTGTTAATACAGAATTCTATCAGACTTCCAAATAAGAGTTAGTGTCAATACTCCTTCAATTAATCCACAAAATAGAATTGGAAGGAATTTTGCCTAAATAATGTTATGAATTCATAGTTACCCTGATACAAAAACCACACGCATGAAGACATGACAAATTAAGAGAATTACAGAACAATTTCCCTTATGGACATTGGTACAAAAATACTCAATAAAATACTTGCAACATGAAATAAAAAAAAAAAAAACTAGGCCATCTGCCATGATCAAATAAGTTTAATCCTAGCAATACAGGGATGGCTCAATATACAGAAACTGGTAAATGTAACTCACAATTTAATAACATTTAAGAAAAAATATAAGTGATGATTTCATTAGATATAAAAAAACCCCTTTGCCAAAATCTATCACTACTTCATGATAAAAGTCTTAGAGTTGTTAGGGTTATAAGGAACATAATAAAAGCAGCTTACAGCAAGCCTATTAAATGCAAAGAAACTCAAAGCAATTGAACTAAAATCACTCACAAGCAAGACAAAGTTGTTGACTCTCTGCATAGCAATTCAAAATAGTACTCAAAGCTTGCATCAGAACAATAAGACAAATGAAAGAGATCAAGTAGATATGAAATATAAACAAATAAATTGAAATATTATTTGCATATGATATGATGATATAAAAAATGACCCTAAAGTCCCACCCGAGAACTCCTACAGTTGATAAACACTTTCAGTAAAGTGGCTGGATACAAGGTTAACAAAAAAAAAATCAGTAACCCTCTAATATAAAATTGACAACACACGGAAAAAGGAATCTGTGAAACAAAACTTTTCATAATAGCCTCAAATAATATGAAATATATTGGATCAACCCTAACCAAGGATATTAAAGACCTGTATGATAAAATCTTCAAGTGTTTGAAGAAAGAAATTGAAGATGGTATCAGAAGATGGAAAGGTCTCCCAATGCTCATGAATCTGTAGGATTAACATGGTAAAACTGGTCATCTTACAAAAAGCAATCTACAGACTCAATGCAATCTGCATAAAAATTCCAAAACAAATTTTTTACAGACCAGGACAATTTTCAAGTTTGTATGGAGAAACACAAAAATTCAGGATGACTAATGCAACCCAAATAAAAACCTGCTGGAGGCATCACTAACCCCAATTTCAAGTTGTATTACAGAGCTCTAGTAATAAAAATGTATGGTATTTTCACAAAAACTGACACTTTGATCAATGGAATAGATTTGAAAAGAGAGACATAAATCCCCACAATTTTGGACAATGGATTATTGATTTAAAAAAAGCCAGAAATATTCAATGGAAAATAGAAAGAATCTTCAACAAATGGTTCTGGTCAAACTGGATATTTGTATGGAGAAAAATGCAAATAGATCCATATCTGTCACCCTGCACAAAACTCAAGTCCAAGTGGATCAAAGACCAAAGACAGCCAGACACACTGAACAGTAGGGAAAAGCCTTCAATTTATTGGCACTGCCAACAATTTCCTATACAGAATACCAATTAAACAGGCACTAAGATCAACAATTAATAAATAAGACCTTATGAAACTATAAAATTTCTGTAAGGCAAAGGACATTATCAATAGCACACTGTATCAGCCTACAGAATGGGAAAAATTATCAACTTCACATTCAATAGAGGACTAGTTCTCAAAATATATGTAAAAAACTCAGTAAGCTAAATATCAAAAGAAACCAAAATAATCCAAATTAAAAAAAAAAGGTACAGATCTAAACAGAGTATTCTCAGTAGAGGAATATCACATGGCTGAAGAACATGTAAATGAATGTTTAGCATCCTTAGCCATCAGGGAAATGCAAATCAAAACTACTTTGAGTTCCATCTCATGCCTGTCAAAATGGCCAATATCAATGACATTAATGAGAGCTCATGCTGGCAGGGATTCGGAGCATGGGGAATATTCCTCCATTTCTGCTGAGAGGGCAAACTTACACAGCCACTGTGGATGTCAGTATGGAGTTTCATCAGAACATTGGCAATCAATCTCCATCAAGATCCATCTATTGGGGAGGGAGGCAGGAGAAGGGGAGGGAGGTGGAACTGGAGTTGGAATGTTAAAAAAAAGAGAGATTCAGCTGTACCAGTCTTTCACATATACCCAAAAGATACTCCACCCTGCAGCGTGAACACACTCCGCCACATTTAGTGTGGCTTCATTCATATCATCGTGGCTATATTTATAAAAGCCAGAAACTGGAAACAAGTCCAGAGATCAGTACTTCATCCAGTCATCAATAAATAGGCTTTCTCTTCCAGCAGATGCAACTGAAGCAGAGACCAATAATCAGATGTTGTTATGCAGAGAAAGAGTCCGAGTGAGAGGTCTCCATCTTCCCTCGGAGCTTAGGGAATCCAGCAGAAGCTCAAGAGGCAGCAAGATTATAGGAACCAGAGTGGACGGAAGACACCAGGAGAAAGGCGCTGTGAATCAATTAAGGAACTTGCACATGGCATAAAGGATACTAGAGCAGTAACTGGAGATCCTGCACAGTTCTGTACCAGGTCCTCTGCATGTACGACATGGCTTCCAGTTTAGTGTTTCGATGAAACTGGCGACTGTGAGAATGGGTGGGTCTCTTCTCTTGTACCTGCTCTTGGGACTCTTTTCCTCCTGGTGGGTTGATGTGTCAAACTTCAATAACTTCAATACCATAATGTCTGTTTTCTCGTAGTGTATTTTTTCATGATTGGTTGTTTTCTTTTTTAAGCCTGTTCTTTACTAATGAGAAACAGGGGGAGAGCAAATCTATAGTGGAGGGAAGAGGAGAAGAAATGAGAGGAAAAGAAAGAGGGGAAATGATAAGGATATATTGTATAAGATAGGGACCTATTTCAATAACAAATTTAAAATATGTTAATTTATAAAACACAGGTAACTTTTATTAACTGATATACTATAGCCAGGCTTACAAGGTGAACTTTCTTTTTCAAGACGGGGTTTCTCTGTGTAGCTTTGTAGACCAGGCTGACCTTGAACTCACAGAGATCTGTCTGCCTCTGCCTCCCTAGTTCTGGGATTAAACTACTGCCCAGCTAAGCCTACCTTCTTTATGGTAACATTTTTTTTGGACAATGTGAAACAGGAAAAAATAAAGTTTCATAAAAGGAATAGCTACATATTGCTTATAAAAGTGTATCAGGTACTTTTTTCAGGAAAATTAAAGTTTCTTCACGAGCATGTTCTGAAGTACCAAACGTTTTTAATCTGTCAAAAATCATAGAGTCGATGTTATTATATTCATTATTCAATCAGTCATGAATAAAAGTTGTCTAAAATTTCCCTCCATGTAAAAACATTTTAAACTACCAAAAAAAGAGAATGAATTCTAATGCATTCGCATTGAGAATACTTGCAAACGTGTTAATCTTTCTCTGATTTGTATCATTAACTATAGTTTTGGTTTTGGATTAAGAAAACATTTTGGTTTTCATTTGGGGGCTGATATGTAGTTTATATTTTCCTGTGCATCCTGTTAACTCAAAGTATTCTTTTGTACAAAATTAAAGTGATAAACAAGCCTTTCATTTGTTGGGTGTATCAACTTTGCTTTAGTGTTATTTCTGTTAGTGTGGTGAATGTCATGACCAAAGTCAACTTGGGGAGAAGTCGCTTTCTTCCGTTTTCTAGCTCCAAGGTCACAATGTATCACTCATGGAAGTCAGGGCAAGAACCCCAGGCAGGAACTTGGAGGCAGGACCTCAATGGAAGCTGCTTTCTCACTTCCTCCCTGTTTCTCAATGTACTTTCCGATACTGGCAAGGTGCCCAGAGATGGAATCAATTCCACTGGTCTAGCCCCTTCCTTTTGGATTATTAATAGAGAAAATGTCCTTAGGACTCATCTATAGTCAATCTGATGGAGACATTATCTCACCCAAAAGTTTTTATCCCAGATATCTACCTTGTATCATGTTGACGAAAATTCAAATAGGACATCCCTTTACACATATATTTTATTTTATACTTTCTTTGGCTTTTATTGATATATATATATATATAATATATATATATATATATATGTATTAAATCATTAACTATGATTTTTAATCTCTACTTGTTTTTTCTAGTAATTATTCCAGAGAGATGATAGACATTGCTGAGTTTAGTTATGAATTATTGATGAACCCAGTTCACACCTTGAAAACCCACCAAGGAACTGCCTTCATGGATGCACAAATACAATACAAATACAATGGACAGCAGCTCAATTGACTGAATTACTGCAACATCTCGAAGGCTTTGCTTCATGTCTTTGGGTATGATTTCTCAGGAAATTTGTGCATAAAGTTTCCTTTAAGATTGTGTCTCCTAGCAATGTCAGAAGTTATACCCAGAAAGTCACACCAATGTGATGACTTTAGCATGAGCTGAACAAGACATGCCAAAGTAGATGGAGTAAAGACCAAGAGTGATCAACTGTACTCTAAGTAATGCTGCAAGTGGGGAAAATAGCCTTTCGCAGGAAGGAGCATCCCAAGTGTTTCCCCCACCAATGTGTCAATCCTGGAAACACACATGAGTAGCATTTTACAGGCTGATCAGTTTTCATGAATTTGAAGAGAGCAAGAAGGGTATATGGGACTGTAGGCGATGCCTGCTAGGGGCTGGCTACAGCATCCCCTACATGGGAGGTTTGGGAGGGAAGAAAGGAAAAGGTTAAATGTTAAAATTATATTTTAATCTCAAAAATAGAAGAAGTAATAATTAGCCGTATAAAGGAATCTCCAATTACCTGATATTTGTCTTGTAAGTTGCATTTCTCATTTTCTGTAAGCATAGGGTTGTACTGTGCACGTGTAATGTAAGCCTGCTTTGTGACATTTGCTCATTAATATCTCAGTAAACAAATACCATTCAGTTATATATCTTAAATTACTCGGAACGTCTGCAGTCAAGTTATAACTTCTCGGTGCTCAATGAAATGAATGTTTTAATGAGTGTGCATATGTTTTAGAGTACTGTAAAATCACAGAAAGAAATCAATAACTGGTCTTGCATTCCATTAGGTGACATTTCTAAAATATATGTCACAACAGAATATCAGTGTAACTTTTGTAATAGGCACTTACTGCAGAATTCTTATCTAGGTGTAATACAAAGCCCAGTGACATTACTTTTTACTTATGTTAACTTATACTTTTTTATTTGTTCAATAAGGAGAAGAATTATTTAACTTTCTGTCTCAGAATCACTTAGTGCTTGCAAACTACAATGCTGCTGCTTTGGTTTTGATAGATTTGCAGTTCTTAAATTTCACTTGGTAAGAAGTTGGACTCAATCCCCAAATGTCAGCAAAACCTGTCAAGGTTTTCAGAACTTTGAGTTGAAATGAGGAAGTCAGAAATTTTTCAGGCCAAATTGGAAAAGTGAAAAACAGCCCAAGGGCAGTAAAACCCCTAACTAAAGGAAGAGTTGGAGGACTCATCACAAAATTTGTGACAATAACAGGCAATGCACTAAGTACACAGATTACTAGCAACCAATGACACAGATTTTATGCTCTCCTCTTTTCACGGCACTGTTCCCTAAATTTTCCACTGCCATTGATAAAGAGCATAATGAAACCTGTTTTACAGATTATGCCTACTTCTTTTTCATAAGCAATCTGGGGTGGATTGGATGAAAATCCCTTTATTATGATCCTTAGGAATGATTAGGAGATGTGGCATTGATGATGGAGGTGTTTCACCAGGGGTCATATTTGAAATATCAAAATCCTTTGTCATCAGGGAGTCTATTGTGAGATTGTGTCTCCAAGTAATGCCAGACGGAATGCCCATAAACTCTCAGCAACATGACTGCCCAAATGTGACCAGAACAAGGAAAACACCAATAGACATTGTTAGATCCTATAGCATTTCCTTTCTAATTTCCTAGTTGAGCATTTTGTTAGGAAGGACAGGGTACATTGGTCAAAAAGTCAGCTGACTCACCTCTAACTGCGGACTGTAAGTATAACTCCACATTATTAATCATTATATAACACTTTCTAATGTCAGTTTCATACTTCTATTAATAAAACTTATTCTTTACTTATGCTGGTGAGGACATGGAGCAAGGAGACTATGGCTCCATTTCTGGTGCAAGTGCAAATTTGCACAGCCACTGTGGAAATCAATGTGAAGGTTCCTCATAAAATTGGTAATTGATCTACCTCAAGATGCAGCTACACCACTCATAGGCATATACCCAAAGGATGTGCCACCATACCACAAAGACACTTGCTCAATAAGGTTCATAATAGCCAGAAAGGAACAACCTAGACATCCCTCAATAGATGAATTGGTAAAGAAAATGTGGTATATTTACGAACGGAGTAGTACTTAGCTGTTAAAAAGCAATGACATGAAATTGGCCAGTAAATGGGTGGAACTTGTGAAAAATCCTTCTGAGTGAAGTACTCCAGATTCAGAAAGAAAAAGGCTGTAAGTACTCACATATAAATGTATATTAGCTGTCAGTTAAAGATAATGATGTTAGGATCCACAGCTCCAGAGAGACTAGGGAACAAGGAGGGCTCAAAACAGGACATTTAGATCTCCCTGGGAAAGGGAAATAGAATAGATTTCCTGGGTGGCCTGGGGCAGTTGAGAATGGGAAGAGAAGGTGTGTCAGGTGGTGAAAGAGTAGGAGAAACTGGAAGAGATGCCTGGAAAGGACTGGCATTTCAGTGTGAGGTAGAAATCTAGTGAAAGAATCGGCAGACATACAGAAGGTAAGACCATTTAAAGCCTTGATGTGTACTAGAATATATTATTCCACCCCATACTATATGGTAGTAGATAATACACTGATTTAAATTTAAAAAATCAGAAATAAAGTAGTCTAAGTATCCCTAATATATTATCATATATTAAAGAATTATTCTCAATATAATGCTTTCTTATATGAATAGTTCATGGATCTTCATCAATAAATATTGAAATTCACATGATAAAGAAAATAGAGATGTAGACAAGAAGATATATTTTACAATCAATATATAGGAAGCAATGTAGCAGATTTGAAACCAAGTTTCAAGTATTTGTGTGTGTGTGTGTGTGATTTATTTTTTCTGATAGAAATATTTATTTCACAATTCATTACATTCTTGTACACACACACACACACACACACACACACACACACCCTGTGCAGCCTATCACATTTTGGCCAACTACTCTTGAAAATGAAGCCTGTGTGGAATGCTTGTCATACCCAGTGTCACTCCACAGAACAAAACTGATTTTTCTATCTCTGCGAAGGTATAAATGACAGTTTAGTTATCAACCTTTACCCTAGTGTCTAGGCTTCCATTGATCCATTAATTCATCAATTTATTCACTGTTTTTTAAATATGACAAAAGAAATTATAATAAGATCAAAGAAAACCTATCACATTTGCCTTGAGCAAGATAAACCAATAGAGGGAAAAGAGCACCAAATTAAGCATAACAATCAAAGACCCTCTCATTCCCACAATCGGGAATTCCATAAAACATTACACTGGAAGTGATAATGTAAGCAGAGAGTACCTGCTGCTGACTCATGTAGGTGCTATGGATGCTGTTTCACCTCCGGGAGTTCATATGAGCTTTCCTCATGCTGGTTTTGAGACCCATGTCTTCCTGGTGTCTTCCACGCCCTCTGGCTCCTATACTTTTCTGCCTCCTCTTCTGTGGTGCTACCTGAGCTCTGAGGAGAGAGATTTAATGAGACAACTATTAACATATAGTGTTCTAAGTGCATTTTAAAGTTAACAAAGTTTTGTGTAATCATTGAAAACATTCTAAATTGATTGATTGACTACAAGCTTGAACCACCATGCTTGGTTTAGTATATTTCTAGAATAAATACATCAACTTATAATGAAAAGAAAACCATAAGGTTTTATTTACTGGGCTGAGGTCTGAAATGATAAAGAAATACCATCGGGGCTGTCTGTCACCTAAACACAGAAAAGAGAACTTACAAAGAAAGAGAGAATACCAGGATTAATTGCATATTAATTTCATTTTTGTATCTTCCAGCTTCTTAGATTAATTATTCTCAAATCTCCTGACAGTCCAGTTACTCAGTTGCATATCATGAAATCTACTTAACAAACATTCACCCTACTAAGCCATAATTAATTAATGCAACCATAATTAGGAAGAGCCTTATTAGTATGTCAGTACAGGATAGGCAAAAGTGCAAAAAGGGAAATCAGGTGTTAACTTAGTTCAAGATATCAGTGTCAGTATCATGGGAGATCAAGGCAACTTGAGTTTGGATGTTATAATGCCAAAACAAGGACAATTGCCTTCAGGGAAAAAGAAGGGTTTCTGAAACTTATGTTTTAGTCTTCATCAGCATGATGATTGTTTAGTGTAGGTGGTGAAATTACTTGAAGTTAGGGAGAAAGAAGTAGAAAAAGAAAGCCTGGAGCTTTCAGTGGACCTGGAATATTATGAGTCTCAGCAATTCTAATAGACACTTCATAAGCCCAGGGATAGATGAACAAGATTCTTAGAAAGCCACTGCCTCAGTCATGGGTCAAAATAAGCTACAAAATAGAATCCATTCTGCTCTACATAAAAAGCCTTAAATTTTCAAGTGGAATTAACTACTTTTATAATTACATCTAAGAGTAAATCTCAAGAACACAAGTAATACTGTAAAAAACTATGTAAAATCAGACTGATTTATAAATAAAAAAATAATTTCAGCTTCAGAAAAGTAAAGGTAAAATTACATTAACAAATAATATGTAAATTTATTTTTAAATTATTAAAAGAAAAAAATCAAACAATACAAACAATTCAAAATGTTTTTCCAAGTAACTAGGAAACCATTCAAAGCATACATATTCTTTTTGTATTGCTGCTGATGCAATTTACTCTGAATGAAATGAGTTAAAACAACATGTTTATTCTATAACAGTTATAGAAATCCAAATCTTATATATCTCTTCTAATGGTTCAAATTGAATCTTATGGGACTGAGCCAATGCTAACAAGGAACTTTTTCCAACTGAGATTTCTAGGAATCTTTCTTCAACGTTTACAGTTGCTAGGGGTTACTTATGTCCAGTCTTGCAGTCTAATTTTGAAGCTTCTCTTAACCCTAATCCTTCTTTGTAAGGATGCTTATGTTGACAATGATCTCTTCTAGAAATCTGACACATTTTCCAATCACAAGGTCTGTAATTGAATCAAAACTGCAAATTTCTTTTTTTGCCAAATAACATAGTCAATAATTCTTATTATTAAATGCGAGCGTTTTGAAGAACATTATTTTATCAAACATCAATCTAATACAGTTTAAATTTGGGTTGTCGTTCCAGAGGCTCACATTTTGAGTATTTGATAGTGAAAGACCCCTGCCCCTTAGCCCTTTCTTTCTCAAGTTTGTCTCCTCTTCCTCCTGTCGGCGGCTTCCCTGATCCCCACCCCCGGCGGCCTCCACTTCCCCCGCCACCCGCCGCACGCCCGGCCCGAGAACGAGCACCAGGTGGGCCGGCCTGGAGCCCTGCCCCTGAGCCCCCGCCCGATGAGAAACACTCCATCCCAAGGTCTCCGCCCCCAAGGTCAGCCATCTGGACGCGGAGGGGGGGGAATTGAGTCTGTTGTACCAGACACCAGACCTTGAGAATATGCTGGTCTGGAATGGCTCTGTGTCTTATTTGAACCATCCAATGGAAATGATTCTGTATTTCGCCTCATTTGAAAGACTCTGTGTTTCACCTCATTTGAATAACTCTGTACTTCGCCTCATTTGAATAACCCTGTATAGCGCCTCATATACATTGACCAATGGGAATAGCTCTGTACAATGCCTCATTAGAATTATCCAATAGAATCCCTGCTCCTAGCTTGCGCCTTTTTCCCTATATAAGGACCCCTTTCCCTTGGCTCGGCACGCTCGGCCTCACAGAAGCTAAGTCTCCCGGGTACCCGTATCTCCAATAAAGCCTCTTGCGGTTTTGCATCCAAGTTCGTGGTCTCGCTGATTCCTGGGTGCGGGTCTCCCTCTATGAAAGTACCTCTTCGGGGGTCTTTCATTAGCATATATGTCTTTTGTCTGAAGTTTGTGGAAATGGATCTCCAGCAGTACAATTTGGAAGATTATTCTTGTCTCGGGTTTTCTTCTGTGCCCGTTACTACCTTGTGAAGGATCGGAAGCCACACATGCCACTGAAATGGAACACACAGCCCTATTTGCCTTTTCTGTCATGATGGATTGCCAGTTTCCATCATTATGAAGTGAAGAAAAACATTTCTTGTCTTTTTTAATTTCCCAAGTTCTTTTATTTATTTTTTGTTGTTCATCATTTTTCTTCACTATTCAACAAGGATTCTCTCTGAATTCTAACTTCCCATAATTCTGAACAATAAGATGCTATATCCATAATCAGAGGACATTACAAATATAACAATGAGTTTAAAGGTAAAAGAATAGCCACAGGTCCTACCTTTAAAACTCATATTGGAGAATTGGTTAACATAAAAGTAAAGAGTTATGAAACTTGAAAACATAGAGCAAGCTCTACAAAAGAAATAGCAGAACACTTAATACATAAATTCTATAAAACAGTTGATTCATTTAATCTCATTTGGGTCCCCCTCAGCATCTCCGAAAACCCTAGAGAGTTTTCTAGTAGAACTGTTGATTTAACAGAACACACTCTTTCTGTGGAACATTTCATATGTGAAATAATGTCTTCTTGCTTGTCTATTGTCAAATTCCAGGTTACCCTGGAATCCTCTGATTTGATCGCCTTGTGCCATCATGCCTGAAGGGCATAAGATGTCTAGCTGTATGTATGTCTATGATGTTAAGAGGGGGGAAAAAGTTAAAAAAAAAAAACAAAATGAAATGTTATTTCTCAGTGTTAGACAAGCCTGCTAATCTACTTGGAGAAATTTAGTAGTTTGTCGCCAGTACCACTTTTTAGAAGTCTTGCATGCTAACTAGGAAAGAGAGTTAGAACAACACACATACCTATACCATATTCTGGACCCTAAATTTAATGAGCCCCATAACTAAGATTAAGGTTGTATTAATGGTTTAATACTAACACCACCCATATTTAAAAATAATTGATCTATAGAAGTAGGTTTTCAAAATTTCCATTAAAAGTATGTATGTACCCCCCAAATTAATTATATGTCACTACTGTGTAAAAGGTGTATGTAAGACATTAATAAGAGGCACTGATTAGCACGTTAATGGGTGTGTCCTCTGCATTGTTTGCCTTATGTTCAGTCTTATTGAGGTGTGAAATAGTGAACATGCTTGGGGATTCAATTACTGGTTGACATGAAAAGCCTCAGTCAGTGTTAGAATTCACTTCAAAACAACTATTTAGGGCTTATTGTTAAGTACTATAATAGGTGCCTGAGAGGGAAAGAACCAGCACAATTTTCTCTAATAGAATACTTAAATATGAACACGCTCACCTGTGTTTTTATTAGCTTTAGCAGTATTTCATTCTTACAGTTTGTTCTTAGATCCTTGAATAGATACTTGATGGCCTATTATTTGGTGTCGGAAAGCCGTATTGATCATATAGAGTAACGCAGGGTTGAAAGAGGAAAAATGATATATAGCTTGCCTTATGCATAGAATATTAGCATCAGATGTTAGTGGATAGTACAGACCAGCTGGCTGATACATATTGTAACATCAAAGCATCTCAAACCTATGCTTAACTCAAAACCTATGGTTCTACGTCAGAGATGTGGGACAAGGTGGGAGAAGGAAACAGAAATGAGGAAAACTACCTCTATCCATGTCAAATTTACTTGTGAAATTAATAACCTTGTTAATATTCCATGTGATATACTGCATCCTGATCTGTGGGTATTGTCTATAGGTTGTCTATAAACTTATCCACAATTTATGCACTTGAGGGAACACAAAGGTGCCTCAGATATCAATGTCGTTATAGTAATTATAAGAAGTGAAAGATGTAACCATTGAAATAGGCTTTTTTTTTGCAAATGGCCTTTATTCTTTAGAAATATCTCATAAAATTACCATTTCTAGAATAATGGAAGAAAAGAAATGAGACCCAGTGTTGTTGCCCATTTAATCTACAGTTTCTTAGTCCATGTAGAACCACCGTGTGCATGAGTCACTAGGAGCACATGATGCTGGGTTTTCTCATACATTGGTACCATCTTCTTACACATTCAAAATATTTCATATTAGCATAATGGTTTCGTACTGGTCCTAACTGATAAGTACATTTAAGATGTTATTATTTTTAGCCCTCTTTGATCTTTATTCAAATTCACTTTGGAATAGAACTGCTAATGTTCTGACCTGTCTGTGCGTTTCTTTAAATGGGAAAGACAAGGCAATCAAATTAACACGAGAAGAGATCTTTGACCTGTGTATGCAAACACACCTGTAACACTGGAATTCCTAAACCGAGCTATTCTACATTTGGGAGCACTCTGTAGATGTGCTTACTAAACGTCCATATTTATGCCTTACTAATTATCATTTTAAAAGTAGATTCTGGCTCAAGAGGACTGTGATGGGGCCCAACAATGACCAGAAAACAATTCCTACAATTAATGAAATGCATTTGGAGTAACAGAGTTGTTCACAGCATTGTGGTTATGAATGCTTTGCGTGGAAGTCTATTAACATCATGGACGATGGGATGGCTAAAGTATTTTCTCTAAACATCAAGACTAAGTGAAGAGTATGTGTGGTGTGTGTATATATGTGGTGTTTGTGTGTGTGTATGTATGTGTGGTATGTGTGTTTGTGTGTGTGTGTGTGTGGTGTGTGTGTGTGTGTGTGTGTGTGTGTGTGTGTGTGTGTGTGTGCATGTGGGGATGCTCATACCTCTGTGTGTCTTTGTGAATGGGACACATGGTAATATGTGAGATGAGATAAACCAGACCTTGAAAAACAAAAACCAAAGTCTCTAACAGAGCAGTGGCAGCCTCCTCTCTGGCCATCGGATCATGACTTTTAGTGAGTATCTATCTTTTAGTGAGTATCATTTAGTGAGTATCTATCTTTTAGTGAGTATCTATCTTTTAGTGAGTATCTTTTAGTGAGTATCTATCTTTTAGTGAGTATCATTTAGTGAGTATCTATCTTTTAGTGAGTATCTATCTTTTAGTGAGTATCTTTTAGTGAGTATCTTTGAACCCACTGTTCCACATACTGCATGCATGAACTCTAACACCGTCCACATGGCTTTTTCACTCCTTGTGCTGTATGCTGATCTTCTCAAAGTGCCTCAGCAACTTTTTGGTAAAAGGTGACCCTCATGTTCCATATTAGGGTCTCTGGTGTCAAAACCACCAGAGATGCCAGCAAACCCTAAACTAGTATCTGTGTGAGTAAAGACAGAAAGCACAGTGTTTGGACCATGCTGCCATTATGTGTTTGAGTCAGTCTTGGCATCTCAATGGTATGTCTTAGTCCATCTTCACCAATTTGTCTGCTTTTATGGAACATTGTCTGGATATTTGGCTAACTATTAAGAGGAAACTGGATTTGGACATCTGCACAGGTCCTTCTCCTGAAAGCCTTGGCCAAGAAGTTGAAGTGAGCAGATAGTCACGGGAGTGTCAAATGCCACAACCATTATGTAGACTTGAAAGTGGAGGAGTCCACAATTACTCCTACAGAGAAATCTTTCAAATATCTGACAACTCCAGAATAACCTTTAATGGTTTCTTAGGCTCCTATTTAAAAAAAAACTCTAACGTATTTCAATAAAATTTTCATATAAAAGTTTAAAGTCATGCTTGGTACAAATTAAAAAAATAAACTCTTGATTGGCCTAATGATATACATAACTCAGAAAAGTATATTTTAAGAAAGCAGAAACAAAAGATCTTGGAATACAAGTTATCCCGCTTGTATGAAATTAGCAAACAGTCACAAGTTATGTAAGTCAGTGGCTAGCAAACTAAAATTTAACTCAGTATCGGCTATGCTTCCTGTCTCAATCATAATCAAACTTAAGTATTTAAACAAAAAGTAAAAATATAAAACATTGATAGACCATGAAGCCAAAAATATTGACATCCTGGTCTACTGGAAAGGTCTAATGAAGTTTGATCTGTGACGGTGAACATTTAAAACAGAAAAAAAAAAAAAAACCAAACTGTCATCTATATGGAAAGCAGCTACAGGGAAATTATGTAGAGTAACAGGAGAATTCTGTAACTTGATTCAGTTTTGCTTTCAAGTATGCTAATGATTGTCAAATTACATAGAACAGAACAGATCAGATGTATAACTTCATTATGACTTAGGCTTCAAAATATACTACTGTGACTGAACAAAATTTTAAAAAGAACTATTAAAGGCATGTGACTGCTATAAATGGAGTCAGCTATAATAATTTCATGACAAACTCATGGGGCTCAAATGAGAAAAGCAAACAGACCCTTCCCACACCACACTGTTTCTATAGAGCTGGATTTTCGAAAGCTGCAAGCGGATTGTGGTGGCTCTGGGGTGACCATCTGTGTTCTTGTGGCACTGAGCAGACTTCTACAAAAGACCAAGATAATTCCATGGCTCTAACTATACTGTTTGACCCTGGAGACTGGGAGATACAGGGATCCAGACAAAACATATATTAGCTCATTGCTCTTTTCTATTGTGGGGGCAATTCGAATGCTTCAAGTACCAAGAAGCTGTGGGATTTGAGCCTTCAGCTCATGTAATTATACTGCTCTCTCAGCCCACAAGTCCTAGTTGGCATCTCAAAGTCTGTTCAACAGCACTTTTGGTCTTATGAAATCTCTCGTATCTCCAGATTAGATGGCAAAGGAGAGGCCAGGATTACGGATGACTAGTTTGTGTGTAGTCTAGATTAAGTATTCAAAGAAAAAGTTCATTATCATTGCCTGTATGTAGGACATGGCAATGGTGAGATAGCCATTCTTTACTGCCTTTGAGCCCTCTGAAAACTGATAAATATGTCATCATTAATTCTGGGATATATATATATATATATATATATTATATATATATATATATTACCTAGAGATTTGGTTGTGGTAGAAACCTGGTAGCCAATTCTAACCATGCTCAGCACTGACTGTCTAAAGACATCAGGGGCTATTTGTAAAGATGGCCATTAAAGTAAAGGGGGAGCCAGGTACTGTGTGAAAACTACCAATGAATGTTCGATATTCTTAGCAGTAACACTATGAATTTGACATGGTTATGGAATGAGTCCAATATGTGTGGAAAGAGAAGAGGAGGAGAGATCTAGGCATGTGGGAGACGTGAGGAGATGCAGAGCAAAACGGATGGGCACGAGGAGAGATGAGTGCCATGAGCCCCATGACAGAACATAGTTTAATACAAATGGGTTCATTTAAATTATAAGACTTAGCTAGAAACAAGCCTAAGCTAAGAAGAAGTCTCCATGTCATTATTTGGGGGCTAGTGAGACAGAGAAAACTTCATTACAATGGGGCTTTAAGAGAGTTCCCATCTACATTCGCATGCCCACTGATATTGTCATTGTTTAGGGGACCATATGGTTGAGATTCCTTAGATACAGCTGCCATCCAAGCACTCCAAAAAGGACAAAGCCGGTAATATATAAAAGACAATCTTGCAGCACACGCCCTGCTTCACTGGCCAAACAAGGAATACTAAGAAAATGAAACTAGCCAAAAGCAGGAAATAAAGATAAAAAAGTATTTTTGACTCCATAAAGACTTGTTAAAATATCAGGCCTAATATTAAACATTTTATTAAGGAAAAACAATAAAGTAGAAAGAATATATTTCATCGTTTTCATAAACAGTGGAAAAAAGGGAGAAAAACTTTCAAATATTAGACTCCATTTTCTACTATTTTTAAACCAGAGAAGCATAGAATTAAATCCTTCTACATATGTCTCTGTTCATGCATAAATTTCAAGCTTTGAATAATTTTGCATTTGATCTTACCAGGGATAGTTTAAAGGTAAGGTAATGTATTATTCAATTACTTTCAGAAGATTATTTTCAAAATAAATTGTAACTGTAATGCAATACCATTATCATTTTATAATTTTAAAATTATATATCACATTTGTCTAAATATAAATATAATGAATATAATTGAAAATATCTATGAATTTCATAAATTCCTATATTTGTAATGTGAGAGAAATCATACATATATTTTATTTCAATTTGTTTGGATGATTTGAAAGAAAATGACCCCAAAGTGAGTGGCACTATTAGGAGTTGTGACTTTGTTGGAGTAGGTATGGCCTTGTTAGAGGAAAAAAAACTGTGGAGGTGGGCTTTGAGGTCTCGTATATGCTAATTAATGTCCAGTGTCTCATTTCACTTCCTGTTGCCTGCAGATCAAAATGTAGAACTCTCAGCTGCATCCCTAGCACCATGTCTGCCTCCACGCCACCATGTCCCACCATGATGACAATGGACTAAACCTCTGAACTGAAAGCCATCCAATTAAATATTTTCTTTTACAAGAGTTGCCATGGTCCTGGTGTCTCATTACAGCAATAGAAACACCAACTCAAACAATTTGTTTCAATGTAATTCTGTCTCTACCCTTTCACATTGGATAATCAATGATTTTAACTGATGCATCATTGGATTCTTCTTTAAAATTTGTTCATGTTTGTGTTGTACATACTGGAAGCACGGGTGTTGGAAGCACATTTGTCTGTGAGTCTATGTGTGGAGTCCAAAGACTGATGTTGAGATAGTTTACAGTAACTGATTTGATATTTGCATTTTAGACAGAATCTCTCAATGAACCTGAGAGCCTCCATTTTGAACAGACATGTTGGCCAGCGAGGCCCGGGATGCATTTGTCTCTAAACACCAAAACTGGAGTTACAGGTGCACACTACTGTATTTGACTGTTATGTAGTTTCTGAGCACCCAAATTCATGCCTTCTTGATTGCACAGCAAGCCCTTTACACATTGAACCATATCCGTCATCTCTTTTGATATGACTTCATCTATGTAATATTGTTAAAATTAATTTAAACTTTGGTTATAACAAACACTTTGTGAAGATACATTTTTAGCAAAGTGACTAAGGCAAGATGTCTACTTTCATGTATACACATTTAAGTTTTAAAAATCTTTGCCTATGTGTAAGATATGTATATAGTGTCATGTTTGTGTATGTGAATGGGGTCTGTATATGCCACAGTGCACATGTAGAAACCAGTAGAATATATCAAGTGTTAGTCTGTGTCTTCCAAATTGTTTTGAAAGAGAATTCTGTTTGTTTTCCATGCATACAGTAGGCTAACTAGCCCAGAAGCATCCATCCCATTGTTCGTCTGACTCCCATGTCTCTATCCTGCACTGGTTATATGAATTAGTGATTAACTCTGGGTTATCAATAATACTTTCTTGTTGCATTAAGGAAAGAAATAAAAGCACTTTCCCTTGGGGTCATTTATCCGAGAGTGAATCCAACTTTGAATTCTCTGCTTCATGTTCCTTGTGTCTTTGTTGCATGATTCTGAATCATATCCTTCTCCGAGTAACATTTGTCTTGGGGATCTGTCCCTGTGTCTACTCTTTTTGGGGTTTATTTTGTGACTATGTCTGTCTATTTCAGTGTAGGTTTGTGTCTCCTACACAAAGAGCTTCACCATCTTTATTAAACTGCAGAGAAAGCATTACAAGGGGGGAATGAATTGAATATTTTAAATAAATCTTCAAATGTTTTTCAAGGGGTTAACTCACTGGCTTCAAGTGATCCCAACTGACCCAGACAACAAACAGTACTGCATACTTCATTGTTTATCAATAAAATATCCTCAAGTGGGTGCTTTTGATGCTTATGATAGATTTTAGAAAGCTGCTTTCAAGCCCTCTATTTCCTGCTCTTAGCAAATGGTGCACATGCATTGTTCTGGGTGAGGGTCATGGAAGGGTGGATAAAATAAGATCATAGTTATACAGTAACTTAGGTTGTGAAAGCTGATTACATAGAAAAACTAAGACAAATAAAGTTGATTCTTGTGTTGTTCTCTTCAAAGCAAGTTTAACAGGTGGAGTACCCAGTAGGATATCAATCTTAACTGACTTCAAGGTGCATTATTAACTCTGCTGGCTGTGAGGTCCAGCAAAATTTCCAGTCTCTCATAAGATATAGTTTCAGGATCTTGCATCACAATACCCATAGGACTGAGGGACTATATGTGCACGCTATCATGCCCAGGTTTCCATGGATTCTGGGGATTCAAATTGGGGCCCACCATCTTGAGCAATTCCCTTGGTAACAATTTTGATTACCAATAACTGATGACTTCATTTCAAGAAGGAGATTAACCACTGGAAGTTTTAAATATGAGAAAAATATAAATAAACACAAGAAGTTATTTTATTTCTTAGAAATCTCACAAATGAGCCTGACACATTTTGATAATAAATAAGCAGGATAAACTTCTTGTCCTGTCTCTGGGTTGATGAAGAGACTCACAAATGAATCTAATGTAGAAATGAAGAGTTGGAGGTAAACATGGTTCAAGTATTAATAAGAATTCTTTTAAACAGTTGAAACATTGAAGCTACTCTCATAACTGAAAAAGTCTAGGCCTTATTTTGCATACAGGTGGAACAATTTCTACCTAATGATGAATATATCGGAAAAGTTTATATTGATCTTAACTATAAAAGATATCTACAGAAAGGGAACATTTTAACTAACAGGAAGAATGTAGATTGACACTTTTTCTTTCTTACAAAAAAATATCCTTAGCTGGGTGTTGGTGGCGCACGCCTTTAATGCCAGCACTCGAGAGGCAGAGGCAGGCGGATCTCTGTGAGTTCGAGGCCAGCCTGGTCTCCAGAGCGAGTGCCAGGATAGGCTCCAAAGCTACACAGAGAAACCCTGTCTCGAAAAACATATATATATATATATATATATATATATATATATATATATATATATATATATATCCCTGAAGCAGGTTTACTAACCTACTCAGAGAAGCCATGAGTAGAGACTCTCACTTTCCACTTATTGTATTCAGTCTGAGTAATTGACTTAAGGACAATCAAATCAGATCAAGTAATAAGACACAGGTAAAGGAAGCTGCAGAGAAGAATTGATTTCTTACCTCCTGAGCTATGAGGTTGATTATAAGTGGTGCAAAATCAAGCGAGGACATTTTAATAGTAGGCTATTCTGGTTATCTGAAGTTTCTGCCAATTAAACACAGGCCACGTCTATGGTGGCACTTCTGAGACCTCCGGAATGCCTGATGATTCAATAACAACAAAAATGCTGAAGTCAGAAACTGTGCTGCAAACAGAGTTTTCTGATATTGCCACAGACAGGGTGAAATGTCGAATGCTGAGTTGTATAGCAAGGATTATAGATATGAGCTACCTCAGTCACCTTTACCTGGTACTGGGGATTGAAAGTCAGGGCTTGTGGTTTTCATGAAAATCACTTGATTCCCTTGCCCAGTTTTCTGGTTCTGAGACTTTATTAGAAAGTCACACTGTTCAATTTTCCATACACTTTCTGAGTGTACAACACATGTGTCTTAACTTCAGTGCCTCTTCTTCTTTTCCTTTCTTAAAACAATTTTTGTTGGATTTTACTCTTGGCTTACACTGAAATTTCTGAGGCCATGGATATGTTCAGTGGGTGAAGCTGCTGCCTGCCGCCTAGCCTCAGCACCACCTGAGTTCAGTCCCTGGGTCCTGCATGGTGAACGGAGAGAAGTGACTCCCGCAAGTTGTCCTCGGAATTCCATGTGGGCACTGAAGCATGTTTGTGACTATGCACATGTGTAAACACAAATTAATAAGTAAACAAATATAATGTGAACATTACTAAATCAGACAAAGTAAATTAAAGTTGGAGCCTAACTCTTCAGAGTATAGCTAATTTACATTAACTCGTTAATCTATATTCTCTTTGGGATATAAATGCTCCTCTGAGCATGTTTTATCAAAAAATTAGCAATTTTTCCTTGTGACCTACATTAGCATAATTTGGATTGCATATTTTATAATATAATTTATTCTGAACCCTGTACATATATATAAAATTTTACATATTTAGCAACTATTTCTGTTTTCATAAAAGTCACCAAACCAAAGTATGAATTTCGTGTGTTCCTGTTAGATTCTAGCAAACTCCAACAAGGTCATTATTTTATTTGAGAATTAAGAAATGAACCACAGTTGTTTCAAAGATTTGCTTTATGTAGTGTGTGTGTGTGTGTGTGTGTGTGTGTGTGTGTGTGTGTACATGAGTGGTTTCTATTTCCTTTCCAGATTTTCAGAGAATGTCATAAATTTTCAGATGCAGGGCTGTGTATGGCCTGTTTTCTTGGACTGTTCAGAGGGTGTTTTCACAGAGAATTCCTGCTCCCGGTAGAGTCTTGGATATAGCAATGAATACAGAGGAGGGGGGTATGAGTGCTGGTCTGAGGGATGCACAGGAGATGTAGGCAGGGAAAAAGTAAGCTTGCATCTAATGTTCTGTTTTAGGGCTCAGCACAAAATTGAGAGATTGGATCCTGAACACACAAAGAGCAGACAAATTCTGTGGACAACCTGTATGCTTTTCTCTCGGGCTTAGTTTATAGTTTAGAAAAGCTTGCCTGTTGGAGCTGGTGGCTGCGATACAGCAATGAGTTGGGGGAGGGAGGAAGCATGCCTGCAGCTTGTACTTTGTGCAGTGCTAGTTACAAGACTGAGCTATGGGGTCTCAGGGGAGAGAGAGAGAAGAGAAAGTCTAAAGGCATCTTATGTGTCTTTCTGGCAGTCATGGTCTTGGGGCAGTTTTTACCTTCTCCACTGCTGGTGGGAGTGCCAACTTGTACAACCACTTTGGAAATCAGTATGGAGATTCCTCAGGAAAATGAGAATCGGTCTACCACAAGATCCAGCAATTCCACTCCTAGGCATATACCCAAAAGAACCTCACTCGTACAAGGACATCTGTTCAACGATGTTCATAGCAGCATTATTTGCAATAGCCAGAACCTGGAAACAACCTAGATGCCCCTCAACTGAGGAATGGATAGAGAAAATGTGGCACATTTATACAATGGAGTACTACTCAAGAGAAAAAAAAAAAAAACAACAACAATGGAATCTTGAAATTTGAAGGCAAATGGATGGAACTAGAAGAAACCATCCTGAGTGAAGTAACCCAGTCATAGAAAGAAAAACATGGTATGTACTCATTCACATATGGATTTTAGACAGAGCAAAGGATTACCAGCCTACAATCCACACCACCAGAGAAGGTAGGAAAAAAGGAGGAGCCTAAGAGAGACATACATGGTCCTCTGGAGAAGGAGATCTACAAGGTTGACCCCAACTAATAATCTAAGCTATAGTGGAGAGGCTACCTTAAAAGCCCTTCTCCGATCATGAGATTGATGACTACCTTATATGCCATCCTAGAGCCTTCATCCAGTAACTTTTAGAAGCAGAAGCAGACACCCACAGCTAAACACTGAACTGAACTCCTGGAATCCAGTTGCAGAGAGGAAGGAGTGATGAGCAAATGGGTCAAGACCAGGCTGATGAAACCCAAAGAAACAGCTGAACTGAACAAGGAGATAGCTCTTGCTCCCAGACTGATAGCTGGGAAACCAGCATGGGACTGATCCAGACCCCTTGAACATGGGTGACAGTTAGGAGGTCTGGGGAATCTCTAGGGCCTCTGATAGTGGATCCCTAGTATACAAATGAACTTTGGGAGCCCTCTCCACATAGAGGGATGCTCTCTCTGCCTAGACACATGGGATGGGCCTAGGCCCTATCCCAAAGGCTATGACAGACTCAGAAGACCCCTATGGAAGGCCTCACCCTCCCTGGGGAGCAGAAAGGGTATGGGATAGGAAGGGTGTTAGCTGGGGGGTGGGGCAGGGTAGGAGGGGAGGGAGAGAGAAATGAGATTGATGTGTTAAAGAAACTTGTTTCTAATTTAAATAAAAAAATAGAAAGAAAAATAAAGAAAATCTCTTTGAGGTGTTTATACATGCATATACAATCACGTATGGCCATATTTACCTCCATTTCTCCCCAAATCCCTTTGCTTTCCTGCCAGTATGACTTCTTCCAAATTTGTGTTTATTGTCTTTTTCATAACCTTTAATACATTATTCTAAAGCAAAATCACGTGTTTTAGTTGTAAAATACTAGTTTATGTTACATATTTTTAATATTCCACACTAAAGATACATAATGTAAATAATCTAGTATATGTGTATTTACCAATGCAAAGATGCATCTTTTTATGTTTTTTTTTTGAGACAGGGTTTCTCTGTGTAGCTTTGGAGCCTGGCACTCTCTCTGTAGACCAGGCTGGCCTTGAACTCACAGAGATCTGCTTGCCTCTGCCTCCCGAGTGCTGGGATTAAAGGCGTGTGCCACCAATGCCCAAAGATGCATCTTTATGAAAATATTTTTATCCTCTCATGATATGGCCTAAAATAAAGAAAGCAATTTATTATTTTCCATTTTCTTTCTCAAAAATAGTGATGATATTGAAACATGTACTGTGTAGATATGAAAAGACCATTTCAACATTGAAGCAGCTTACAAACTTATTTTATTTTATTCCTTAATTATTATTACTTTTCCCTATATTTTGTCTAAGTAATAATTTACAAATGCAGTATTAAATTAAATTGAAAAAGGCACAGCAAATATCCTTCCTTCTTACATTGAAAAATATTTTGAAAAATCAAGTCTTATTTGCATGTATATTTGGTATTATTGATTCAGTTCTGTTTAATTTTCCTCATTTCTAGTCATTTATTCTGAATTCTCATAAGGATTTATAGAGGTTACAGAACTTAAATATTTTATGATTCTATTTAAAATTATATTGCATATTCAGACTAAAATTTTTAGAGTGAATCAATAACCTTAGACATGTGTCTAACCTTGATTTAAAATATTATTCTGTGAAGACCCATTTGAAAAGCAATTTCAAGCAAAGAAAGAAAATAACGGTAACTTGGGGAACATCCAAAAATCAATTGATAATATTCATTTTATGAACATTGAAATTTACATGATGGTAACTGTTGTAAACTTATATAATCCCTTAAAACTGCAAAATTAAAGGAAAACAAAATGTGCAAAAATAATGCACATTAATTTATACACGTGAAAAACTGTCAGTATCAGGTGAAGAGCAAAGTTACCTTTCAGCTACCCAGATTTGGAAAGAAGGTATCAGTCAAGGTAGTGTTGTGCTGGCTGGCATTACAAAGCACGTACATCCCCAGCCCACATTGTACATCCAATCATAAAATATGATTGCCAGAAACATAAATACAAGGGATTTCAAATGACAGAATATTAATATTTTTCTAACATGATGGAAACAACAATTCACATTTGCTATCTCTATTGTCTAACAATCTGATCAGTGTTGATACTGAAGGGGAGAAATCTGTCAAGTATTCTGGTCCCCTTGATTTCAAATATAGTAGCTCTCTCTGTAGATATACTGCTAAAACTGAATTAGTAAAAATAAATCAAACAAGAAGATACAATGCATGTCTACAAAGAGATTTCTAGATAAATCCAATTGCATCTTCCAATGGACAATTCTGGTGGATTATTTATTTGTAGTACTTTCTGGTTCTTAGTCTTAATAATCAGAACTGACTCATTTTCAAGATCAGATGTTTGCTACAACAGCTTCTTCACAAACCATTCATTCCTGTCTTGTACAGAAGATGGGCAATGATGTTACTTACCTTACTGAATCTTAGTTTGTCTCTTATTCCCTCCCTCCCTCTCTCTCATTCCCCCTAGAATTAGATTCAATATGCTTTTTTATTTTACATTTCATTACTTCTTTTACTTATGAATTACAGTCTTGTCACTAAAAAAAAAGATATCCAAAATAAAAATGACAAGTTCCTATCTTAATGTATTAGCATTTATTACTTGTATAACATAATGTGTTTCATTATATTTCGTATATGTATATAAAATACATGGGTCATATTTAATCCCCTATTTTCATATGATGCACTCTCCTAGATTTATCTCTACTTTTAAATGTTATTCTTTTAATAATTATTGCTATATATTTAAATATATACATATACACTGTTAGGGAAACTATAATTTTATAGTTTGCCTCTTTGGCTATGACATTTTAGCATTGCAGGAAAACTAACACTAACTAATGCTAATACAACCATTAGTACCAAGAATGGGATGTTAATTTGGACTAGAAAATTAGTTGAAACGGAGAAGTAGAAGCTTGGGACACAACTGTTCTGAAAGCAATGAGACTGCCTATATTCAAAGCTCGAGTTTCATAAAGGGTTAATATTAGCAACTTAACTAGACATCATTGTGTGACGTTTTGGCAAAGAATCTGGTTATTTTTCCCCATGAACCAAGAAGTTGTTTGGGGATATACTAAAAAAAAAAAATACTGAAATAATTTTTTAGCAGGTGAAATTTCAAAAATTTAATCCTAAGCCCATAGGATTATTATTGACCTGGTTATTGTTGGTAATGCTTATGCAAGTTTTAAGTGAGAAGAGCACAATAGATAGAATAAAATACAAAATTACACATTATGGAGAACAAAGGACCACTGACAAGCTTTCTGTTATAGACACGGCACGTTCTGCAAGAGACACTGTATTTGTTAAGCTAATTAACACTATTACAGTGAGGCATGCTATACACTGGAACAAAGGTAAGGATGCCTTCAGAGCAACACAGCACCCAGCTGAGCTTCCAACTTCTAAAATAGAATCTAACATTATTTTTTTTTCTGTTCCTACAATTCAATTGGAAACAAAAACAACAACAACAACAACAACAACAACAACAACAACCAAAAAAACATGTTCAGCTTATGTGATTCTAACGGGCAGTGCTAATCTAAAGCTGTGTGTACCTGGGCAGTGTCATCATGAAAATGCTGATTTTAGATGCATGAAGGATCCTAGAGTGAGGCCAGGTAGTGTGTGTGCAGGCAAGTCCCTACATGAAGGTCTTGAAAGATCAAGAAGCTTAGAGAGGGTATTATGGGAAGCTGGAGAGGTGAAGCCTGGATCATGTTAGAAACTTTTAAGTTTTGGTGGATGCCAGAGTGTTGGGATATCTATCTGGGGAGGACACACAAGGGAGGGAAACAAGACTGAGAGAAAACTGTAACTTACAGGCAGCTCACGGGAAGAGCAAAATCATCAAAGACGTTGACTCTTCCTGGACATAGAGTTACAGACTTTGCTGGTTGCCTTCGTTATTTCTATTCTTGCTCTGTTCAAGTATTTTCTTAATATGTCTCCATGTCTAAGTTTTGTAGTGATAATATATATGTTGTATTGGAATGATGTAATATGCCTGTTGAAACTATAAATGCCTCCAGGAAAGAAATTATCCAGTTTCAATACAGACTTGGAACTTTTAATCACTACTAAGCCTGTATAAACTTTGAAGTCTTTTGAAGTTAGACAAAATACATTTTACATTATTATACAGCTATGAGACTGTGGGGGCGAGGGAGTTAAATGTCCTAGTTTTGAATGAGAAATGTTCCCCTAATGCTTGTGTATTTGAAGATTATCCATGTTGTGGCTTTGTTTGGGGAGGCTTGGGTCTTGCTACAAGAATCATTTCATTGTGAGATAGGTGTTTAGACTGTAATTTCATCCTATTTCTTTCCTCTCTCTGCTTTGGGGATGACTATCAACAAGTCCATTTTCAGCTTCCCCCTCCAGCTGCCACAATTCCTATAAGATTAAATAAACAGTTATGTAAGTTGCCATGTTCATGGAATTTTGCCACATCAGCAGAAAATGAAGCTGTACCCTCATGTCACCGTTTTAAAAGTTTTAAAATCCATCTTTCATTGTTTTTCTTTCTCTTTCATCTTAGTGATGCTAGAGTATTTCAGGGTTGACTTTTTTGAATCCCTTACTTCTTCTCAGTAAACATGATCCTCACCCATTCCATCTCCTCTTCAGATCAAGTTTAAAACCTACATTCTTGTTGACTTGAAGGTGAAAAGTAGGTAAACACTTATGTTCTCATTAGTTCTTACACCTGCTCCACAGGAAAAGATTCATGCTTGGCACTGTAAATCTGTCTAAAAGAATATGGATAGGCAATTTGAAAGCCAACACGGGGGATTTAACCACTGTTGTCCTTCTAAATGCTTTAACTGTTAATCTGATTTCTAAATGTTTATAATAATACCCATGGATTGGTACTGTTGTATAGCCTGTATCCAAAACGCTTCTTATTCTACTGGGCTAATGTAAATTTCGAGACTCTTAATGGACCAAAGTATTGGATACAAGTAACTTTTGAGTGCCCACCTATAAACAATGTTTATACAAACAAGTTCAAACACAAAAGCCATAGTCTATATTTCTTGCATACCAGATTTGAATGTTTATGAATTTTTCTCTCCATTTGAGTGAAAGCATAGGTGGGTAATTTATAGAAGGGCTGCACTTCCACTTTGTCAAATGTTACTATATCAAACAAATAAAGATAACATATCACAGATTGTGGCTGAGTGTTTAGTGTACATCAACATATCATCATTATACATATATTACATCATTAACTTAACACCATCAAGATAAAATTCACATCATTAAGAAAAAATCGACAATGATGGTAAATGTGGGTCTACTCTAGCTTCCACTTATATGAGTTCACTACATTCTCTTCATGGATATGGTGCAAAAGGAACCATTTACTTTTGTGAACAGATGAATGTATTATAAGCAACACTTCTCCATCCATCGAGAATTAACAAACTTGATTAGTTTAATGCCTAAACTCACTTTTCGTCATTCTCATAATTTTAAAATTGTCCACTCCCCTATGAATTTATTATACATAATATATAACACAAACAAATATTTTATACTGCTTGGAATATAATTTTAATCAGCTGATGAATATAATTGTTCTCAAAATTGCCAATTGTCATACTGTTATGAACCATGATAACAAAGGCTATATCTTCTTGTTCAATATAGTTTCAATTCTTCCCTGTGCTCTGTATTTGTTGGAGTTCTCTAGAGTAACAGAACCCATAGAAGAATTCATCTCTCTCATCTCTCTCTCTCTCTCTCTCTCTCTCTCTCTCTCTCTCTCTCTCATACACACACACACACACACACACAATGCATACATACATACATACATACATACATACATACATACATACATACATACATATGTCTTAGTTACAGTTACTGTTGCTTCAACCCAACACCATGACCAAAAAAGAAACAAACAAACAAACAGGAAAGAAAGAAAAAAAGGAAAGAAACGAAAAAGGACAAGAACTTGGAGGCAGGAACTGATACAGAGGCCATGGAGGGATGCTGCTTACTGACTTGCTCCTCCTGGCATATTCAGACCATTCTCTTATAGAACCCTGGACCACCAGGCCAGGGACAGAACCACCAACCTTACCAATCACTAATTAAGAAAATGCCTTAGAGCTGGAGGCATCTTCTCAATTGAGGTTCTCTCCTTCCAGATAACTCTAGCTTGTGTGAGATGTTCACATAAGACTAGCCAGCACACACCCACCTACAGGCACACATGTGTGTGATATATTTATTTATCATAAATGTTATTTACCATATATATGCTTTTTAGAATGACTTACAGGCTGTGGTCTGCTAATACAACAGCTGTCTATGGTCCAAGAATCCAGTAATTGTTCAGTCAATGAAGGAGAATATCACACCAGGTCTTTGGTATATGTTGGAGTACAACCTATGAAGAAATAGGCTCTAACGCCAGTGAAGGAATTGACTTGCTAGGAAGGGTAGAGCTAGCAGGAAAAGAAAAGCTTCCTTCTTCCATGTCTTACGTATGCTTACAGCACAAGGCATGGTCCAGATAAGAGGTGGCTCTTGCCTCCTTAAAGATCCTGATTTGGAGTAGATCTTTCCTCTTCAAATTAAGCAAAACTCCCTCACAACTGTGGCCCTCCATTTATGGATTTTTGTTCATTTCAAACGTAGTCAAGTTGGCAACCTAGAATAGTCATCAGATGCCCTGTGCTTTACAGGGGAAATAAACATTATCCATGATTTCAATGAGCTATAAGCAAGAGAGATATTTTGGACTTGAAGTATTTGAGTTAGTTTAGAAATCTGAATTTTTATCTGTATCTATGGGGACAGATTTGAAATGTGAATTATAAGGAAGAAAAGTTAATCTGGCTCTCGTTTTCAGAGGTTTCATGCCATTGCTCTCTGACCCTGTTGCTTTGGGTTTGTTAGAGTCACTCTTGGAGGAGCACAAGATTAAAGGCTATTCCCTTCCTGATAAAAGCAGCCATAGAAAAGAGGAATACACTAGCCTTATACTATCCTCTTCAAAACCATGGCA
Source organism: Cricetulus griseus (assembly GCF_003668045.3). NCBI lineage: Eukaryota > Metazoa > Chordata > Mammalia > Rodentia > Cricetidae > Cricetulus > Cricetulus griseus. Next base: position 7,445,384 of record NC_048603.1, on the reverse strand, counting down.
CTAGCCGTGAGATCAGGCCCTGCCCCTGGCGCTTAGCTGGCTTTTGGGAACCTGTTCCCCATGCTGGATTACCTTGCCTTGAGACAAGGGGAGGAGGTAGGTCTTGCCTCAACTTGATTTCCATGCTTTGTTCAAGCTCATGGGGTACTGCCCTTTCTGAATGGAGATGGAGGAGGAGTGGATGGGTTAGGGGAGGAGAGGAGGGAGGGGAAACTGGGGTCAGTATGTAAAATAAAAGAAAAAATGTACTTAAATAAAATAATAATTTTCTGTTAAAAAATATGGCACCAATTCTCTAATTTATCTCCCAAGGATTTATTTTCAATATTCTCCCATTTAGAAAATGGCTAGAGATTACACTTGAACGTAGGTTTCTGGTTAGGCATTCAAAGTGCCAACAAAATCATAAAATGATATAATTTTGATAAATACTACTGAATCCTGAATTGATAAGCATGCAGAATTTATACTGTTTTACTTTCCCATGTCAGCCTTCAAATATGAGAATATAATAGATGTTTTCATTTATCTCATTAGAGAATTAAAATTTTATTTTCCTATTATGCCTTGCCATTCTTGAAGTAAGTATATTTACTGCGGTTGAAATCAGATTGTGTGGAACCTGATGAGCTTCTAAAATCAAAATAATGAGTGGAGCTCCAAGTCTTACCACCTTCAACTTGAAGAATCGCTTGTCCCAATTTCATAAACAAGGAATCTACTCTTCCATATCAATGCCATTCCGCATTTTCTCTTGGCAGGGATCTATTTTAGTGGATTCACAGTAACAGTCTTGAAATTCAGTCATCATATTAGTTCATCAAATTTCCCTGCAGAGTGTTTCTCATTATTATATAAGAGAGAAAGCTTACCCAGGTTGATCTCAAATTTTAAACTCAAGATATTACTCACAATTAGGGCCACAGTAGCAGAAGTTTTCAGAATAAATGGCTCTACTTGAAACTAAGTAGACATTTTAGTGAATCAAATAATTAGTTACTGAATGAAGTTTATAAAAACCAACATGTCATCTAACATGTGTACATTATATCAATACAACCCTGGTTGAAGTAATTATTCTTAAACATTTTTCCTAGATTATTGGCAATATTCAATACAGCTTTGTAATTATATAATATTGTTTTATACAATATATGCTGTCACTAGATCACAGAGTCCCAAAGAACAAAATCTGCTATTTGTCAATAGAAAGTTCAAATTCTTTTGGTATAGATACCTACTCCCTATCTCAAGTCTAAAGATGAACCATTAGCCTCTTTAAGTTCCCTTGATATTTTCATAGGATTTCTAAGTATTAATCACTAAACTTGAAATATCTCTGCTACTTTTAAAGCATGATGTCAAAAAGAAAGTTACTACAAAGCTGGGCGTTGGTGGCGCACGCATTACCCAGCACTTGGGAGGCAGAGGCAGGCGGATCTCTGTGAGTTCAAGGCCAGCCTGGTCTCCAGAGCGAGTGCCAGGATAGGCTCCAAAGCTCACAAAGCTCGAAAAACCAAAAAAAAAAAAAAAAAAGAAAGTTAATATGAAATAAGTCTTAGTCGTGATCCCCTTTCTATCCATTTTTACAACTCTGAATCAAAGTTCTTCTCTATCTATGCCATGTTACACATTGGTTTGAATCTGTTCATGAAACTGGGTTCTGATTTGAATAAAGTCTTCTAAATCTCAGTATTTTCTAGGAAGAAAAATTAGGGAAAATTCAGGCAACTAATGTCATATATACCATAAGACAATAGGTGCAAACACCGTCCTGTAGCAGGAATCTTTGGTGGCAACACCAACTGATGCTTTAGTATGACATAATTTAATATAGCAAGGCAAATATACAATACAGAGATTTTTCTTAGAATGCAACATGTATAAAAAATTAATATTTCGAGAGAGAAAATTATTTCTATATCTGTTGCTAGTGTTATTATAAAATTTAATAAACAGTGTTCTTAGTAATTATTGTAAACATAGTATTAACAAAAATTAATATTGATTAGAACCATAAGACAAAAAGATAAAATAAAAGTGATGAAAAGTTTGTCTGCTGCTTGATAACTTATCTGTTTTTGTTTTTTTTTTTAACTACTGTAAAAATCCATTTATGGCTGCACTTGGATCTTAGTAACTTAGTAAAACCACAACCTAAAGAAACTCAACATCTTCATACAAGGTTCTTACAGAAAAAAAAATGTCATTGAGTATGGGAACATAGAGATACAGTTTCAATCAGAGGAATACAGAATGATAAATGTTTTCTTCACCGTTAATCACTGAGAATTCAGTTTGCTGTTCATTGTACGGTGTTAAACTTACTGCTCTCATTTTATCTTCTTATGTTTTTAATAAAATTACTTCCCAGAACAATATGATAGTCTTACATATAAATAACAGTGTGAGCTTTGGTGAATTCATCCCTTTTATTTGATGATATAATAGAGAATTAATTTCACAATGAGCTCACCTATCTTTATTTGAGAGCCACATCACTGTGAAATATATCTGCTGTGAAAGCTTAATTGCAGTATGCTTGTGAAGTTTATAAACAGAGTGAATAAAAGAATATTATATACTATTACATGGTTTCTCCTAAACTCAAGGTTCTTTAAACTAGTATTTTTATGTATGATTTTATACTCTCTATGAACACATAAAGAATGTAATTTTCTCTCAATATGATTTTTTATACAGCAGCAACATGCACAATATAATCAGAAATAATAATTATGACTTTAACAGCTCCTTGCAACCACAGCTAAATAAAATTTTATGATTTGGGAATCAGTAGGATACAGATTTCCTTTACAAAAATAGGTGCATGGTATGAGTTATATTTCCCAATATAATTTTTAACTATTTAATATAAAATTTTTGCTTCCTCATAACAATATTATTATACTAATGCCAAGACAATATTTATATAACTAGTACATATGCTTGTGTTACTGTCAAATTTTTCAACGACGTTGCTTAAAATTTCTCTAGCATTTTATATAATTGTGTTAAAATATGTAAAAATTTAAACATTTGTTCTCTTTTCCTCACATATGGAAACAAACAAGCGCCTAGACCTTTAATACTAGATACCATAGAAATGGATGATAAAATTTTTACTAATAATTTATCAAATAAAATGGAATGATAAGCTTTATAGCTACCCTTAGGATTTTATCCATGACAAGTTCACAAGACTTTGTAAGTGCTAGATCAGAATACATGGTATCATGTTATTTGTGTGTTTTTAATTGTACTTATTAATGTTGTGTGTGTGTGTGTGTGTGTGTGTGTGTGTGTGTGTGTGTGTGTGTGTGTGTGTGTTGCATGTATGAGACTGTTCATTCTACAATTTACATTAGGGAGGTCAGAGGACAATTTGTGGGCATAGGTTGCATGCATCAAACTCAGATCTACAGGCTGGTAAGGAAAATTATGTTTCTTGCTGAGGCATTTTTCTGGTCATTTATTCTTGTTTTTATTGGGTTCTTTTTATTTCTGCAGCTCTTTTCCACAATTGCTCCTCTCATTATTTATTTGTTTGTGATTCTTTATTTACTATTATTTGTGTTTTATTCAATTATTTACTTTAAATACTTTAGGATCTCTCTTAACATGGACAGAGAGCGCAAGGATTTTTCTGGCCCTGTTCTAACCAGAGTTGATATTGCAGAAGTGAAACAGCTCAGCCAGCTTTTCATATGTTCTGAGATCAAACTCAGGGGTTTATGTTTGTGGGACAAACACTATATTAACTGTGCAGCCTCCATAGCCCAAATTTTCTTTTTCAAAATGCCATGAAATTTTAGACAAAATCATCAGTTATTTGTTGAAATTAAATTTTTTCTTTGACATCCTGACAAAATCCAAGATCTCCAAGTTTGGTCAGAATGCCATGGAAACAGTAATTGATTCCTGCCCTGCATCTTAAAACAGGAGGAACTTGGGGGAAGTGTATCTATAGCGCTTCCATTAACTATCATGTCACTTCTCTTGTTATGTGAACTTCTTTCCCAATGGAAATTTGAATCATGGTATAAATTAGTTGTACATTGTTTAGATTATTTGAGACTGTTTTATCGCATTTTGTAATGGATTTTATCATCCACTGATGATTTTATAGGACACTTCATCATGATTGTTTGCTAAATGATAACATTTATGTTCATTTTATGTTCCAGCTCTATTCTAAATGAATTCTGCTTTTATTTTTTCATAATTTTGTGAAGTATATTTCATGTGTGCATCAGTGTAGATCCATCATTTCTAACATTTTCTATAATAATTTACCTATTAACCACTAAGCATATGATCACATTGTTTTGTATATGCTCGTTAGGAACCTGTTAAACTGTGGATTTTATTTGTTGTACTGCTCTGTCATGTCTGAGGACCTGACATCATTTTTATTAATTACTCTCAAATACGTATTTGCTTATACTGAAGAACAGAATTCATAAATTAATATGTACATTCATTGTTATTGCAATGTCACAGTTTATGGGTTTTAGGAATCGTTTGTGAACACATACAACACACACACACACAGACACACACACACACACACACACTCTCACACACTTAGTTACCTACAATCTGTGTCTGTCTTCATTCATCTCCCTGTCTCTGTCTGCCTTTCCCAATTCACACCAAACTTCTAATTCTGATTGCTAGTGTTCATTTTCTCATTCTAGTTATGTGATTTTTTTACCTCTGTCTATATACCTATATAAATATATATATATATATATGTATATATATGCATATGTAGATATATAAATATACTTATGAGCATCAGATATATCATGTGTGACTCATTCTGGTAAATGGAATGGATTGTTATGGAAATTATAATCCAAAAATTTCTGAAATGAAGCTAATTATTAAGTATCACATTTAATATTAGTTCTTGATTTTTGTGCTGAAAGACACTGATAGCAAAGTTCCCCAAACATAGATCTGCTCTGTTACTAGTACCTTTCTTCTCCTCACAGAAGAGTTATATGGTCATTCTTTTTAAAATTTACTTTGTATCCTCTTCCCAAACTTGTTAACTTTACTTATTTTTTTCTTTAAGTCTATGAAGCATCAACTACTCAGATGACCTACGCTTGTTCATTGCTCTGATTATTTAAATTATCTAAAGAGAAGATTTAGATAGTCTTCATATATTTTCTTTTTCATCAAGTCGGGGATCTGAAGACTTCAATAGCCTATTATTTCTTAGTAAAGGCTATCAGGAATGAGATCAAAGATTTGGAACTTTATTCTTTCAGTAATTAAATACAGAAAAAAATTCTAAATGAAATTAGTTGGGGAAATGGCTTAGCTGTGGGGAAAAGTGCTTTGGAGTCAAATTTTAGCTCACAAACTTATCTAATAGTTTTATAAGGGGGATACAGTAAAATAGATTTGAAATACGTGTCCATGTTTTTTAAATGTGGATAGCATTACATGTACAAATTGGTTGTGGACACATATAGTAGTGAATTCCCTGGATCTATTTTGATTAGATATAAGTCATAAAATAAATATGTAACCTTGCATTTATAACCATGTTATTAGTACTCATTAGCTATTTAACACCTTCTTCAAAGAAGAGTGGGTGGCTTGAAAACAAATATAATATCTTATCTCTTTATAATTGGCATTCAAAAAATAATAAAGCTTTCACATCTGCCAAAAGATTTTCTAATGAAAAATTTCACCTTGCTCTGAAGAGGAATTTGAATAATAATTCTCCACAATACTAATGAAAAAGCAATGATTCATAAGCAACAGCATATGCTAGCCTAATGGTTACTTATTATTTTTCTCCACAAAATTAATTCCTACACAGTTAAAGGTCAAACTCATGTTTGTATTTATGAGCCTTTAAACTAGTATTGAAGAGGAGTTTTCATCACTCTGCATTGTTAAGTCAAGAGATTTAATTTCTTTTAAACAATTACAAGGCCTTTAGTTTATTCTGTGAGAGTTAACAACAATCTTGACCAAATGTCCATGGTGTCTTTCACTCACTGATGAACCTGCAAAGAAATGGAAAGCAGACTCTCTCTGTGCAGGCTCCTGGGAATTGCATGTGTATCAGGGTATTTTGCCTAGAAACTGTCAAAATACAGCATCAAGTCAAGGTAATAATAAAAATGTTATTCTTTTACTTTAATTTGTTGTAAATAAAAGTAACACACTTTTTTTGTTTGTTTGTTTCTCTGTGTAGCTTTGGAGCCTATCCTGGCACTTGCTCTGGAGACCAGGCTGGCCTCGAACTCACAGAGATCCTCCTGCCTCTGCCTCTGCCTCCTGAATGCTGGGATTAAAGGCATGCGCCACCAACGCCCGGCGTAACACACTTTTTACAAAAAAATTTTCGTGGCTGTGTGTGGGGGGATTAGGAAAGCCTTTAATAATATTCTTAATAATTAAATGTACAAACATACTTTATTCTGGAAATTGACAATCAAAATATTACTTAGAAATTTTCATTAATCTAGAAAAGCAAGAAAATCTGTGTATATTTGTCTCTTCACTTTAATAAATATTCTTGGATTTTTTTTGTATGTAAGAAAATGCATCACATTATAGAAATAAAGTAAAATGTTATTTCCCAGCATTAGATCTCAATCTGTGGGTCACCACTTCTTCCAGAATCATTTATCAGATACCCTGTTATGACTCAAAACAATAGCAAAAATTACAGTTATGAAGTAGCAATGAAATAATTTTTTGGCAGGGGGTCCCCACAACATGAGTAACTGTATTAAAGGCACAGCATTAGAAAGGTTGAGAACCATTCTGCTAAATAATGATGGAATTTAAGAAGTTTATTTAATGACAACACAATTTAATGCTTAGGATGAAAAATAATATTACTAGAGTGCATTTCATATCGCTATCATGTCACATACCCAAAAACTGCCATGAGAAAAGATAATAAAAAGTAGGATATACAACTAGACAAAACTAATGGGTCAAGTTTGTAATATGATAGATATACTTATCTATCACCTTGGTTGTAATAATGACTTCTTAGATTAATGTTTATTCCCAAGCTCAGATAATTATGTCCGTTAAATATATTTATACAGCATTTGTAGCCAGTCTAGATAGAGGTGACAATTTCAAGTGGGAAGGGGAAAAAGGAAAAATAGAAGAAGCAAAAACCATCCAAGATGAAAAGAATACAAACAGGAAGAAAAGACAAATGGGAGGGAGAGCAGGAGGGAAGAAAGGGGGAGGGAGGGACGGAGGGACTGAGGGACAGATGGAGGGAGGAAGATCCCTCTTCTAATCCATTAAGGAAATGGATTCATATGGATGAGATTTCAGTGGGCATTTGTTTGCAAATTCAGATGTTTGAATGTCTTAACTTTTCTAGTAACCCATAACAGTGCTTAAAATACCTCTTGGTTGTAACGTTGAAATTGGTTTTTCCGGTATAACATTAGTCCCAAGTGAATTTTTCTTTGCTTAAATTTTGAAGAACAAGCATTTTAAATATATTATAAAATGAAGAGAAATAAATACCAGCCAATGGCATGGTGGTCATTTTCTTGTTCCAAAGATGTTGCTGCTGAGCAAAACTGATTAATTACTTTTATTTGTTGGCAATTTGAATAGTACTTTTGGTAGCATGGAGTCTGAACTGCAATAAAGATTCCTTACTCTTAGAAAAGAAAAGAAATCCATCTTGAATCATCATAGATGTCTCTAAGAATGTGGTACCTTCAGCAACAGGAGCTTGCCTTACACCCTTGAGAGACAACTAAGAGCTACATAATTAGTCTATGTTGTTTGGGAAGTCAATTGTAGTATCCTGATCAACAATTCAAAAGGAGGATTCACATGCCTGACACTGGGGCTTTGTTAATCTGTTTGTGTGTGTGTGTGTGTGTGTGTGTGTTTGTGTGTGGGTGACACTGTAAACTCAAGCTGCCTTTAAAGTACACACACACACACACACACACACACACACACACACACACACACACACACACACACACGATTCTTAATACTTATATGTGCTGTGCTTATATATGACTGTGTGTATTTACAAATACTTATAGGTATTGTGTATGACTTTAGGCAAATAGAGTATGGTGCCCTGAGGTTTTATCAAACAAACTTTGTGTGATTTTTTTTCCCTTGTCTGCTTGAGTATTGTTCTCTTCCCATACTCCCTAGCTGGAGATGCTTCTCTATTATTTCATTTCCTATTTCATATTTTTATTCTCTATTCTCCTCCCAAACACAGTGATTCCCTCACCACCCCATTTATGGTCCCTTTATTCTCCCCTGGTTACTGTGGTTATTCTACGTTTTATACTCACATCTTAAGTAACATGTGGTGATAGGAATGTCAGAGGAGAGAGACCATGTGGGGTTCCTTTTTCTGGATCTGGGTTGTCAACTCATTTTAAAAACTGACAAAATCTTCTGGTTTACCCCCTGAATGAGGATGTCAGTTTGGAGGTCTGGTTAATCTATGGGGCCTCTGTGGATCAGTATTTAGCCCTACTACACAAATGGACTCTGGGAGCCCAATCCGCATAGATGGATACTCTGTCACAGGGGAGGGTCTAGGCTCTGCTTGAAATGATATGACAGACTTTGAAGATCCACCATGAAAGGCCTCACCCTCCCTGGGGAGCATAAAGGGGATGGGATAGGGGGTCAGTAGGGGAAGAGGGGAGGGAGAGGGAACTGGGATTGACATGTAAAAAAAAGCTTCTTTCTAATTTAAATTAAAAAATTAAAAAAAACTGGCAAAATCTGAATAAAAAGTTGAAAAAACAGAACATTAAAACAAGTGTATAGAAACTGATCAATATGAGCAATCATCAGATATATTAAAAATACAATGAGTATGACCTTGAATTTCTGTAAGCAGATGTTATTATCAACCACATGTAGAATAAGCAAGTATTGGAAATATATTGTCTTTTGCATAACTGATTTTTTTAGACTCTGCCCTTTGCATCACATACAATTTTTACTCCATTTAATGGAGTTCAGTTATGTATTTATCAAGGTTCTTAGAGATTTCTAATGTCATTTATGTTAAAGTTATATTAGTTTCCCAAATTTTGCATTCTTGTGATTTAACTTAGATACCCGAAGCTACTAAAAATTTTTGCAGCATTGGAAATTTAGACATTCTTTTTGTTTCATAAATTGTCTACTTTTCTATGTTAGAGATCAAATTTAAAAAATTTATTCTATAGAATATATAAGTATTGTTTTATTCAAGAAAATTTTGATCACATGTAATAATTTCACAATAAAAATATGAGTTTGTTCATGCAAAGGGTACCATATGTGGCAAGTCATTTTCAGTAAATAAACATGCTAGTTATCCTTCAGAATACCTTAAGGAATTCTTAGCCTGTGAAATTTCAGACATATTTATATTTGCATATTATAATACTTATTATTTACCAATAAAGGTCCAGACATGTACATTTTATAACAAACAGGTTTTTTCCCCCTTCTGTGGAGCACCTGGCTCTTTCTCCTTTTAGGAAACTGTAGTCCTGGGTGTTCTATGAGAGTCTGCAGCTTCTCTTCATGGCCACCAGAGAATGAATTTAGAGATGATATACATCCTCTTTGATTGCAGTCAACTAAATTCTTCTCATCCTGACAGATCATCTCAGGAGAGTGTGACTCTGCTGGCAAAATTCCTTGTGCAGATTCATCTCCTTTCCCTGGAGAACTTATGCCATGATAATATTTCAGTGTTATGGCAGGTGTATGACCTTCTATCTGTTGAGTGTAATTATATCTATACATATGATGGATTGCAAATTCTGAGTAAATGAATGACTAAAGTTGCCATATTTTGTTATTTTAGGAAGCAGATTATAAATAGTAACCTCAACATACCCGAAACGAGTTGCATTTGAGACTTTTGTTAGCTGAAGTTCCACAAAACATAGAAAAAATATTAGGAATAAAAGTTAAATCAGATTCTGTTGCTTTTGAAGACTTTTCAACACTATTGTGTCCTTGTATTGATGGGTGCTAGCCTTTTCTGGTTGTTTGTTTTATTTTTGAGTTGGAAGTATTTAAGTTAGGAGGCATCATAAGAACTTACTTCCAAAATATTTAATGTGAGTGTGTCCTTGAAGGCTATACAGAAGTTTAAAACATGAAGATTATGTATGGTGGGAAAAACTGAAAACTGGTTGTCCTTTTGGGGAAAGTATTAAGGAAAGCAGAAAACCATAGCTTGGTTGACAGGAGCACCTGTGAAAATGGACATTAATAGTCTGGATTTCTCTAGGGCTTATAGCAAAGAAAACACTTCGAGGGACCCTTGATAGAAATACTATTTTAGACAACCTATGTGCTATTTAGACATTGCTTTATGTTTGGTTTATGGGGATATATTGGCTTATATTTTTAAACCTGTTAAAATACACTTTGTTTTAACTTATAAGTTTTTTTGAAACACAAAATATATATTAAACAAGAATTCCAAAAGTTACCTGTTTCCTGTATAAAACAATGGGAGAGGTAACTGAGATTGGCACGTAAAATAAGGTTGTTTTAATTAAATTAAAAAAATAGGAGACAACTGTACTTTCAAATTTAATATTGTTGATAAATTTAAAAATTAATTTAATCATACATTTAATTTAAATCATATTTCCATCCGTTGGTCACTCTATATTGAATTTTTCCTTACTTTTATGACAGGAAATTCAAACATTGTTTAGAATGTAACATCTCATTGCTAGTTCAATTTTTAAGATAATTCAAGTTTATCTAATGTCCCTTTTCCAGACATTTGCATCATTTTTTACAGCATTCATCATTCTTATATGTTCATAATTTATGTGACTATATAATCAGAACTACTCATAATTAACCATACAAAAGAAACCTATATGATTTCCCAAGATACATAATTAATTGCAGTATATATATATATATATATATATATATATGTGTGTGTGTGTGTGTGTGTGTGTGTGTGTGTGTGTGTGTGTGTGTTTTATTATAGAAAAATTTACTGTTTTCTCAATTAATATTTTCTTCATTATTCTATTCTTCATACACAAAACTCATGGAAGCTTAGTTATTCAATTGATGCCACATTTGTATATAAGATGTCTGGGTTCACCATGACAAATTTTCTAATTGTCTTCTATTATCTGTTCTTGCTTATTTTATAGATTGCTCAATTTTTTCCCTCTTACTAACGATAACAAAGCCATAACAAAAGAAAATGTTATCTTACAAGACAATTTAGGAAAATTAGATGCAGTGGTAAATTAAACACTAAACAGATAAAGAAAATTACTACATTATCATGACCGTATCACTCTTCTGTGTTAACAAATCAATCAGGAGAAAAATTAATCAACCGGCAAAATAAAATACTAGGAGTAAAAACATTCGAAACCTTTATTTATAAGACAAATTGGAGTCACTATAGACATTTTATATCAGCTATTGCAGATTTAACAAAACAAGATGCATAATGAACTATTATAGCCATGTTTCAGAAAATAATCTGCTTTTGAAAATATGGGATACTCCTAGAAATAGGCCATTCTCATTTCTTGTGAGAATGACAAATTTTACTTTGCAACCACGATCCATGCTACTGCTAAATTCTATAGAAATTCAAAACTAACAAGAAATTTAAAAAGACACAATGCTTTTCTAAATAGTGTTTGAACAGGAATGGCCCCCAGAGACTCATGTGTTTGAATGCCTTGCCCAAAATAAGTGGCCTCATTAAGAGGTGTGGCCTGGTTGGAGTAGGTGTGGTCTTCTTGAAGGAAAAGTGTCACTGTGAAGGTGTGCTTTGAGGGCTCATTAACTCGTCTGGCGGATGTTTTCCCTCTGCTGCCTGCTGAACAAATATTTTGCACTCTCTGTTCCTTCTCCAGTATCTGCCTGCATGATGCCATATCCTACCATAACTGTAACTAAATCATCCCCAGTGAAACGTTTTCCAAACTAACAGTTGCTGTGGTCACGGTGTCTCTTCATAGCATTAAAAACCCTAACTAAGACACCACAAAAAGTAGTGTCATTACTATATATACTGATTTTTCTCCCCTTTTAAAAAATGCTAAATATATATATGTATGCACTAATGTATACAGTCATTTATATATTTATGTATAGGTATGATTACAAGTAACAGTCCATTTATAGTGTTTGCATGTATATGGTTTCAGTTTTTCCTGCTCTGTGTAAGACAAAGAATAAGATTGCTCGTCCCTGGGAGATGCTAATCTATTCCCAGTGGTCAATGGCTGCCAGGACCTCTTGATCATAATCTCCTTCAAGGATCTACTGTGTAATGTTTTGCAAAGCAAATGCATTTTCTTAAACCATAAAACCTGTTTCACAAAAGACTTAAATGATTTACTGGAATTTTATTGGTTTTTGCTAATTTTCATATTGAAATGCACAAAGTTCCGCAAGTTTGTGCAATATTCACTGTTTTCAAAGTAACGTCTTCATGAGCAAGTCCAATGGCCATCAGCGAGGCTTCACTCAATGAAAGATGGAAGCAGATGCAGAGGCCCGCTGACAAACCTTAGGTGGAGTTAAGGGAATCCTAGGAAAGACCTGGAGGAAGGATAGTGAGAGCAGTATGGATGATTACAAAGTGGAGTCAGAGATACGTTGATAACTGGTAGTTCAATGGCGGAAAATACTCACGCAAGGGAACCAGTGACCAGGTTTGCACATGAGCAGGACGGAGCCAGAAATGCTTCCCAGTCAGCTCAGCCAAGTGAGGGAGAGAGCCGCATGTTGCCTCCCTGCTACTTAAACCCCTGTTACATAACCATTTGGGCACGGTCAGTGGTACCTTTAATGACTGTTTCTCCCTACAGAGACGTATGCCACATGATGGCTGTTTCTATTTGAAATGAAAGGAGACACCTTTTATTATTATTTACTCTTCTTGTTCTATAGGACCATACAGCACATACTATAAGAACCTACTGACGTTCTTAGGATACTGTCCTCCACACATTTTCTTATATTTCACTAGGACAATTTTCATCTAGCTCATCAACTATTCCTGAATGGAACAAGATTCTACATAAAATTCTAGCTAAAGAGTTTCTGTTTGGTTTAAAAACCTTACTTGGAAATGTTAAACCACACTTGGATAACCTGCTATTTTTATTACCAGTCCTCCTTGATCATTTTTCTCTGTAATACTTTTTTTTCTTAAGAATGTCCCTCTCAGTTCTTCTTATTATGTATCTTCTCATCCTTTGAAATAATACTTCCTATTTCTAAAATTGACAAGTTTCTCTTTTTTTTTCTTGCTGGTTATATTCAGACGGCTAAGGAGCTTATTGTCATGAATGAGATAGGCCACAGTGTTGTAAAAGAGGACAGAGATTTGATACTCGAATGTTAAATGAGCACAGCCTCTTTTGGAGAGGGAATATTGTGATGTTTCTGTTTCTCCCTGTTGGCCTGTGCTTTAATACAGTACAAGATAATGGCTGCTAGAGTTAGCCATGTAGTCTTCTGACACAATGTGTCCTTTACTTTAAATACCTGTGTGAACCTGATTAAGTGACTGAGTCTCATGGGACCACTTTCTATTTGGGAACTGGAGATAATGTTGATACTTACCTCGTAGGACTATTAAGTCTTAATTAAATTAGAGAGGACTTCCTACATATTTAGTGCTTTGTAGATGCAGGCTAGGGTCCCCCATGGCTTGTCTGTCCATTCCTCTTCTCTATTCTATTATAATCTCACCTTGATTTTCTACACAAATACACCAGGTGTATGTAAGAGCCCTTCTGAGATTTTGTTTAAAAATATTTTTATGTAGAAAAATGCTGTTGATTTACAAAACAATTGTCTAAGATTGTATCTATGTTCAATTAATGAAACTGATTACACAATTTTAAAGAAATCAATAATTATTTTAAGGAGGTTTGCTCAAAATCTTATTGTTTTTAGAAAATAATATTCATTCCTATCCATTTGTGTATTAGCATGCCAGACTCTAAATATGTTTTGCTACTCTTAGATTTCGTAATACATAAGACAGTTTGATCTCACTGGCATTTTATGTCATTAAGAAAAAATAATCCAAGGATATGTTAATCATAGCCAGGCTATGGTGACTCATGCCTTTAATCCTGCCACTTGAGAAGCAGAGACAGGTGGAACTTTTTGAGTCTGAGGCTATCTGGGTCTACAGAACTAGTTCCAGGATAGCCAGGACTAGACAGAGAAATCCTGTCTCAAAAACACTAAAAAAATAAATAAAAAATGAAAAAGAATACTATCTGTCAATTCCTCTTAATACTGGGGGCTAAGACTATCTGCAAGTATATTTGATTCTCATAATATAAAATAATGGCCATAGTTTTAACTAATCAAAATCATGAATATCAAAGGTGATATCTTATTTAGCAATTTTATTGAGTTTAGAAAGAGCAGAAAGTATTCTTTTAAAAGATGAGGAGGCAATAATAAGATGAACTGAAAATGACATTAAGAAACATTCTTACAGAAAAAAATGGTAGAGTTAGACTAATAATAAAATAGTAAGTTATTTAGGTATGATGAATGTTCCAAGTAAAATTATTAATTTAAAATGAAACTATTATGTAAAAGCTTATTCTGTTGAGGAATAGTTGGTGAGCTAGATTAATACTGCCCTGGTGAACTACAAAAAAATGTGTAGAGGAGAGTATCCTAAGGACTTCAGTATGTTCTTATAGTATGTTCAGTGTATTCTTATAGAGCAGGAAGAATAGATAATAATGAAAGATGCCACCTTCATCATTTCAAATAGAAACAGCCATCATATGGCACATTGCTTTTTCCACAACAATTCGATTTACAGATATGTCAATCTGAGCTAAGTGTCTTACTAATGTTCTAGGCCACCACATTTGGTAGGATCTTTAGCATCTAGAATCTAACTCTGAGTGAAGGGTTGTTTTTGCATATGGAAGATACCAAATGATTTCAATAAGCACATGTTTATAATAACAGAGATAATTAAGAGCATAAATAAACTCGTAAAATCAGCCAGCATATTTCTTCCAGAGATCCTTTTTATACACTAGTGCTTTTATGATTATTCATTTTGCTTGCAAATACAAAATAAATATAAAAATGGTATTGAAATTTGTGAAGAAGCCTAATGATTATCATAAACAATTAAAATGTATAACATTTAAAAAATAGAGATTTTTCAGTATTCCATGCACTTTGGATGACAACAGGAAATGAATCAATTACTATTAATGAGTTATTTTAATGGGATCATTGTAATGGTCAAATAATTCTCACAGGTACTTGATGAAAACAGTGAAATTGAACATTCCATTTTATACATTAAGAAATTACTTTTAAGAGAAGTTATAAAATTTTATATAAAAAATAATGAATAGTAATTCTGGTCCATATTGAATCATCCAGAAATATATCATTTAATTGGAAGACAATTTCAAAAACAAATTATAAACAAGCAATATAAATGTCTACATTTAATCATTACTGTCGTAATTAAATGACACAAACTAAACTGAAAAAAATGTTCAAATAAAGTCTATCTAGATTTCATTTTTAAAGAATGCAGTCATCTAATATGGACAAGAATGAATACTAAACAAACATTCAGTAGCACTTAAAAATTGAATATATAACATTAGGGTATCTCTCTAGGATATACCAATGTTTGTTTCTTTTTCTGTTGTTATGATAAAACACCATGATCAAGGCAATTTATAGAAGAAAGGTTCTATTTGCTGCTTTCAGGGCCAGCAGGATAGAATACATGATGACTGGATAGAGGTAGCAGGATGACTGGATGGAGATGCAAGTTAGAGCTCGCATTTCAGATCACCAACAGGGTGGTGGAAGATAACTCAGCGGTTAAGAACACTTGCTTTTCTCCCAGAGGACCTGAGACCTGAGTTTGGTTCCTAGCATTGACATCAGGTAGCTTCTAACTACTTGTAGTTCCAGCCTCGGGAGATCTGAACACACACATTCTCTCTCTCTCTCTCTCTCTCTCTCTCTCTCTCTCTCTCTCTCTCTCTCTCTCTCTCTCTCTCTCTCTCTCATTCATTTGATATCCCCCCATCTCCTCTTTCTCCCACCTCCACTCAGGAAAGATCTGGGCTCCCACGGATATCAACGGAACATGGAATAGCGAGTTATAATAAGACTAGGCACAAACCCTCATATCAACGTTGGACTAGGCAATCCTGGAAAAGGAAAAGGGGCCAAGGGCAGGCAAAAGATTCAAAGACACCCCCACTCACACTGTTATGAATCCCGTAAGTACTCAAGCTACACAGTTAAAACGTATAATGCAGAAGACCTAGCTCAGACCTGTACAGGCTCTATAATGGATGTTACTTCTGTCACTGAACCCCTATGGGCTCTGCTTAGTTGATTCTGTGGGCTGTGTTTTCATGATGTGCCACACCCCTCTGGCTCCTACCATTCTCCCTGCCCTTCTTCCATGGGATTCACTGTGGTCTACCTAAGGTTTGGCTGTGGGTCTCTGGATCTGTTTCCATCAGTGGCTGGATGAAGCCTGTCTGATGGTTAGGGTAGGCACTCATCTATGTGTATAGCGGAGTATCATTAGGAATCATTTCATTGACATTTTGTTCTTTTTGTTGTCGCCTGGCTGGTAACCCGGATGCCAAAAGCCACACATAGTATGTACTCACTTGTAAGTACATATTAACTGTGAAGCATAGGAAATACATGCTATAGTCCACAGACCCAGAGAGTCGGAGTAAGAAAGAGGGCTTGGGAAGGGATGCATAGGTCTCCCTGGGGAATGAAGTTAGAGCAGGCTTTTCAGGTGGTCGGGGGACAGGTGGGCATTGGAGCAGAAGGCATCAGGCAGAGGGAGCGAGTACAGGGAGTGAAGAATGCAATTGTGGGGCGTGTGGGGTTGTGGAAACTTAGTGCAGTGGAAACCCCCTGGCATCTGTGAGGGTGACTCCAGTGAGGAGACTTCTGAAAGCTTCTGAGGATACTTCAAGAAAAATGAGTCAAGGCATGTGATGCCTGTTCCTCCTAAACATGGGTGTGTTCTTGAAATATGCTGTCATGCCAATCCTAGCTGCAGTAAACAGGCGTGGACTTTCTTTGCATGACACGTTGCTGCTACTTTTGTTGTTCAAGAAATGTTTCCCGGCATGAGTTGTCCTTGTCACTTGAACTCAGGTGAAGTTTTCTGATATGATCCTTGCTGAACCTTGAGAATATAAATTGTCTAGTGCTAAATAGATAAAGTGGCCGTCACATGAGACTACTCCGGGTCTTTCCCATGCTCCCCTCTCCCAGATGAACACTGCCAACTAGAGTGATACACATTTCTTTTAGCCATACATTACCAGGAAGAAGGTTTTCCTGGTTACACAGTAGCAGCCTGTTTTCTACATTCAGTTTGGTCCATTTTGACCCTTCCTGGTTAATTTAAAGAATTGATTTTCATATATGCTTTTACACGAGTGCAATAAGAGTATACGAAAAAGAAGTAGATAAATCTATCATCTCATAGGGTCCCCGAGGTAGGGAAGATAATTACAATCATTAAAATACAATACAGTTTGTTACAAGTATGCTTTGATTCTAATGAAGGCAAAGGGAAATGGAGCAGCCAATGGGACACTGAAATGTATTCCCATCCAACAGAGGGCTGTTGGCTTCTGTCTCTTGTGACATGCTCATTTAGGCATTTCTCCTGATGACACTATGGCAGAGTTCCATGGAACAATTCTTCGATATCAAATTATGGAGTTCTAGCTTCAGTGCCATAGTTTGGCTGGCGTCTTTCATGATGGATGGGCTCCAGTGAGTAGGGACATGTGGAGCGCACGTAAATATGGGAGAAAAAGAGGAGAGGAAAAGACCATTGTGTGCTCATCACATGTGGTTTTATCTGGGCAGCGTAGCTTGGGTTAGAAAGATTGGGATATAAAACTGTTTATAGGCAGAGCCAGATTGGGAATGGCCTTATTTGCTCTAATGAGCTTGCTTGCCACAGTGAGACTACTGAAGTATTTCTCAACAACAACCACAACAAAATGATGTACAATTAAGTTAAGAGGCAGTATCCACAATGGAAAGATGGCAAAATAAATAAGACTAAAAAGGGGACAGGGTGCCAAGATTATTTGTAAATAATGAAAGACAACTAAGGACATGAGCAGGATTAAATTGTGGCTGCTTCGAGATGAATGTGTGCTAATACTTCGTTTAAAGAAAAAAAAAACCAGAAAACAAATTTTAAGAAAAAGAGAAAACCTAACGTTCTGTAGTGAAACAATAAAGTTTTAGATAATTTGGTAGACAAGCACCATTTTGCTAAATATATAAATAGATATCTATCTAAGTCCATAGAGAGTATTTAAAACAAATCATATTAATAAGAGAAAATGTACAGGCAATTGATAACTCAGGGAAGAACTGACCTCTTCCATGGATGAGCCCATTTAAGGTTGGCCAATGCAGACTTCTCTACCCTGCAATTATATACATAGCAACAACAAAAATGGACTCATATTTCATGAAATATACATGTACATACTATATATAAATATATTCACACACAAATGTTTTGGTGAAAATCAAAGAAAAAAAGGCTATAAGCTTGAAAGGACAGCAGTGGAGACCTAAGGGGGGTCTCCCACACAGCAGAGGTGTGGGGGCTGAAAAGAGGAGAGGGAAAAACAATGCTATTCTATTTCAATTAAAATTGATTAACACGATATGAAAAAATATTCAGGAATATAAAGTTTTGGAAAGGAGAAAATGATCTGACAATTATATTGCTCTCTTTGTTATAATTATTTCTCCTCTTAGAAAAATGTTCCAATTTAGGTTGTAATACAATTTTAATGGTCACTTTATCTTTTAATCACTAAATAAACTGACATATTTCCACTCTTGCTATTGAAGGGTGGTAAGATTACAGTTTGGCAACATGTCTGATTACCAAAAGTTTTAATGAAATTCCCTGCATTTTTCTTTTTACATAATATTTTTCTGTCTGTTAGCAGTCAGCTATTTGTTTCTTTGTCAACAGATTTAAGGAGAGAGAAATTTTTAATTTAGAATACATCCATGTATCTAATTAAAATTTAAAAGACAGATAAGCAGACGGAGTTATAAAACATTCCACCATGGATGGAGGAGTACCATCAAAGCCACCAACCCTAACTAAAGGCTTAGGGAGAGAAGACTCAGGCTTTTTAAGGGTGTGGTCCTTGGAGGTTCATCATCCTTGAATAGATAGTTCTGCACCTATGTGTTAATGGGTACCACTACTCAGTGGGCTGTAAAGAAAAAAAAACAATTAAAAAGACTAGAAATTGTTCAGGAGAGAAAATATAGAAAAGTTCCAGGCAGAATTAGGTGTTTTAGGTAGGGAATATGACCACATTCTTTGTATGCATGTGTGAAATCCTCAAAAAAAAACACAGAAAATATTATAGTAAATATAAAATACAGTGATTTAATCTACATGGTGACAACAATTATATTTATCTTCATATTTGAAGACAAGTATTTTTCAAAAAGTATAAGGCATCACTACCATTTCTTACTTCTAAAATCTAGGAAGTGAAAAACAACTAAGATTTGGGCCAATGATTTAAGAAAACTACAAACAAAAAATTTATTTGTTCTGGTATAATCTGAAATCAAATAGTATTGCTTATGTTGATTTCACATTTCAATAGCATTTAAAAGGATACTTGTTGCTTTTCCAACATTCCTTGCAAGGTTTGTAGGGCAGCTCATCCAGTTCTCACTGTACACAACATTATGAAGGAGCATAGAAGAACTCCTAAGTGCTCCTTTGTTTTCTAAGGACATATAATTTATTTCTGAAGCACTTCCTAAGATTCTGGTCATGCATTGATTTGTTCCCATGAAAATGAGACACTGAGCTTTTGAATTTCCAAATTTGAAGAAGAAATCCCGAGAAAGAAGCCAGTAAAATTTTGAGTGGGAAGCTGACAGTGTCCTCAAAAGTGATATAATACAAATGTAAACTTATTCTATGCATAAATCTAACATAAACTGTGTCCAAGTCACTTTAAAAGATAAAGCCAATGCACATACAAACATGAAGAGTAGGAATATTAACTGAAGTGTATTAGTGACTGACTATCCCTATTATAGTATTCAATTCTTAAATTATTGGAAATAAAGCCACTTTCCTCTTTTTATATCTTCATACCTTATTGTAGCTTTAAAGCATAATTAACATTACCAGCTAACCTCCATAGTACTGTGATTTCATTTGAATTATTGCATATTTCAGTGAAAGGCCCATTGAATTAATAATCAAAATTAATAATAAAAAATTCCAAATAGGAACTCTATAGTTTTACACAGGTGTGTATGGACTTTAGCAAATAAAAAAAATCTTTTACACTCATTAATAGGTACAGGATGTTTCTTTCCCCTTATTCTGCAAACTCTAAAATTGAAGGCAATATATGTAAAACAAAATTGTGAAGATTGAGGTAATAATTAAACTGTTGATTCTGAACTTTGATAAAGAGAAATTTATTTTTGAATAGATGATATGTAATCATATTTTCTTAGGTCATTAAAGTCCACTGTGGAAGAGTTAATTTGGGATAAGATATTACATGTTCCCATATTATTGTTTATCCTGTAGGCATATGGAGTCACAGGCACCCCAACATAGCTGCGCTCTAGCACTTGGCACTTTATAAGTCAGGTGGATCAAATGATCAAGGCCAGCCTGGACTACATCCTAAGATCTTGTCTCCATTCGAACGAAAAACATGGCAGGGTTGGTGTATATAAAATTCTCAAGCTTTCTAGAACAGCAGCCTTTATAGAATAATTTTTATGAGATACACTATATTAAGTCTTATCACTAAAGCTCAGGCTAGAAAGAATTCCATTAAAATCTACTTTGGCAGCAGAGTGGTGATCATCTATGCCTTTAATTCCAGCACTTATGAGGCAGAGACAGATGGATCTCTATGAGTTCCAGGCCAACCTGGTCTACAAAGCAAGTTCCAGGACAGGCTCCAAAGCAACACAGAGAAATCCTGTCTTGAAAACCAAAAACCAAAACAAAACACACACACACACACACACACACACACACACACACACACACACACACACACACACCCAACTTTGTTAAACATTTTGCTTAGAATTATCACGGTTTTTAAACTGTAATATCAGAATCTAAGATGATAGGATGAAAAATTTTAATACTGTGATATTTAATGAAATATTTTTAAACCTCTGCCATATGGAAAGAATAATGTGTACGTTCGAGGAATACTAACACACATTTAGAGAGGGTTCTTGGGGCTCCCAGTAAGGTTTATACACTACTTAAGATCTGTTATTTGAAGTAGCATTACATGACTTGCCTATTTTAATCTCAGGTAAAACCAACATGTAACATATGAAAGTTCAAATTAGAAACATGTCAGCTGCCCCACTACTATGTCAGTAAATTTATTCTCAAATCACTTGCTTGAATGAAAAACAATACGCTTATATTAAAAAAAAAAAAAAAAACTTAAATCTCCCCCTCTTGACTCCGCTCCTTGCGGTGAGCAAGGGAGCTGAACCGCCCCCCTTACCAGCTACAGAGCTCAGAAAAGTGGACCTGGCACCGCTTCAGGGCAGCAGGGTAGAGATGACCCCGTTGGTGGAGGTGTCTGTGAGCCAGCACGTATGTTTTTTTGGCACGTGACAACAGGGAGAGGGAGAGATGTGTTAGTGTGTGTCCCACCCACAACCCACCCCCCCATCCACCAATGCTGGAGTCAGGTGGAAGAGCCTTGAGGTCCGAAGAGCAGGAGAGCTGTCCCTGCCTTTCAGGAGTTGCAGCACTCGGGCGAGTGAGCCTACACCTCGACTAAGCCAACACAGTAGAGCTGGCCCTGAAGGTATAGGGTGTGGCAAAACCGACCCTGAGAATGTGGACTTTGAAGAACTAGCAATATCAGTTGCAAAGGGTGAACTAGCCAGGGCAATGCTGGAGATACCGCTCACCCTGGTGGCAAAGACAGGTGAGAGCTGGCAGGCAGAACAACCCTGCAACTACCCGGGCTCAGAACCAGGTTAAGTGTTGGAGCAGCCCAATATTCACCCCATCTGTAATCCACTGGAGTACAGGGGTAGGGAGGTGAGGGGTAGGTAGGTACTGCCCGTGGCTGCAGGATCTCCATGACACAGAGCAGCAATGGGATGTCCAGGTAGAATAGCAGTGAGGGCCTAGCATTCATGGTGTAGCAAAGACCAGGGGCGTTGAACGGGGCCGAAGACTCTTTGCAAAGAATGCCTGCATATTAAAACGTATGGATAAAGGCATTAACTGCATGACTCACTGTAGTTTCCATGATGAGATTTGCCCTTTCCTTTCTGACTTTCTTCCTTTTCTCTCTGAAATCTTGTTTTATTTTGGAGGAGAAGGAGACGGTTGACATGAAAGACACAAAGAGCAAGTAAAAGGAAAATTTAAAAAATACTTAACAACAAAAATGAATGTGAATGTAGTAACCATATGATTAAAGATAAAAGAGATAAACTGTCTACAACTGAGCCAATAAGTAAATGTTCATTCTGTTGGAAAACATAACATTGTTTCCTATATTTCGACATTTTATAGGTAAAGATTAATTTCTGTATGTCTTCTCTATAAGTCCAAATTAGCCACTTTTATTCTTATAAAAATAGTCACCAGTATTTCTCTGTGATAGCAAAGGTAAGCAGTTAGCTCTTAGAATGTAGCTATGCTACTTAGATAATAAATTCTACCCTTTTAAATGTGGGAACCATATTCCTTTGGAGGAAGCTAACAGGGGAAAGGCACCTGCTATTCCTACCCACCAATGCTTCTCTGAAAAGGGAAGGTCACTCTACTACTCTTGGCCATTTTAGCTATGAGTGTTAGCCATAGGGTATGTCTCTAATCCCAGTGGATCCCTTTGGTAGGGGAAGATTTATATGACAAACGATAGAAAAATACCTATGAGTGTAGCAGCAAAAAAATTTTCAACATTTCGAGAAAATAAGTTTTGAAGAAGGAGGTCTGAACACAATGGCCAATCTTTTGATAAACTGCATAACTTTTTCCATCTCCTGATATTGTCAACATGACTTCCCAAAGACGAATTTGTAGCCTTCACGTGTGTGAATTTTCTATGAGTATGCGTGTGCATGAATGGTTACATCTATCCCTTCTTCTATATTGTCTTTAAAAAGCAGTTCCATGGACTTTTGAACTTAAGAAGGAAGAATTACTTACATGTGGAGAGCCCCAAAGACTTTCACATCTGCCTTTATGGCGTTATTAGTGTCGTGACATTTGCTTTCTTGATATTGTATGTGGAAATTATTCAGATTAAGAACAGATATATATTTAAAATCCATCAGGTAAAAAGGGTGCTGGGTTTGCTTAGCTATCTAAATTTTATTCAGAATAATTCAATATAGATGCATGATGGCAAGAGTGAACTAATTACTTTTATTTGTGAAGCTTGTTTGAGGTTTCTACTCGAGGTAAAACTGGCACAAAAATATGTATTATAAAACCGATTTAACTTTAGAATTAATGTAATAATATTAAACAAGATTGACACTTAAGAATTAAATTAACTTCTCTTAAACTTGCAGAAATTTTGGTGCTTCTGGAAGATAGATCTAAAGTTCTACAGGGACATGGACATGCATTTTTAAAACAATTGGATCTAAAGAACAACACAGATTTTGAAAAGTCTACATGTTGCAAGATCTATGAGAAAGAATAGAAAAATATGAACAGTCTGCATATTAGCCTCTTACAAACTATAATTTTGAATACCTGCTTTAACAGTGATATTGGAATCTACTCATTTTGTTCATTTTAAAATCTAGAAGGGTAAAGAAAGGAAATGTAGCAAAACACATACTGTTGCACAAATATACCTAGTGTTAAAGTTATGTCTAATTTCCATGATTCAAATTTTCTTTACTACTAGTGCTGTGGAATCATTTGTAGAGCTGCTTCCATTTATTTTTCAAATACCTTTGAAAGTCTTGTGTAATTCTTTACGTGGTTATGAAATAAATTAATATCTCAAGTCAGAGTTTGTTTCTTAGAATAAAAAAAATACAGTAGTTGGAAAAATAATATTGTATTATATAGGCCTATAAGCTGGCCTGTTAAGGTCATGATTTGGTTTTGATGGTACAGGATTTAGTGTATTCCTGTCATGTGAGGATACCATATTAAATGCTAACTGTTTGATTTAGTATTTGTCCTGTTTTGAACGTTACACTATTAGGTTATTATTGGAGCTTCAATCCCTGGCTGACCTGTGATGCTGCTCTGTTTGTCAGGGGACTATTGCCATAATCTTCCTCACAATCAAGAGTGACAGGACAGAGTCTGGCAATCACTGAGAAATATATTGGGGGTATGTGAAATACAAAAACCACTTGTAACATCTATTTGTTGAATTACTAAGTAACTAAGAATAATATGCTGAATGACTACATTCTAAGAATGAACCTATGTGAACAGATACACACTAAGATACCAGTAATTTGACTATTTCTGTTTTCTCATGAGGAATCACAAAACATTGAATATGCTCCTAACACACCAAAACACTGGATTTATTACAAGATAGGAGAGGAGAATATTATGTCCTTGACACAGAAATTTCAGGAGTTAGAGATGAGGCCACAGTTGCCGAAGACACTGAACACCTAGGCCACACTGCTTCGGTGATCAGAGCAAGATCTAACAGGACAGTTTCCTTCCTGTGATCTAGCTTCAGTAGTTCTAGAAAATACTATGAATGCTGCCACAGTGAAAAAAACAATAACAAAGTCCTACCAAGATGTAAAATCTGTATTATTACCAGAATGTCAAGATATGTGTAAGTTCAACAAATGGCACACAAACATTAGTAAGAACACACAGATGTCTAATTAGACTTAAGGCCCTCATAAGAGGAGGGAAGCCATGCCACCTATAGGAAACCACTGAAAACATCCAGGGACTATTGACTTTTGAAAAGATTTTACTACACCAACTCTGCTAAGCTGGCATAATTCTTTATTACATTCTAAATTTTGGCTTGAGATCCACAGATGAGAGTGCACCTACCTTCACCAAGAAAGCCTCCTTTCAATTGAATGAAGGCTACCACAGAAAGAAAACCACAACTGGGGACAATGCAGAGATGAACAGACCATCAGGATCCCAGCCCTTACAGAAAAATCTACATGACAGCTCTGTAACCTATGGCTCAGGGAAGACCATGGAAGAGGACGTAGAAATATTGCATCAGGAAGTCCCAAGTGAAAATCTTTCCTACAAATGGCTTCATAAACCAGACTGGAACAGTGGAATGTGATTAGATATTTTAAAGTGTAAAGGGAAGTATTTAATGTTTTTCCATCTCCAGACAAAGAACTACAGACAATTAATGACTACTAAGAAAAGGGGAATTAGCATCTTCCTAGGACAAGGCTCTTTAATGATGTTCAAGTGAGGACTGGGCTGTATTTCTATATAATTGTTCATACGATGCACACATTTGTATGTACAAAGCAATAATATCCAAGAAAAAGAGGCAATCAATTTGAGAAGGGGAAACATGGGATGGCTTTGAGAGATGATAGGTGGGAGAAGCTAGGAAATGGGAGAAGAAAGTCACGTGATTCTAATTCAGTTACAAACACATTTGAATAAGGGGGTTGATCCATTTCTGAATAATGAAATAGCATCACCTGCTTATGGTCAGTGACTTATGACCAGTTGAGGAGGAGGCAGAAAGAGCAGAAGAGGGAAGAGGAGGAGAGGTAAAGTTCACGCACATAAAATTTAAATATTTGCAACTGGCATTGAACTAATTGTACATATTAAAATAGTTCTTGGAAAAATGAATTTGGGTGAATACTTAACACTTACATAATTAGAGGAAGTGGAAATCACGATATTAATAGTCTAATATAAAACTGCCAGATATGGTAAAATTTAAAAGCTACACCATCAATGCTAGGCCCTCACTGGTCTTCTACCTGGACATCCCATCGCTGCTCTGTGTCATGGAGATCCTGCAGCCATGGGCAGTACCTACCCACCCCTCACCTCCCCACCCCTGTACTCCAGTGAATTACAGATGGGGTGAATATTGGGCTGCTCCAACACATAACCGGGGTAGTTGCAGGGTTGTTCTGCCTGCCAGCTCTCACCTATCTTTGCCACCAGGGTGAGCGAGATCTCCAGCATTGGATGGATCAGGGAAATTTTTTTCTAGGCAAGTTGAAAAAATTGCATTTGAGATATTTTAACTATATGCATGGAGACTTCCTATACAGGTGTTTCTAAATTAAAAAAAAAAACAATATTTTAATCTAACTGGAAACTTACCATTTTCTATTCACTGTATAGATGAGCTAGTTGCAAACACTGTTTTCTGAAATCAAATGTTACTTTAAAAAAATGAATCAGAATGAAGCACAAATAAAGTTGCTGTCCTTAGAAAGTACAAATGATAATGTAATGTGAATTTTTCTGGCCTGGCTGGGTTCTACTGCCCTTCTTTGCCCCAAGGAAACACATGGATGCTATATTAACTACGAAACTGTCTGCCATGTGCTATGGTTTCTTATTTGGCTAGCTTAATCTTAATTATTCACCCGTTTTCTAATAATCCATATATTACCTCATGGTCTTGGCTTACCAGACATGCAACTCCTTTGCCTGCTACATAATGATGGCTCAGCATCTCTGCAGGGAAGAGAGAAGAGAGCGATTTCCTGTCTGTCCCTGCTTATATCCTGCTTCTCCCCAGCTATGTCACTTCCTGTCTGGCCAGTCAGCCAATCAGTGTTTTATTCTTTAACCAATAAGACAAACATATACACAGAAGAACATTCCCCATCATGTTCTAAACACTGGATTATAAATGGATGAGTTTCAGCAACAGAATTCCTAGGAATTTAAAAATATAAATTTGAACTGTTAATAGAGGACACATTAACAGTCAACTTGAAGATCCTAAAGTGACAATTAACAATCCTCACAGTTTATTTCCTTTTTATTTATAGAAATGAATGTAACATTTCTGATATTCCATGATTCCACTGCTCATTTCCCCCCTTGACATATCTCAACACTATTAAAAATGCAAGTTTTAGACTCAGAAATGCAAGCAGTGCCATTGTTTTTTACAAGAAGAGAACCTTTAAACACTAGAACTCCATTGTGCAAGGGGTAAGGGAGGGTAGGTTCCATCTGTTTCCTTTTTAAGAAATGTAAATATTATGTGCACCAGTAACATTTCAACTGTGGCTAATTTGTAGTCAGTGTGTTTCTGACATTGCTTTGAGTTGAAATCATTTCAATAATGATTATGTAAATTATGACAGGCATTTTAGCAATAAGGTACAACCACAAAACATAAATCAACTGATTGGTATTGCTCCAAATTGCTCTCCACTCCTGAGCTTTGTGTTTTGTAACTGGATTATAAGATGAGCAGGGAGTGGATGGGTTTATGTTCTCAGAGCCCAGTCTCATTATTCTGTACAATCAACCACAACTGGGTGCTAAAAAGCCACAAGAACAGTCATTTTCAGCTCATTTTCTGGATCTGCAGCACTGGGCATGGTTAGGCAGTCTCATTCCAGCTAATAGAGGTGTAGCCTGAAGTCGTCCTCAATTTCTCTAATAGGTTCCAGTAATATAGTGTCAGTTACAGGAAACTGAGTATTTTCCCTTTGCTGCCTAAGTTGATATTGTGTAAATGTTATGAATGCTATGATTGAAATGAAATGATTTCTTAACATTTTTGTGTTACTCACATTTGTTTATACAAATACAACAAATAAGTGTGCTGATTTTGTACTGTACAACAGATATGTATGTTAATTTTTTTTATTTTCTTGGGCAGGGCTTGGTTTTGGTTTTTGGTTTGGCATGCAACACCAGTATGTTAAATTTCTAATATGAATTTGGTGTGGTATTTTGAGTTATTTGGAATATATATTACTATGTTGTTTTTGAATGTAGTTGATTTTACTTGTTTAAATTTCTCTTTCCAATGGGGATAGCTTTTGCTTTTTTGTCCAGTTGCTCCACTTAAAACTTGCAATGAAATCTCAAATGGATAATTAAATAATCATTTGACCCTTAAATTTAGCAGGCATTTTTTTTTGTCACATTCAATACAAGACACATTTGCAATTTAGCTTAATCCTTTTTCAGGGTAAGGAAGGTGCCTCTACTCCTAGCATCTTTAGTGATTTCTGTCGTGCTAAAATATTGATTTGGCAAATACTTTTCCCATATCCACTACAATCACACAGTATGTTTTATTTCAACACCCATTCTGTAAATACATGGTATTTCACATTAATTAGCATCTTGTATTGAATCATATTATTTTGTTACGTTTATTTCTTTATGTATTTGATTGATAAATACGGTATCATGTGTACAGCAATTTAAAGACATCCATATTAATAACCTCCCTGATGAACTTGTCAGAAAGCTTACTCCATCATGGTTTCTATTAATTTTGATACTTAGCTGTATTAGCACATAATGTGGAACTGATTTATAATTCTAGAATTGGAAGTCATGTTGGTCTGTATAGTTTTTTGAGTTGCATTATCCCATCCTTGGTAGCAAGATAGAATTTGAGAGCCATCCCACGTGAAGGGATGCACTCTTGCCCTGGACACATGGGGAGGGCCCAGGCCCAGCCCAGAATGATGTGGTGGACTTTGTGGAGCCCTGTTGAGGGTCCTACCCTGCCTGGGGAGGGGAGGGTGGATGGGGTGGGGGTTAGGTCGGGAGTGGGGGAGGAGGGACGGGGGTGAGGGGAGGGAGAGGGAGAAGGGATGGACATGTGAAACAAGCTTGTTCCTAATTTGAACTAAAAAAATAAAAATAAATTAATATTTATTTTACTTTATGCTTTAATATTAAAAATGTTTAATATAATTTATGCTAGTTATTCTTCACAATACTGGAAGAATTTGTTACTGAATGTTTTTGCTGTTTGATTTTTTTTCTATTGGAACCCATGAATGGTGTTCTGAAACCACATTCTTAGAAGAATTCTGCTCAGATATTTTTACTTCCAGAGTTAATTTTGATACTTTGTATGTTTTGAAAATTAATCATTTTTTATTCAAATTACCCATTTAATAAGTGTAAAATGTTTACAGCTGTCTCTTTCAGTTCTTTACTTCTTAGTTTTAACAAAGGACCTCATGTGTGGGATAATCCTCCCTCAGTCTCCTAGGTGATGATGAGACTACACAAAAACTCTGCCAGTTTCAGCTTTTATTTTATCTTTGGTTTATATTGTTTCTCTGTTTTCATCTTAGCTAATAAAACATTAATCATCATGTTTCATGTTTTTCTATTAGTAATTATTTTTTAAAGTTAACACAAAATTATTGGGCCATTATATCTACATATGTATCTTTGCACATTATTGTAATTAGTCTTATTGCCCAAATTTTTAAGCAAACAATGTATTTTGACATATAAACTACCATTTTCCTCTCTCATTGCCTACTAACCCACTCCAATTTTTCTTCCCAATATCTCTTCTTTTGTAGTGTATTTGATATTTCGTCAATTTTTGAGCTTTCAAAATACCCCAAATTAGGGTTTTTAATACCATTTTATTTAGTTTATATAAATTTTCAATAAAACCTATTATGTTTTCTGTAAAGATATTTAAGTATTTGTTTATGACTTTTCTTATTTTAGTACAGTTTTATATAGATGCACATTAGAAAAATCTCCTTTAACCACTGATCTCCCTTCATTATAAATTAGGGTTATTTTTTAATTGACCAAGACAAGCTACAATTAAATTTCCTGTTGTATTAGTTACTTGTCTCATTGTCTCATGACAATGTTCCTGAGAAGAGCAATTTGATGAAGGAAATATGTATAATGACTCACAGTTCACAGCACAGCCCATCAGAGCAAAGTAGGACACGGGGTATGAGCATTGGCTGGGCACACTGAGGTGAGAGTAAGGAAACAGGAAGCAAGGAATACTTTCACTTTGCCTCCTTTCTTCTTCTTAATCCATTTGGGACACCAGGCAGCCATGAGTTTGTGATTTCCACATTACAATAGGTCTTCTCATCTAAGTTAACTGAAACCCAGAACGATTCTCACTGCTACTCAAGAGATTTGTGACCCAGTCTTTCTAGAGCTTAACAAGTTGATAAGCAAAATTAACCATGACACCTGATGATTTAATTTTACTATATTATCAACTGCTTAAGAGAGTGTCATTGAAAATGATAAAATTCCAAATTTTCTCTTTCCTGTATTATGAATACCTGCTATGTGACAAGACTTATCCTGACGAGATTCTAGAAAGATGTTTTCTCATACCAGATAGGAAGCCCAAAACTCATTGGTGAATCAATGAGTTTTATTCAGGTTACTGACCGTAATATGGATGAGGGGTTGCTTACTGGAGCAGAAATTATTCAAAGATTGCTGTATCAAAAAAGCCCAACCCAGAAAAGCTGACATCACTCAAAAGTTGCACAGGGCAGGCTCCAGGCACCTCAATGAGTTGGAGAGTGTCCTTTCCAAGTGACAATGGTTGTTATAAACCTCTTCCATGTGTCTCAGCTGAATTTTCCTTCATCTCAGCATCTGGTCTAGTTTCAGAATCTTCTTAGCCTTGTGCTTTCACTGGGATTTAGCCTTAAGTGTCTTTATTGTTTACTCATGGGAGGGAGGGGTCTAGTGAATCTAATCAGTTTGAGGGACTTCCTGAGATGTTTGAGTTTTGTACCTTCCGCTTAGGAGGGTTTCCTGCAGGATGGAATGTTTCTATCTGGGACAAAGTGGATGGACCACATTTTCTACTGTTTTTCTATCCCAAAATTGCTTTATAATGTTTCACAATCTTAAATGCATTATGACTCATTTACTTTTCTTAGCAGTGTGATGGAAGCTAACAGAAACAGGCAAGAGAAGATTTATTATGACTCACAATTCTAGGGATATAGTCTGTTATCATTGACTGGCTTAATGGAAGACTGGCTGCCAGCTGTGACAGGCAGACTGAGGAAGCTGGTTATGCTTCATGGCAAAAGATACCTGGAATCACACAGCTGACCAGATAAGAGGCTGGGCTGTGACCTTCTATCCTCACACTGCCTGCCTGTCTACACTTCCTGTAGCCAGGCTCCACCTCCCAAAATTTCTACAAACTCCCAAAATGGTATTCCTACCTGGTAAATATTGATGGGATATTTCAGATAAAAATCTTAATGTATAGATATATATGTTTTGTGGTCAAATATACAGAAACTATTCTGTTTACATAGGTACTCTTAATGTTGTATCTTTCCATTCAAATAGGCCAGCTTTGTTCTGTAAACAATGTTGTAGATTCCAAAATACACATCTTGGCCATCTTTGTTGGTTCATCCCTACTTTTAGATTTCAATGTAAATAGCTCTTCTCTCAAATAAATCCCCTCACAAAATGTAGGTCACATTGAGACACACAAACTTTTTCTTCATTTGCGTGTTTTCGTGATTTCTTTTTTATTGAGAGAGAGGGTTTATTTATGTAATAACCATTGATGTCCTGGGATTCAGTTTGTAGATTAGGCTGGCCTTGAACTCAGAGAAATCTCCCTGCTCCTGCCTGCAGAATGCTAGATTAAAGCATACACAAAAACACCCATGCCCCAGAAAAACGTTTATAAAGACTTATTTTTCTTTATATGTATGAGGATGTGACTGTGATTGTTTGCAAGTCAGTGCAGATGCTCTTGACGTTCAGAGGAGGGAGGCAGATCTCCCAGAATTGAAGTTACAGGCAGTCATGAGGTGCCCAGTATTGCTTGGATCCAAACCAGGCCAATGGAAGAGTAACTTCTGTCAGCTGCTGAGCCATTTCTCCAGACTGC
This sequence comes from Cricetulus griseus, assembly GCF_003668045.3. NCBI lineage: Eukaryota > Metazoa > Chordata > Mammalia > Rodentia > Cricetidae > Cricetulus > Cricetulus griseus. The sequence continues at coordinate 7,413,420 of NC_048603.1, read as the reverse complement.
ATTTTCATTTCTTGTCCATACGGCATAATTATTTAAAACATATTTTTAAAATCAAAATATATCTTAATTCTAGTAGCCCTTTGTAAATTCCAGGAAAGCTCTTCAGAGACAGAGACCTTCATTTTTTTGTCTCCAAATAAATACAGTTTTACCTTTGGCAGTTCATAAATACCAAAGCTGTTTTTATTCATGAGCTTGTTATTGCACTGACTAGAACTTTCAGTGTTATGTGAAGAGCAGAGGTGACGTTTATTCATCTTTGAGATATACCCTGTGAACCTCATCCTAAAGTGCTGACAAGAACACTGAAAATTAGTGAAATAAACCCTGGGAATAATTCCTTGAAGTGCAATATCTTTCTGCAAAGAGAGATACTATACATGAACTTCTAAAGGATAAATGCAATTGTAAGTCAAAATGCTCAGAAAGTAACCTCTTTACAAGCTGAGAGTAATAAACTGTAATTGATGTATTAAAAGAAAAGTTTTGAAAAGTAGGTGTTTCATCTTTTAAGGACCTGATTTTAAAGAACCATTTAATTAAAGGAACAGACATTTTAGCATGGGTAAATCGAGAAAGAATCATGAAATATACTACTAATAAATGTTTATTAACATAATTTTAAGAGAAAAGTAATATATGTTTTTAACTCTCAACTCTGGGCTAGTAAATATATCTTAGAAACATCACCACATGTTCATGTGAAGAATTTTATTTTTAGACTGAAGTTGATATAGAATATGAGCAAACCTGAAGGACTCAGTGGTGATCAAGTAATAACTTCCATTTTTTATCCTCCATTTTTGTGACTTAATTTGTAATAATTTAGAATGACCTGAAACATTTTTTCATTTTACCCAAGTTCAGGAGGGATCTTTAGCTTTGTAATCTGAATATTGTTTATCAATAACACTAAATGTGTAACCTGCACTTGTCTTCGCCAAAAGACCTGTCAAACAAGGAAGTATATTGGTGTCAAATGCTAGAACCAACCACTGAGCAGTGGGGACAAAATAGTTAATGTGAAATATGTGATCTGTACTTTAAGCACACTCTTCTGAGATGCATGCAACATGGCTTCCTAAATGCTTCCAGAGCTGAGTTTCGATTACTCTGGGTATCAATTAGATTGTCTGTAGTATAATCTAGGATGTGTTTCTAATTTATCCATTTGCACTTTCCTGGTCTACAATTCTTTTCAGGAGGGATTATTTTCTTAACATAATTATTCTCATAGAAATCTTTGCCTTGGTGTCTGTAATTGAAAACAAACGAGCAAACAAACAAACAAATCTCAGGTAAGACAATGTCCCAAGGCATTAGCATTATAAGCTAAAAGAATATCTGAAAACTAGCAAGAAGTAATGTTTAGCCACAGGTCACAGGGAGATGCTTCACATCAAAGCAGAAATCAGAAACTCAGCTATAAACAGGGATTAACAGAGAATACCTTTTACAAGTTCAGTAAAATATAATGTTACAATAATCAATCATATTTTGCCAAATGCTTTAAAGGCACAATTTAAGAAGGACAAAGTCCTATATAAACATAGAAAATCAGGAAAATACATATTTTATTATAGAATTTCAAAGGCAGTAAACTCTTTGAAGTTATACTTCAAAGCTAAACAACAAAATCGTGGATTGGAGTCCCATGGTAGAAAGAAAAATAAGGTAAAAAATTGTGAAATAAATAACATTATGTGTAAAATGGTTTCTTTTCCACAAGTGAAATGGTTTTATTTATTATTTCAGCATTATGGCAATAATCCATTTTCTCACTATAGCCCTACACAGGTTACTGGAAAGAATGCTTCATACTTCAGCAAGAGTCAAGACATCCAGAAGGCCACAGGTGATATATAAACATAGAATTGTCAAAATTACAGGGACTAATACACATATCCTTCCATATCTCTGAATGATAATGGTGTCTTGTGCCCAATGGGGATGCAGAAACCAGCAGATTGTGTGAGAAACAGGATCCACATTTTTGTTGTCTCCAAGAAACACACCCTGTCATCAACAAAAGATGCCAGCAATGGGTAGAAAGGTACGGAAAAAGATATTCCTAGCTAAGGAATGAAGAAAAAGGAATGTGCATCTTTGTTAATACCTGTCAAAATAGACATAAAAGAAAAGCGAGTCACAAGAAATGGGAAGTCCCTTCAGACTCGTCTAGGGAACAGCCCAGTCATAGGGCATTACAATTGTAAATGTACATGGAATAAACACATGGGCATCTAGTTTCATAAGACAATTCCTATTAGATGCAAAGCCATAGAACACAACTAACATAGTGACAATAGGTGACTTCATTACCCCACTCTCACCAATAGACAGGTTAACCAGACTAAAGATCAAGGAGAAAAACATTCAAGCTATAGGATAGCACGAATAAAATCTTTTAATTTAGGCTTGAAAATGGAAGCCGGCAGCTAATCATTATGGGATCAAGACAATTATATTACTTTTCTTGGCATAGTAAATTTTCATTGAAAAGTTGTTTTTTGTTCTTTTTAGGAAACACCAGTATTTAGTATTTTCAGGTCATCATTTGTTCTACTTATTTAAGTGGCCAATGTCTTTTCAAGAATTTCTTGAAAAGAGAGATAAGAAACAAGGATTGGAAAATAAAGAGTATATTATTGTCTATTAAGAAGTGAATGACACCAGTACAAAAGTATGCTTCATTTTATTCACTATGGATACTTGTGGATACTAATTTCATAATTATTATTAATTTATAATTCAAAATAATGTCATTTGTATTTGGTCACGTAGATGTTTCTACTGAATAAAAAGCAAATTAACCCTTTTAGAAAGCAATCACTATAAGAAAATCCTACATGCATTATTAGGAGCTGCCTGTCCTTGGCTAATATTCATTTGCTTTTTGATTAACTATTGCAATTCAGAGCTACATAATTTTAAGTCACAAATAACATGCTACTATCTTCCCACAGTTTCGAATGCACTGGGAGAAAAGACTAAACCTGAGTATTTCAAAAACACTGAAAATGTATTTCTATATATCTCAACTGTGTTGCACAAAAGTTTGTTTGCCAAAATAAGTATAAAATGAGTATTGTCGTATCATTAAAATATATGCTTCCTATTGGCTGTATATTTCTTGTTCAGAAGGTTAATATCTCTTTTTGAATTGTTTTGGCTTTATTGTTTTAAACACAAACCCAACCCTTTACAGTAGCACATTTTCTCTAATTTAATACTGACTTCAATTGTTCTTATATAACATCCAATTATCTAATTTTATTCCACTTCCTGAGTATTCAATCAGGATCACATATCTGAAAAGCACTTATTTGGATGATTGAATGTGGCAAGTCTAAACATTGTCATGTTTCCTTTTGACTACATAATGCAGAAAATTTCTGATGTAGTTTTATGAAAATTGCATTTTTAGTATTAGATTGGAAATGCATTAAACACTGTGTGGTTCACTCATGAAATGACAGCACTCATGAAGCCAAAAAAGAAGATTTTTTTTTTTAAGTTCATCACTCGTTCAAAGGCAGAATATGCTACAGAAGAAGACCATATCTCACACAGCCCAAATAATAATTTGAGATTCATTTAAAATACGTGTCATTAAATCCTTTGTATTTCAAAAATAACCTTTTAAATTCTTCTAAGTATATCTTGTTGCATGTGTTCCCTTAAAAACCTCAACTCCCACATCATATAATTTTTTGTTATTGTTAGATGATCCCTCTACAACAGTAACTATTGTCCTATTTCTTGTTCTGATGGTATTATTTATTTTATATCCAATTCTTACCAAGTCACTCATATTGTAATTTGGTCTCCATTAAGCATTTAATGTTCATAGATACAATGGTTTGATTGGTATATATAAATAATAATACATTAGGACTAAATATTTGATAGTCATACTGCTATATATATTAAAAGAACATTCTCTTTTCACTATAAATTTATTTAGGTTGCATTTTAGTTAGATTCTGTCGATCTAATACTTATATTTTATTTATTATTAACAATTAGGTATACTGGAATGATAATTTCATTGGGGCTGTGACATTAAAGATGAATAGTATGATGTGGATATTGTCCCAGAGTATCTTAAATTCTACATAAAGACTCACAGTCTCTTGTTTGACCTCACCAAATTTCAAAATTTAATTCTTCAATCTCAAATGGCAGAAAGGTACTTAAGGAAATGCTCAACATCCTTAGACTTCAGGAAAATGAAAATCAAACAAACTCTGAGATTCCATCTTACACAGATCAGAATAGCTAAAATCAAAAACACCAATGACAGCTTATGCTTGGGGGATGTGGAGAAAGGGGGAACCCTCCCCCACTGCTGGTGGGAGTGCAAACTTGTACAGGCACTGTGGAAATCAGTATGGCAATTGCTCAGAAAATTAAGGATCAACCTATCTCAAGACCTGCAGTACTACTGTTGGGCACATACCCGAAGGAGACACATTCACATCCAAAGGACATTTGCTTAACTATGTTCATAGCTACATTATTCGTAATAGCCAGATCCTGGAAACAACCTAGATGCCCCTCAACTGAAAATGGATAAAGAAAATATTATACATTTACACAATGGAGTAAGAAACAATGGCATCCTAAAATCCACAGGCAATTGGACAGAACTAGAAAAAACATCCTGAGTGAGGTAACCCAAAACCAGAAAGACAAGTACAGTATATGCTCATAAATGGATACCAGACATAAAGCAAAAGATACCCAACCTACGATTCACAAACCTGAGAAGCTAGAACCCTCTTCCAGAAACAGATGGAAGCAGATGCAGAAATCCACAACTAACCATTGGGCCAAGCTCCTGGAGTACAATCGAAGTGAGAGTGGAGCGATAATATGAACAAAGGAGTCAAGACCATGATGGGAAACCCACAGAATCAGCTGACCCCAGCTACTGAGAGATCACTGATTCCGGTCTGACAAAAGGGGAACCTGCATAACACCAAACTAGACTCCTTAATATAGGTGACAATGGTGAGACTGGGACAATATATGAGGCCACTGGCAGTGGGTCCAAGATCTAACTCTAATGCACAGACTGACTTACTGGAGCCCAGTTTATATGGAGAGATACCTTGCCCAGCCTACATACAGGGGATAGACTTCATAGACTTCTAGGGCAGGCCTTACCATCTCTGTGGCACAGATGGGAGGTGAGAAGAGGGATAGGGGGAGTTGTTTGGCCCACAGCATTGGGCTACAGCATGTTGGCTATAAGCAGGGTCATCTTCCATGTCTTTTATTCCAACTGTACTACACGGTGGTGGCGGGGCATCTCAGGTATTCACCACCTGCTCCATGCCAGCAGTACTGGAATTGTTCGTGGGTATCCTCCAACTTGAATATATGTCAGGGGCCAGGACAATTGCAGTAGGTGGCAATTAATGTTCAGATGTCAACCCAGTGGAGGCATGGTTATCTATTTGAGGAGCAATCCTGTTCAGAAAAGATCTGCAGATCATATTAGAATGGCTTAATTATTCTGATTAGAAAGCACAGAACAATTTATTTGTCTTACTTTTATACTGCCTGAAAACAAAAGAGTTTCCTTTGGGATTAAGCACAACTTAACAAGTATATCTTAAACTGAGAGTTTCACCACATCGCTTTTAAAAGTGAAAAGCTAAGTAAGTATAATGTCATTTTCTGTTTATTTAAAGATTCAATAACTTTTAAAGTGGCAGTTTTCCACAAATGTCTCTAAAGAGCAAAAATAATTGCTCTCGAAATGCCAATAGAAGCTTTTAAATAAGTTGACAAAGTTTTGATTAAAAATGTCATGTAAATGCAAAGGAACTAAAACTCTGTAAGGAATATGAAATTGTGAAAATGGATCATGCATGTACAGCAAGCATGTTGTGTGATTCCATGACAGTTACAAATTATTGTTTAAACACAAGGATAAATTCACAAAATACTGCAAGTCTATTAACAGTTTCCAAGTAAACCCTCCCTTACAGTTACAGTTGGGTAAGCTTTACCCTAGGACACCATGCCATTTTGATGAGGAGGAGCTAATTGTTACCATGATCATGTTAGAAAAAGGTATATCAACCTACAAATATATCTTAAGACATTTCGTAATATTTGTGTAAAATGAATGAAATGATAATTAGTGAAAAAAGAGACCATGTAATTGAAGGAGAGTGGGGAGTGGTATATGATATGGTTGGGTTGGGAGAAATATAATTGTGATAATCTCAGAATTAACATTAAAAAGAACTATAGAAAGTCTTACTACAAAACCTGACACAATATTATCATTTACTTTGTAGTTTAATGTGTGCATTGCGAAACACCAAAAGCAGAAAATATAAAAATACATTAAAACATCTTTATTTCAAAAACACATTAAAACATAAAAAATTCTAGGTTTAAACCATGGTGATCTGATAAGACATGGGGGGTTATTCCAAATTTTTTGTACCTGTTGAGGTTTGCTATGTTGCTGAGTATGAGGTTGATTTTAGAGAAGGTTCCATTTGGTGCTGAAAAAGAAGGTATATTTTTTGTGTGTTTGGATGGAATGTTCTATAGATGTCTGTTAATCCCAATTGGGTCATAACTTCTGTTAGTTCCTATGTCTCTACTTCTGAGATGGCCTTAGGTCCGGTTGGAAAGCTGTTGGTTACGTCAAAGATATCAATGGTACCGTACTGCACAGTTAGTGTTATTGTACAATGTAGACTGTCATTGTTGTCACTCATAGGTGTCATTGCTAGGTATGACTCTTGTTAGTTGATCTCCCTTGGATGCTGTTAGACAAATCACTGCAGAAAACCGGAAATCCAAGAGAGGAAGGAAGGGTCTTTCCCAGTGAAGACCCCTTTTTTTTATAGCAGGGGGTTAGTTCTGAAGTCATATACATAAAAGTCCCATCCCAGCTCTGCTGCCCAGGGAGGTTGAGACCCTCCATGGGGGGAATTTCCAAAGTCTGTCATATCATCCCAGGCAGGGCCTAGGCCCTCACCTACGCTAATACTCTAATTTTTAAAGGATGCCTAGATCACATTATTTTATGTTTTTTTTTTTCATGTGATTTTAGTATGTTCTTAGTTTAGTAAATTATTGGAATTGAAAGAAACTGTTTTATAAAGTTTTACAAATATTACACAAATAAGCATAGGAAATTTTAACAAGCAGTTAGTACATTGTTCTTATTATGCTTCTCAAATTGAAAAGCATTTAATGGGTAGATATATTTTGGGTTTTTTTTTTCCTTTAAAACCTGAATGGTAGAAGTGCTAGATAGCATATAAAATCTGCATTTTCTTGGCAACATAGAAATTTTTCATGCAATTTGAAAGCTAATACTTTACATTTCATTACCAATGGGGTCAATGGTTCTTCGGGGAGACTGAAACTAGGAATTTAGACTATGAATGATATGTAATGACTTCAAGTTGCATTAGAGGATAATTAATATGGTTTCTTCAAAATAATGCTGCCATACAGTGGTGGAGAACACTAATTGAAAAGAATGTAACATGTATGTTTTACATGACGGGTCCTTTTTCTTATTTCATGTGTAGCATGCAACAGGCGATAGGGAAACATATTTAGGTTTCAAAGAAAATGACAGTACTTTTCATACTTTAGAAAAGGGGCCTGCCTTCAAACAAGAGGTCAATTGTCATCATGAATACAAAAAGTAAACCACAAAAGTCCAAAATTATTTTATTTTTGTAAAATGTTCAAACATGAAGAAGTGGAAATCGCTTCATAATTGTCCATTACAAAGTAGTTAGGATTTGGAGGAGAGCAGTGATGGAGGGTGTTTGCAATGAGCTGGGGGAAGGAAAACCATTATCACAAAATATTGTATGAAAAGGAAATCTACTGTAATAAAGAAAACACACACACAAAAAAAAACAATAAGAGGCAAGGTGTTAAGAGGGTTCCAATTCAAATTATTTGGCAATAATTGACTCATTTTCTTGAGTCAATTGACATTTTTAAGAAAAGTCATGAAGATAAAATTTAAATTTAGGGATTATAAAACCATACAGTCAAGAGAACACAAATTATGAATCCAATGCTTTCTGTTACATTAGAATGTGTGTCTGTTTCAGGATGTATATATGTATATGAAGGCTCTTCTTCATTGTGCAAGTGTATCACCAAATTCCATGAAAGGCAAGCACAGTGCAACTTAAGATTTATCTTCATTTGTGTACTAAGAGAGAAGGAAGCACAGAAATGCCTAGATTAAACACCCGTCTTGTTTGCCCAAGGCTAACTCTGTGGTCATCAATGCTGTGCATCTATTCAGGGCATTTTCACTAGGGGGATGTTTTAGAATGTTTTCTTTACACCTTGGTTATTGATAAGTATTCACTGCTAAGGGAAATTCAAGAGCAGTAACTTAAAATGAGGGAAGGTTTCATTTGGCTCCTGGTTTCAGCTCACTGTTAGACTGGGCCACAACTGAAGTAGAAATTGTTTGCAGGAGTGTTTTGAACGAGACTTTGTTTACCTCACCTTGGCCTATAGGTGTGTGTGTGTGTGTGTGTGTGTGTGTGTGTGTGTGAGAGAGAGAGAGAGAGAGAGAGAGAGAGAGAGAGAGAGTGTTATGGGAGCAATATCATACTCCAGGGACACTCTCAAAGACCTACCCATTCCACCCATTAGGCCTCTCCCTCTGGTTTCTCCTTATTCATAGTAATCCATTAAGAATTCAATCTATTACCTAAGTCAACACCTGCATTAACCAATTACTCCTCAATTATGGGATACAAAAAATTGAGAACCAAACTTTGAACACAGCAGTCATCAGTGAACATTTCATAACCAAGCCACAAGCATGTACTTACTAGAAAGTTGCTACTGTGTTTTTCTACTTATGCAAGGCTAAAACTTTTCAGTAGCAAATGTTAGAATACTATTGTCTCTTTTATTTGATCCCCTGTGAGTTAGAAAAAAATATGAAAATAAGTAAACATTATATAACAATTGATGCTTCTAGATTTACTCAAAATTCAACTTGCTAAGATTTACAACACAATCATGAATAATCACACAATTGACTAAATTCAATTTCTCATTTTAGGTTACTGTATATAGTAATATACTTAAATATGATTGCATGTATGAACTTAGTTATTATTTTCACTTATTTGTGTCATTTTGGTAAGTATTTAGTAGACCTCAAATGGGACAGCAAAATAGATTAATGAGTAAATGTATATCCCATGAAGCCTCAGACACTGACTTCACTCTCGGAAGCACACAATAGGTCGAACTTTCCTGATTCATTCTTACCTCTACATATGTGCTGTAACATTCATGTACAAGCACGCACACACGCGCGTGCACATGCAAGCGCACAAACACACACACACACACACACACACACACACACACACACACACACACAGGCTTATATGCAAGCACACCTACACATATACACAAGCACACACACAACACATCCACACATATCACACACAAATACATACACACAAATAGATACAGAAGCACACATACACGAGCACACACAAATGCTCATGCAAACACGAACACACAATAAAGAAATAACAAGAAAGGAAGGAAGAAAGGAAGGAAGGAAGAAAGGAAGGAAGGAAGGAAGGAAGGAAGGAAGGAAGGAAGGAAGGAAGGAAGGAAAGAAGGAAGGAAAATTGATTGCATTTTCTGTTTTGTCCTTGAAATAAATTGCTGAATAAAAATGAAATTCTGTTTGAATTGCCTCTCTAGACACTAAGAGGGAAAAGTAAACCGATCATGGCGAAATGAGAGAATGAGAGCTGAGACTTACAGAGATTTTGAGGACAGTTGAAGATCACACTCAATCAAAATTTTAGGAAAGCATATGATGATAACTTATGGTGTCTCTGTCAAACGGAATTCAAGAGGGAAATAAAAGTCTGAGGACCTAAACTCATGTTCATAGAAACAGACATGGTAAATGAAAACCATGAAATAGTATGACTGAACTGTAAAGCGAAAGACTTACATATTTGGAATACATTTCATTGTGGTAGATATTATTGTCTTTAGTGATGGCCTAACACATTATGGATAGTTCATAGAGGATTGTAATAAATCCACAAGGTTAATTGAAAATCAAATGAACATAATGTCAAGTCCACATTCTAAAAGCTAGCATTCTTCAGGAATGTGTGACACCAGCTCCCATCTTCCAAAGTAGACATTTCCTTATCACTTTTTTAGAAGAAGGGAGAAATGAGCATCTCCAGCACCTAATAGCTTTCTTCAGGCTCCTTCAGTACAGCAAATCCTGGTATGCATTTCCGAGTCCTCACTGGCATCCCTGCTCTTCTTACCCCACTGCTTATCCTAAACTTCTCCAGCTCCTGGAATCCTTTCCCCATCTACTCCCTTCTCCATATCACCCTGCTCTTTAGAGTATGCCATTTCCATTTTGTCTTCCTCTCTTAGTCCTTTCTTTATGCTTTCTCTCGCCCCCCTCTTTTCCTCTCAGGTCTTTCTATTCTTAGCTTGCTCTGCCTCTCTCACTTTGCTCATGACCTAGTCCAGTCTCCTGGCCATGTTAGAGGACTACTCTCCTCTCTGCTCTGGGATCTTCCAGCTCCCTCTTACTGTATCTTCTTTCTTATTAGCAATAAAATCCTACCCCTTAACTATACCCTGGAGTTGTTATTCATCAGTTAATACAAACATGCATCGCTAGGGGCCCATAGAAATCTGAGATAAGTCTCATTCATTCATTCATTCATTCATTCATTCATTCATTCAGACCCTGTGAATTTCTGCCAGCATCCCTCCCTCCACCTCCTACCCTGATTGGCTCCAGCCCAGGGCCCGGGCTTTGCTCCCCTTCCCCAAATTTCTGATCCCTAGGTAACTCAGTCATTTGGGTCCACAAGCTCTCTTGGTTCCCATCCACTCTCTTAGTCCTCTTGGACGTCTCTTCTGTTTCTCTCCCCATATCCGCCCAACTTCTCTCATGGCTTGGTTCAATCTGGGTCTTTCCAGATGTCTCTGGTTACACTTTACCCATCTCTACAATAAAAGGCATCTCTTCAACCACCACAGGGAGTGGTCACATCCTTGTTTTCATGTAATATCAAAGCTCTTAGATTCTTTTCTTTTATTATTCCTCTTTCTGTGCTGGTGCTCATTTTCACAGTTCATTTCTTGTTCTACTAAAACAACTGGATTTAGTTTTTACATTTGAGATTAAAGTTATCCCATGGTCCCTATTTATACCAAAGATTAATGTAAACTTTAAGATTTACTAAAATACTGTTAAAACTATGAAAATTTTTGTAAGGAGGATTTTATGTTTTTAAGATTTAGGAAAATAGTTGCCAAGCTAATAGGAAGTTAACATATTTGTGTGAAATGTACAATTGCTCATTATTGCATTCCAAATAGCTAAGTAACTTCTGGTGACCTAGTAATAAACTAAAGTAGGGATTTATCATCCTAAACATTCTCTTGTCATCTCCTAAATGCTGACTGAACTGGTCTATGGACCAGCCCTAAATTCCTACCCACCAATCTGCTTCAGAGAGTCTGACCAGTGATGAGTAAAGACTTCATCTGACTTACTCTGGCCTCCCAGGAGTCTCTCTTTTAAGGTAGCCTGAATAGAACATGTCTTTTAGAATTCTTTTAAGGAACAAAGGTCCTAATCTTTATCAGTGAATATATTTATTCATATCTTCAAAACTCTATCCACATGGAATGAGAGCCACAGAACATGCTGCCTTTCGGCCTTTGTTACAAACCTTTCGAGTAGGAACTTGCCTCTATGATTGGTGTTTTACTACCCAATTAATAATGTTGATTTTTTTTTTACTTGATTCCACTTTGAAAAACAGATTTTCTTGTCTTTCTATATTTCTTCAAGCTATTAGGTTCAGGAGGAGAAGACAGATTTGACATGTTTTACCTTTAGCAGTCACACAAGCAAAAATGGCTATAACTTTCATATGTTCAATTCAAGTATATATTTGCATGATGTGACTCAATGTGTTAATTTTCAAAATATATTCAAAAACACTTACAAACCCAATCATTTGTGTAATATATTATTATCAAAACATTGGAGGTGGTGCTTTTTGAATACATAGAATTATAATATTTTATTTATTGTGTTTTAATAGATGACATTAATCTGAAACTCATGTGATAATGAAGAGTGAGTTTCACTTAACATAATACATTTTATGTTGTGTTAACATCTTCTGATTTTGCAAGTCTTCCTCCTAACTGCAAGCCCTGTTTATAAGACCTCACATATTTAAAGAACTCTCCATGAGGAAGAGAAATGAGCATTGTGCTCATTTATGCAAGGAAACAATAGCTGCCTCCATCTCATTTTGCATTTACCTAGATGTTTCTTTCAGAAGAAAAAAAAACCTGAGGAAAGGAGAAATCATTACCAACCCTGAACCTTTCCAATAACACTGCAATCATTTTTAATTTACTTTTCTTACCTTTCTCATTGTTTTGAAAGTCTGTGACCATATAGGTTTATTTTCTTATACCTACATCTTAATCATCGACGCCTGGAATACAGTCTACCTTGTGGCTATATAAATCATAGGATTGGGGGCTGGAGAGCTGGATCAATGCCTAACAGCATTTGCTGCTCCTACGGGAGCTAGTCACTCAGTTCCCAACACCCACATTGTGACTCATAATGTTCTGTAGCTCTGGTTCCAGAATATTTCACACCAACTTCTGACCTCCATGAGCACAAGACAGGCACGAGTGCACATGCGTACATGAAAGCAAACATCCGTACCCATAAAATGAAAAACAGTGTGGAATGTGAATTTACATTATAACTCAGATTTTATGCTTTTTTATTTTATCAACTTTATCTTAGGAAGGAAGATAGTTTAATAATTTTACACAACAATTCTTTTAATATCTTCTATTTGATATTAGAAACCATCTTTAAGCATCATGATTTTAAAAATGGTCCTTTTTAAAAAAAATTTCAGAGTAGAATAACATTGTGTGGTTCCCACAGAGCTGTATCTAACAAGTCCAGGTGTTACTTAAAAGTAAAGGCCAATAAATAATTTAAAAAGAAGATGGGCTTCAAAATAAAAAAATGTATATTTCTCATCATTAGTTTTGCATAGTTTTAAGGTTAAAGACCCTGACATATTCCATGAGGAAAGAGGTATAAAGAGTATAAAGAGATGAAAATGTTTACTCCTCTAGTCTCAGAACTAGAAAGGCTAAGACAAGATATCACTTTATATCTCCCTCTTGGACCTGAATACATAGCAATTCCAGTATTGAGAAGAATCAGCAATCCAGGGTCAGTCTTGGCTGCATAGTAAACTTGAGTGCATCATATATTTCATTTACACACATAAATATTTTCTATTTGCAAACTCAAACCTGAGGAGTTAAAAGGGCTTCAAACTTTTGAAGAGCTTCAAGAATAAATGTGAATTTTGCTAAGCAGTATAAAAGTAATAATTTGTAAAGTACTAAGCCAGTTTTTAATACAAACCCACCCAACGATTACACCTTTGCTTATATGTTATGTTATCTTAACTACTTGAAAATCTCTAGATGTTAAAAAAGAGATTTAAAGAAATGTGTGTCTTTCATATTTAGTAGTTGAGGTGGCAAAGGCAAAGACAAACTCTCATAATGTTACCCTAATTTTTACTGATGTCATCTCTAGCCAAGTTGGTATTCCTGCCTCCAATTCGGAAAACACTTCCATCAACTGGCATCATGCCTTGTGTGCATGAGATTCTTAAGGGGAATTCACAATTTTATGTCTCAGCCATACAATTTTGATGACTCATAGGCTATATCTTCAAAGGTTACCTTTGTTCCAGCTTTCTCTTTGCTTTATAAATCACATTATAGGAAAAGGAGCCTTGGATTGAATTGTAATCTAATAAAATAAAACCAGGAGCCACTTTGGTTCCAGAAAGTACAATATATCTCTCTTGCAAAGATGGTGTCTAGTGGAATTTCTGGCATATTGAATGTTTGTAGCTGGGAGTGGGAAGAGCCATAAGCATTTGTAGAATGTGCAGGAATTCTTTTATTTGACAAGGAGATTCCGACGGATTACTAAGCTAGAGGCCATTCTCCCATCTGAAACCCCAATGAGTTCTCTTTCTCCCCCCTTTTTTATTAGAAAGAAAATTATTTTACATGTCAATACCAGGCCCCTCTCCCTCCTCTCCTCCCCTGCCCCACCTCCAACTAATGCCCTACCCATCCCATACACTTTCTGCTCCCCAGGGAGGGTGAGGCCTTCCAAGGGGGTCTTCAAATTCTGTCATATTCTTTGGGATGGGGACTAGGCCAACCCCCTTGTGTCTAGGCTCAGGGAGTATCCCTCCTTGTGGGATGGGCTCGAAAAGTCCATTCCTATGCTAGGGATAAGTACTGATCCACCACAAGAGGCTCCATAGATTTTCAAGGTCTCCTCACTGACACACACACTCATGGGGTCTGGATCAGTCCCATGCTGGTTTCCCAGCTATCAGTCTGGGGACCAAGAGTTTTCCCTTGTTCAGGTCAGCTGTTTCTGTGGGTTTCACCAGCTTGGTATGAACCCTTTTGCTCATCACTCCTCCTCCTCTGCATCTGGATTCCAGTTCAGTTCAAGGTTTAGCTGGGGATGTCTGCTTCCACTTCCACCAGCTGCTGGATGAAGGTTATAGGGTGGCATATAAGTCAGTCATCAATCTCATTATAAGGGGAAGGCATTTAAGGTAGCCTCTCCTCAGTTGCTTAGATTGTTAGTTGGTGTCATCTATGTAGCTCTCCAGACATTTCCCTAGTGCCTGATTTCTCTTTAAACCTATAATGTCTCCCTCTATTATATTATCTCTTATCTTGCTCTCTTCTGTTCTTCCCCCAACTCAACCTCCCTGCCCCATCATGTCCTCCTCACCCCTCCTAGTTCCCCCTCCCCTCCCCCATGCTCCCAATTTTTTCAGGAGATCTTGTCCCTTTCCCCTTCTCCAGGGCACCACGTATGTCTCTCTTAGGGTCCTCCTTGTTTTCCAGCCTCTGCGGAAGCCTGGGCTGCAGGTTGGCAATCCTTTACTCTATGTCTAAAATCCACATATGAGTGAGTACATACAATGCCTGTCTTTTTGTGACTAGGTTACCTTGCTCAGAATGGTTTCTTCTAGTTCCATCCATTTGCCTGCAAATTTCAAGATTCCATTGCCTTTTTTTTTTTTTGCCGCTGAGTAGTTGTCCATTGTGTAAATATACTACATTTTCTCCATCCATTCTTCAGATGAGGGGCATCTATGTTGTTTCCAGGTTCTGGCTATTACAAATAGTGCTGCTATTAACATAGTTGAGCAGATGTCCTTGTTGTAGGAATGTGCTTCTTTGGGGTTTATGCCTAGGAGTGGAATTGCTATCTTGTGGTAGACTGATTCCCATTTTCCTGAGGAATCACCATACAGATTTCCAAAGTGGCTGTGCAAATTGGCACTCCCACCAGCAGTGGAGGAGTGTTCCCCTTTCTCCACATCCTCTCCAGCATAAACTGTCATTGGTGTTTTTGATTTTGGCCATTCTGACAGGAGTAAGATGGTATCTCAGAGTTGTTTTGATTTGCATTTCCCTGATGGCTAAGGATGTTGAACACTTTCTTATGTGTCTTTCAGCCATTTTAGATTCCTCTATTGAGAATTGTCTATTTAGTTCTGTTCCTCACTTTTTAATTGGATTAGTTGGTGTTTTGGAGACTAGCTTTTTGGGTTCTTTTTAAATTTTGGAGATCAGCCCTCTGTCAGATGTGGGCTTGGTGAATACCTTTTCCCAATCCCTGGGCTGTCGTTTGGTCTTGTTGACTGTGTCCTTTGCCTTACAGCTTTTCAGTTTCAGGAGGTCCCATTTATTAATTGTTGATCTCAGTGTCTGTGCTACTGGTGTTATGTTCAGGAAGCAGTCTCCTGTACCAATTCATTCAAGGGTATTTCCTACTTTCTCTTCTAATAAGTTAGTGTGACTGGATTTATGGTGAGATCTTTGATCCCTTTGGACTTAAGTTTTGTGCATGGCAATAGATATGGATCTATCTGCAGTCTTCTGAGTTCTCTTTGTTTACTGCCTCATAATTATCACTGCGCTTTAGATTTGGTCCCTTCATTCTGCTATTTGATAAAACATGGAACCACATAAAGACACTTCGAATTTCTTTAATGACACAGTCTACTTTTCTATTAATTTAGCATAGCAATTTAGATGCCTTTTAGGCTCTTTTGATATACTAATTAGTGACAAAAATAAACGTGATATGTTTCTCATAGCAAGAAGGAACATTATATTGACTGAAAAATATCATTACCCCCTTCATAAACACAAACCAGATCAAGTCCAACTCAGAGTGGGAGAAAGAACAGACAGGATTGCACCAAACAATTTTTTTTTCCTGAGACAGGGTTTCTCTGTGGCTTTGGAGGCTGTCCTGAAACTAGCTCTTGTAGACCAGGCTGGTCTGGAACTTACAGTGATCCACCTGGCTCTGCCTCCCGAGTACTGAGATTAAAGGCGTGTGCTACCAATGCCCGGCCACCCCAAACAGTTCTATGGTGAACTCAGAACAGAAGTGGAAGCCACGATTTCACAACCAGCCCTTTTGTAGTAATTGCTAAAAATCCTACAGCATCCTCGAACCTGTTAAAGTGTGAAACACCAACTTGCACAGGTGAAAGGAGATATGAAGTTAATTGTTTTTCACGTTTCAACTTCGTCATAGGATATGTTTTTTCTTTGGTAGTTGGTAAATCCAAACCTGTACAATGGACAGAGAAAGTGTAAAATCCCAAGTGAAATTCTATGGCTTCAGAATTGGTATTTAACTGTCTAGAAGTCCATCAAAGGAAATAGAGTTTGAGATGAGGCAAGTGTTGGCTTAAATTACTATCTGTATATAGCTTTGTGATTTTTATACTTTTGAATTAATTACACAATTACAAGAAAGGTGACAATTACAGAAAAAATAATAAAATTAATTATGGAATCTCATAACAAATGAAATAAAATAAAGAAGGTTTCTCACAAGATCTCCCTACTGTATTTGGAAACTTCCCACTGTGAACCAGACACATTGTACAATGGTTAACATAGTGGAGTCCAGTGAGTTGGACACATGCAAGTTAGAGTAAATTAGCTTCCTAGGTATACGTAAGGAGCAGGCAACCATGGAAACCTGGGATTCATTGGGAAACATCCTTAATGACTTAGGAAAATTTAATTTCCCAAGTGACTATTATTTCAGCTCACCGTGTGCATTTGATCAAGTAGAAAGTATTTTTTAAAGTACTAATATCTTGTGAGGAAATGATATTTTGGTAGGGGCAAAAATATAAACTTTAAGTCTTTTTCTGAAGGAGATAATTTTACAAAGCACGATTGGATAAGGAATTGCCTTTAGTGATGCTACTCACTTCTTGGTTCTATTTCTCAGCCAGCTTCGGTTCCACTGTTACTACCTCTGTGAGAAAAGCCAGTTCCCTCTGGAGCTCATGACATCCCAACGGGCTCCTGGAACAATTCCCTTTAGTCATTTCCTCAAGTTTAGCCTCCTCTTTGCTGTGCCTCTTCAGTTCATAAACAATACACACTTCTTGAGCATGTCTTTGCACACAAAGGAGGAAAAATAACAACTGCCTATTATTTATTTCCTAAAATTATAACATCTAATTAGTACATAATTTCACCATGGGGAAAAGTCACAAATCAAATAAGGCATAGATGAATAAGACACTTTTCTTAACGAGAGTGAAAAGTAACTGATGAAAAAAATGTGTTTTCCATGTAATAACTTCAGAATTACAGTTACCTAAAGTCATGTACTAGCTAGCTACTATTCAGTGGCAACAGTTGCTAGTGGATTGCATGAAAATTTCATGAGTATAATGCCCGGAACTAGGAGAGCTAATATTTGAAGCCAGCTCCTTCTGGTCTAGACAAAAGACCCGTAATACTTCCTAATGCAATAGTCAACCATTCTTGGAGGTACATGAATATATAACATCAACAACCCATTTTCTCTCATTTTCCAGGTGAAACAGATGCTTCAAGTCCATGTAGATGAAATAAATTTAAAGTTAAAACTTTAGTACTATGTTATTTAAATGCTGTAATGATTTCTAAGGTTTTAACAATCTGACAAGTATTTGTTGAGATTATGTTAAACATGTTAGTATTCGGGCATCTGTACTGGCCTGTCCTTGGGGTGCTAACAGGATGTATCCCCAGCTGCAGCCACTAAGAGTACCACCTGTGCATATTCACTGTTTCCTTTTAAAAGGGTCCTACTTACATCCAGTCCTCTCTCTCTCTCTCTCTCTCTCTCTCTCTCTCTCTCTCTCTCTCTCCTCTCTCTCTGTCTCTGTCTCTCTGCATCTCTCTGCAACTCTTTCTTCTCTCCCAGTGCTCCTGTCCTCAGAGGCTGGTCTCCCCCTCCCGTTTCCCCTTTTTAATCCTTTTCCTTAATAAAAAAAAAAACCTCCTCTGCTTGAACCCTGTCTCATGGCATCTTTTTTTCTTGAGCTGCTTTTTTTTTTTTAATTACAAGAAAACATATTGAAATTTAAGAAAGTTAATGGTAGCAGTAGTATTGGAACTGTTAAAATCAAAGTCCCTAATTAAAATTCTAAAAAGGTGGCAGAATTTTCATGGATAATTAACAATATGTTATGAAATAACTATTAAAATAGTATAATCTATTCCTCAGTAATTCCGTATGATTTAATTATGAAAAACAAAGAAGTCAAACTTTTTAAGTTTTTATTCCTGAAACTGTTTGAATTTTTCTACTCTGTAATTCAAACTAAGCTAGCATTGAAAGTGTATCAGACGGTCACTGGGCAAACTGAAGAACAATGCTTGGGTTTGTTCTCTAGCCTAGCTAATGGTAGGGCAATGCTTATCTGAGGAATGGCCCAGTCCCTGAATCTAAACAGACTGTTTATTATTTATCTGCTTCTTTCGGTGCCATAGCAAAGCAATTAGAATTGTATTTGGACAGAAAACTGGTGAGGCAGAAACATTAAGATCCTGAATAGAAGTTTCAATGGGTACACAGTGAGCTACAGAATCTTCAGACCATCCTTGGCTCCATAGTAATACTCTGAAAACAACAACAATAGTAAACAAGCCAGGTGTGATTTCATATATCTATCACATGGGAGACAGAGGGAGGCAGATCTCTGAGTGTAAGACCAGCTTGGTCAACCTAACATGTCCCAAACTAATCGGGGATATCATTGTGATCTTGCCTCAAAAATGACCAGAAAAGAGAAGAAAGGAAGAATAAAACACTTTCCCAAGTGAATGAGAGATGAAGGCAAGTTTGGTTATTTGAACAGAGTGAGATTTCAGGAGTAAATTCAAGGTCTATAAAACTAACAACAAATTCTTATTAGGTACATGGATTATCATATATTTAACATTTCATGTATTAATTTTTGTACCTGTGGGATGTGAATAACAAAATCTAATATGATAGTTTTGGGTGACAATCAAATGAGAGACCTCAGGTAAAGCTTATGAGTGACAAAGCATGGTTTAAATATATAGCCAGCCTTGACTTTCTGTCCTGTTTAATATTGGGAAACCAAGAAAATACATGTCTGAGAAGACAGAAGTTCTGCTGGAATATTGGTGCAACAATCCAAACTAGAAATGATAGCTTCCTTGAAGGCTAGATATAGGAAATGAATAGCAAGAGACAATTCAGGACTACTTAAAATGTAGGGCCATTAGTATCTTTTGAAAAATGTTATATTGATGTAGAAGAGACCAGATCGATCATTTTTTGTGACAAAGATCTTGATTTAAGTAACTAAAGAAATATCTTTGTAGCAGGAGGAACAGGAGAGCGCCTATCTCAATGAGGTGGACAGAGAAAACTGACACTCTAAATTTGTCTTCTGACTGCCACATACAAAGTGTGTGAAACGCATGTGTGCACACTACACAATAATAATAAATTACCATACAAAATAAAAATCAAAGTGCCTTAAGGTTTATTTTCTTTCTTTTATGATCGTTATATGCCTTCTAATAATCATACAAACTATCGTACAATCATTTGACCAAAGTGACAGAACATGCTACAATAGTGTGGTCTGGAATTTCATGCTGCAACATGTACAGCATTCAACAGCTTAGCTGTGGCAAGTACAGAAATGCTGTGGAAGTGATTATTGTCTCTAAACTGTTGCTTACAGGTTCACTATAGATGGAGTGAATGTCTCCTCTTTACAAAGCCCACATCATTATAAGTGCACTGTCATCCTGGGACAGTGAGAACTAGCCACCACTGTGCTCTAACTCATATTACTCACTGTGGGCAGAGTCACATTTTCCCCTGATTGACATGACCAATGTTCAAGTGGCTGTATTTTGCATTAACAGCCTGTGGAGAGAACCAAATGCTGTGCATCTTTCTTGTTGTATGCCTGTAGGGTTTAAAAGATGTCTCCGGAACCTTTACTGCTCACAAACTGCTGAGCAACTGGACAAGTTGAAGTTCTATATATATGTTTCTCTTATTGGTGGATGAATAAAAACTGATTGGCCAGTAGCCAAGTATAGGCGGGGCTACCCGATGAGGAGAATGCTTGGGGAGAGGACACAGAGAAGAGACTTCAGAGAGATGCCAAGTAGCCGCCAAAGGAGTAACAAGCACAGGCATTCTCCCGTAAGCCAAGACTTCATGGAGTTACATAGTTTAATAGAAATGGGTTAACAATTAAGAGAGAGCTAGCCAATAAGTAGCCTGAGCCATTGGTCAGCCAGCTTGTAATTAACATAAGCCTCTGGGTGTTTATTTGGGACTGAAGGGCTGTGGGACCAGGTGGGTCAGAAACTCTCATCTACAGTACTGTATGAGGATGGAGAGGAAGTATCCAGATGTTCAGTGTTTTTGGATGCCACAAAGGGAAAATGGGTAAATAAATGCAGCACACCAAACCTATAAGAACTTGTGACTTGGCAGTATGGAGGTCTGGAATAGGGACTAAGGTCTTGCTAAATTTTCAACTTACTCTTTGGATCCTATTCTCATTACATAGTCTCTCTAACTGTTACAAATTTAGGAAAGAAAAAAACAAAACACTAAACACAAAGGATGGCATTTTTTCAACGGTTTATAATACAACAATGTACACAGATGGGGGTCTGACATATTTATCTTGCACAAACATAAGAGAAAGCTCATTTACATTTGGATGTAACTGAACATCATCCATAGAAAATGTGTTAATTACATATTATTGGATGCTCATTTTCCGTTACTTTTCTGTCTGTCTGTGTATGTGCATGCCACCTGAGTGGGTTCCCGTGGAGGTCAGGCAAAGGGGTCACACCACCTCAGTCTTGCGTTTCAGGCAGTTATGAGCAGCTCAACACAATACTAGTAACCAGAATTGGGTTCTGGGAAAGAACAGAAACCTCTCTGGCCTTATAATTTATTGTTATAACATTCAAAATATATTGAACAAGATGTAAAACAAATCAATTAATTAATTAATTAAGGTAAAATATGTTTAATATGTACATTTGAATAACTACGTAGCCATGCAAGGTTCACCTCCATTGCCGACAATAGAGCCAGTGAAGGCACAGGTACAGAGAAGTGAACCGCAGAAGCAACAACCAGCACAAGTTAAAGGGCAGAACGCTAGCATGCTAGGAAAGAGCTTCAGGTTGTGCACAAATAGTGTCTTATATATTTTTTTTTGAGGGAAGGATCTTGGGAAAGCATGGGTGGATCAATGCTGTAAGACAGTCACTTGCCACATTTTGTAGAAAACACCTTGAAAGTATCTTTGGAATATAAAACCTGTACATCTTATCTTATTCCCACGGATAAGTGTGGCTTGCAAAACAGTGGGTGTTAAAAGTCTAATAATGATAAAAATTTTCCTCCAAGTGATGTTTTCTTTCTGGTGCTGTTTATGTTCTTATTTCTATGCGTAGCCTTTTTGGCAGTCCTCCTCATTTGTACTACATCTCTCCTCCTTCCTATAACTTGAGGTGAACAGGGAATTGAGTGTTTGCATGTTGCCAGTTTAGCATAATATAAGGTTGTTCTTGAGGAAATGGGCATTGCTGGACAACTAATACTTAAGAAATAGACCAGACAGAATGAAGGAGGAACTTCGGACCTACGGATATTGCTAAGATGTAGAGTTTAAGTGTTATTTAATATATAATCTTATATTACCACCATTGCCTAATATAAATAGATGCATTGACAAGAATGCGCAGTGGCTAAAGATGTCCCATATTTTTCTGGAAAATACTTGAAGATTCTTCCAATATCCAATACACAACACAATGTAGCTCAACCATTATACAGTGAGGTACTTGTTCGCCATGCATAAAAGCAATTCTATTCCTATTCTCCATAGCAAATTTATAATAATAGCACCAAACTATATATATATATATATATATATATATATATATATTATATTAATTTACTCACATGCACATATTAATTCACAGAGTGATGGGGAAGTCCTTCTGTGTATGTTTCTCTTATTGGTTAATGAATAAAACACTGATTGGCTGATTGGCCAGGCAGGAATTGATATAGCTGGGCAGAATCAGAATATAAGCAGGGACAAACAGGAAATTTCTCTCTTCTCTTCTCTTCTCTGCAGACAATCTGAGCATTAGACATGTAGGATGCCAGAGGAATAACAGGCCCCTGGACCTTTCTCTGGTAAGAGAAGACCATGTGGGAATACTTAGATTGATAGAAAGGAGTTAATTAGTCATAGCTAGCCAAATAAGAAACCTCAGCCAATGGCCAACAGCTTAATAACAAATATAGCATCTGCATGTTTCTTTGGGGCATAGAAGGGCTGTGGAACCTAGCCAGGCCAAGAAAACCTCACATTACAATGAATTAAATGAATGGAAGAACAAATGAATAAATAAATAATGATGTATTTCTAAAATATGAAGTACTTGGGAATACATGAAAACACAGTATTGATATGGATATCTATGTTCTGCTGTTATAAATAGTATGTTGAGTGATAAGAACTCTAAGAAAAGGACATAGTCTGCACAGTTAATATTTAATAAAATGACAGAAAATATACATTATTTGTACATTATTCTCTAGGGATTTTTTTTTTGGTTTTTCGTTTGTTTATTTGTTTAACAGAGTTTCTCTGTATTACATTGGAACCTGTCCTGAAACTTGCTCTGTAGACCAGGCTGGCCTCTAACTCACAGAGATCCGCCTGCTTCTGCCTCCCAAATGCTGGAATTAAAGTCGTGCACCATGAATGCCCAGCTTAAGTGAGGCAGATTCTTTAAAAAAAATCTCTAGTTTTATTTATTTCCAAAGATAGGAGTAAATAAGATGAGGAAAATGGATATATGAAAAACACACATCATTTTAGCTGATATTTTCTGTTTATTAGCTTGCTTGTGATGCTCCTTGCATCAGTAAATATATCAGAAGCACAAAATTATATGTTATATATTATGCCAATTATTTGACCTTAAATATATTGTCTTCTAAATTCATATTTCAAAACATAACATCTAAGGGAAGATACTCAGGAGATGGAGTATTAAAAACTGATTAACCTGTGAGGATTAATCTACCTTTGAATAGGAGTGAAGTTTGATAAAGAAGCTTTCTAGCATTTGTTAGACTCTTCTTCCAAGGCACAGGTTGAGAGGACATGGAGCTTATGCTTTGGAAAGACAAAAAGCAGACTATGATAAGAAATTGAAATTGCCAATAACTTGATCTTGGTCTTCTCACACAGAGAGAAGCAAATCTATGTCTCTCCATGTCTTTATAAATCATCCAGGCTATGGATTTTTTTTTTGTAGCAGCACATACATATGTGGGCAGATTTGAATCTTTTTAAAGGCATAGAAACTCAGCTTGGTATGGAAAGAAAAACTAATGCTAAAATAGATAAAGGATGAAATAGGAATAACAAAATAATTAGAAAGTTGGAAAACAGTGGGAGGTGACATTAGAAAAGGATCCTAAGGGATTCTAACACAACATATTACAAATTGCTTAGTTATGAAAAACATACCAAAGTGTGCTGTTTTTGAAATATATATATATTCATGTATTTGGGGTATATATTTACTGCCAGAGATGCACAAGTCAGTAACCATGACCAATGAAATTATGATACAAGATAAAATTGAAAACAATAGCCAAAGTCCTCACTTGTTAAAGATATCACAGATTATACCTTAGGACCAGGAAAATGTAACACAAAAAATAAAAGATCCAGAGACAGCTATTGGGGGTCCAAGCTTCAAGCTGAAGATCAGAAAAGCAAAGCAGCTGACCACTAGCTCTCACCTCTACTGAAAGGTGATTCTGGCTCCACCACACCTCCAACTGTAATCCCAGACTGCTATGCTCTCCTCAACAGGTGTGGAGAATCCTGAGAGTTCAATGTCTTCCTATCTTCAATGTGGCTGGAGAATGAATCCTAGCAGTGAGACCCTGTTCCTATCTTAAATAATTCTCATGAGTCCTGGGATTAAAGGCATGTGATCTAAAGGGCTGAGATCATCTTTGTGTGAGCAGTTTCTCTTTATGACCGGATTATTTTGTGTAGCTCAGTGTGTCATTGAACTAACAGAGATTTGCCTACATCTACCTCCCAAGTGGTGGGATTAAACATGTGTACCACCATTTCCTGGCTTCTACAGCTTGTCTCAGACTTTGGTTTCTGAATCCTCAGGTGAGCTTTAATAAATCACAGATAATATATCACCACAGGAAAGCATTAAGAAAAGCATCTGAGGAAATATTACCTCTGCAAGATCATTCGGCGAGTACAAGTCAAGCCAAGCACAGTGTGCTCAAAATATCACAAGGATGTCAACACCACAAAGAAAAAAATAAACCCCTGGTCCTTACCTTAAGAGAAATGGAGAAACCAAGGAGAATTCTATAATTTGGTAAGTTAGAGTATTCACTGGTCACCTACCTGACATCTTCTAGTCTAGAAGGTCAAATTGGGATGATGAATGCCTTCAAATGGTCAAAGTATACTATGTACAGTCAGCAGCAATCTGAAATTAAAGGAACAGCTCAGAAACAAGGAGCTCAAACAGGTGGTAAACCTAGATTTTATCTGAAAACCAATTGTGTGCTTTTCCCATCTCCATTTAAATCTTTAGCTGAATATCAATTATTTTCAGCCAACAAAAGCATAGGAAATCTGAGCTGAACATGAAATGGCACTGTTGGAACACATGCTATCAAGGCAATGAATTCCAAAGAAGAAATTGATTTTGTATTTTAGAAGTGAATTTAACATGATGTCTGAACTGTAAAAACAGACTAGATGCATTTTCTTTGAGATTGATCTCCAAATTCATAAAGCTATGAAAATAGCATGAAGAGAAGACATAGATTCATTTGTCCTTGCATGTTTTATATCTATTTTTATTTGTCTTTAATAGTTAGCTATATGCATTACACCATCAGAAAAATAGCATCCCTAGAGGGATGGATTTCTGAGGCTCTGCAGGACTTTTTCCACAAGTCTGCCTTATAATAGATTGTTTTCCACAGAGATTAAACTTGAGAAAACATGAAATGATAAAAATGTACTTTCAAGTTGTCAAAAGTGAACATCTGACTAAGAAAAGCTCATCTTTACCCATCAAGCCAAATTTCTTAGAAAAATATAGTCCTTTAACAAATGGCATGATAAATTGCCCAAGAAACAACTTGTTATTTTATTTAAGGAACAGCAATAGACCCCCACAGTCAGCTCCCTTCCCTCGACAGAAGGGAAATGCAGAGGAAGTGTTGGTTCAAACTATTTTCACTGTCTGGTTTTCTTTTGCATTCCCAAATGTGCATCTCTCCCTTTGTGCATAGCACACTCCACAAGAAAGTCCTCTGCTTGGTCCTTCATAGAGCCTTCCAACTTTAATTTCTTGAGTGATCAATCAACGCCCTTTACATTGGGATGTTCATGTTTTTCTTCTCTCCACAGCTCCAAAGAGAGAATAAATTGATGTGGTCATAAAATGGAGGTTGGAAGAATGAGTTTCTTCCTTAGTACATCGGACAGTCTAAGGATTCCAGGTTGCCTTGGAGACATGCTAAGTGGAATAGTCTGAAGTGCCGAGACGTGTCTAATATTGGGAGCACCATCATCCAAGTTTGCTATACAAACGGACTGAATGTCAATACCTATCTAGGACATTGCCTTTGCAGAGTCTATATAGAAACAGAGACGCTCCTTGCTATTCAAGGCAATAAAAAATGGGTTTGTCAATATGAGTACTACAGAGGGGCATCTTCTCTGCCTTGGGACAATGTCACCAGGCCTGAGGATGGACTTTCATTTTGTCTCATTTCCAAATTAACTTGGAGGTAAGGTTATTTTATCTGGTATTTTTCTTAAGATCAAAAAATGATACTAGGAAGCTCTATATTTGGCAGATATTTATGGCAAGATTTGAAGACCTCTGAATGGACACTGTAGGGCTCTGTTTTAAGACAGCCTCTCCCCAAAGCTCATGCAATAAGTTCAGTTGAAAAAAAAATAAACCAATACATGTAAGAGGTAAATGGGGTCTCAGGTTAGCCTGCTATCCACTCTTGTTAAGGGAAATAGCAGCAGAGACCATGTGGTAGAGTTACAAGGAAAAGAGCAAGAATTCTCCCCACTAATATTCAGAGTTCTTGTATCTTTCTCACATTTTCCTTGGGTATTCAAGAGCTCAAGGAATTCATAAGAAATTCAAAAGTGACAAGGAAGATAGAAAACTGTTTGAGTCACATCAACTCATGTTGGACAGACTGGCAAACATGAAACCAAAGACCCTTAGAATAATAATCCAAAGAGGTTTCAATATTTTTCAGGACTACGGTTACTTTGTATTTCTTGCTACCTAAGAAAATATGTATAAGCATGGAAGTTAGAAGGCAACTTGTGGGAATCTGTTCTTACCTTCCCTATGTGGCTACTAGTGATGAAACTCAATTACTGATCCTTGTAAAAAGGGCCTTAATCCTTTGTGCCATCCCAGTAGACAATTCACTTGTAGATTTGAGAGTAACAGTGTTTAAACTCATTTGAGAATGCTACTTAGAGGGAAGTTGATGCTTCAGACACAACCTAAAGATGTTTCAGTTTCTTAAATATTAGAGACTACAGGCCCAGGAAATGCAAATAAATGGTGACAGATCATACAATAAAACATGCTGTTTGACTTCTTAGACATCACTCTTTTATTGTGGGATAAAGAGCATATATACATATGTCTAATTAACTAGAAGGCAGGATTATGCAGGCTGATAAGTGATTTATTGAATTCAACACTAAGATTCAACACTTATTTTTATAAGCTAAGTCATTTTTTCTCATCCCAGAGCTATTAATTCTTAAAAGTTCTGACAACACCCTTTCTGCAAATTGCTCATTCCTGAGCATTTTCTTTGTGATTTCTTGTTTCTTCATGAGGTACGGGCATAGAATTTAAAACCTTGTGCAATCCAGGCAAGCATTTCAACATGTGACCACAGTGCCTTGGCTACACTTTACCAAGTTTGACTGCAATAACATTTAGGAAAATGAAAATCTGGAAACATAAAAGTTAATGAACTATGACAAATATATGCCATATATAACATGATTTATCAAGAAAAAGTACTTTTATTCAAAAACCAAAAAATAAAGTCAGTTACATAGTTAAACAATGAGAACTCACAATGTGTCAACAGTGATAGTAACTAATTCTGTAAGAGAAGAAAAAAGAACATTAAACTAAAAGGCACAAAAACTTGTGGGTGAATAACACATCTGTATGTGTGGTGACATCTTTAATACAATAAATACTAGGATTCATGTGTGCATCTGTTTTTATATATTATTAATTTGTTATTTTTATTATGCAATCAGAAAAAAGTTGTAATAATATTTCACATGTTTCATATTTACTGAGTATTTTCCTTCAATGTTTGATTTGG